>NC_064626.1:1191762988-1192135488 GCF_023864275.1 Schistocerca cancellata | reverse complement strand
TTAATTATTGACAAACCTTATGCTGTGTTCGTAGCTGTAGATGAAAGTTACAGCTATATTTCCTTTTCATAAATTAAAGTATTTCTTCTGTATTAATGTGAATGCTGCATTAGGTGTATAAAATAATAAATGTACCTTCCAAATGAGAGATGTAGGAACAAATTGTTCCATGTGACTAAATAATAAAATGTCCTTGGGCATTGTGTATGTAATTCTTGATTTACAAGTGAACATGTTTATTATTTTTCTTGTGTGAAATCCATGGAGTGGAGCATAGTGTGGACTGCTGTGATGTTTCCTTGTATTTTGCTTG
Organism: Schistocerca cancellata; assembly: GCF_023864275.1. Lineage (NCBI taxonomy): Eukaryota > Metazoa > Arthropoda > Insecta > Orthoptera > Acrididae > Schistocerca > Schistocerca cancellata. The sequence goes on along the minus strand of NC_064626.1, from coordinate 1,192,135,175 downwards.
TAATGCAAATTATTTTAATTTATGAGGACCTCCCTCCTGCTTCCAAATGCTCTTTACATTTCCAAGGTGGCGATTCACCTGGAATTCTCAGGTAATTTCACAAAATTTCAGGGAAATATGCATTTTAACCTAGCATTGAAACAGTTTTGTAAATCACAAATTTTGAAATACTTGGTATTTCAAAGTGTATTGATTATATGAATATTGTTCCGTATAAATTATTGATGTAGTTAAACTACAGCTTATGGCTGGTTTATAGCTCAGCTGAGAGGAAAGAAGTCATTATTGCGGTATGTTGTTGCCTCCTCCCCATTAATTAATCAGGAGCTTCTTGACACTATCTTCCCCCTCAGACCTGGAGTTCTCAGGGATTCCCCCCCCCCCCCCCCCCCCCCTTCGAAATTTGAGTAGCCATCCTGAGTGCATTTTTATGTGAAAGCAGTGTTTCACATCCTTTACACTCGACATGCTACGTTGTGTTTGAGCACTGCACAGCCTACTGTTTACCAACATATGTATCTGACAACGGTATGAAAAGGATAGATTGATACTCGGCCCACAAAGGAGCTACTGTGTGGCACAACCACCTTTAAAAAAGATTGCTAGATGTTATTAACTACGGCCCATCATACATACAAATCAAAACGCGAGACCCATGGCCAGCATCTCCAAGCACTAAGGCCCGACCTTGACAAAACAAAGTTAGTGAAATAAAAAGAAACCAGAGTAAATTATAGAAAAGAGACAAAATAAAATCAACATGAAAACAGGGTGAGATCAAAGTGAAAAAATGAAAAAGATAGTGCTCTGTGGAGAACGGGGCCAGTGTGTGTAATGGGACGAGGTGAGATCTGTAAGGAAGATGGTCTAATAAGGGAAAGGGGAGGTGATGTTGGGTATGACGTGCCGATGTGTGGTTCATGCTGGACCAGGAAAAAAGATAGGTAGTGGGATCAAGTCCAAAAGTAATTACATTGGCAGGGGTAATGCCGGGAAACTGGTTGCTGCATTTTGGTCCACATGGGCACGTAGCTATGTATTGCGGGCAGGTTCTACATCTACATCCATACTCCGCAAGCCACCTGACGGTGTGTGGCGGAGGGTACCTTCAGTACCTCTATCGGTTCTCCCTTCTATTCCAGTCTCGTATTGTTCGTGGAAAGAAGGATTGTCGGTATGCCTCTGTGTGGGCTCTAATCTCTCTGATTTTATCCTCATGGTCTCTTCGCGAGATATACGTAGGAGGGAGCAATATACTGCTTGACTCTTCGGTGAAGGTATGTTCTCGAAACTTTGACAAAAGCTCGTACCGAGCTACTGAGCGTCTCTCCTGCAGAGTCTTCCACTGGAGTTTATCCATCATCTCCGTAACGCTTTCGCGATTACTAAATGATCCTGTAACGAAGCGCGCTGCTCTCCGTTGGATCTTCTCTATGTCTTGTATCAACCCTAACTGGTATGGATCCCACACTGCTGAGCAGTATTCAAGCAGTGGGCGAACAAGCGTACTGTAACCTACTTCCTTTGTTTTCGGATTGCATTTCCTTAGGATTCTTCCAATGAATCTCAGTCTGGCATCTGCTTTACCGACAATCAACATTATATGATCCATTTTAAATCACTCCTAATGCGTACTCCCAGATAATTTATGGTATTAACTGCTTCCAGTTGCTGACCTGCTATTTTGTAGCTAAATGATAAAGGATCTATCTTTCTGTGTATTCGCAGCACATTACACTTGTCTACATTGAGATTCAGTTGCCATTCCCTGCACCATGCGTCAATTCGCTGCAGATCCTCCTGCATTTCAGTACAATTTTCCATTGTTACAACCTCTCGGTACACCACAGCATCATCTGCAAAAAGCCTCAGTGAACTTCCGATGTCATCCACCAGGTCATTTATGTATATTGTGAATAGCAACGGTTCTATGACACTCCCCTGCGGCACACCTGAAATTACTCTTATTTCGGAAGACTTCTCTCCATTGAGAATAACATGCTGCGTCCTGTTATCTAGGAACTCCTCAATCCAATCACACAATTGGTCTGATAGTCCATATGCTCTTACTTTGTTCATTAAACGACTGTGGGGAACTGTATCGAACGCCTTGCGGAAGTCAAGAAACACGGCATCTACCTGTGAACCCGTGTCTATGGCCCTCTGAGTCTCGTGGACGAATAGCGCGAGCTGGGTTTCACATGACCGTCTTTTTCGAAACCCATGCTGATTCCTACAGAGTAGATTTCTAGTCTCCAGAAAAGTCATTATACTCGAACACAATACGTGTTCCAAAATTCTACAACTGATCGACGTTAGAGATATAGGTCTATAGTTCTGCACATCTGTTCGACGTCCCTTCTTGAAAACGGGGATGACCTGTGCCCTTTTCCAATCCTTTGGAACGCTACGCTCTTCTAGAGACCTATGGTACACCGCTGGCCCAGAAGTCTAGCTTTACAGCGTGACTGGCAAGGAGATAGAAAGTTGAGCAGTTTGGAAAATAAGGACCAAGTAACTGACAGTAATGTCAATATATGAAGAGTATAGGAAAAAATGTACTTTGTATTTTTGAGTTCTGTATGCCATGAGATAAAGGATTCTGTGTTTAATATTGTTAATCGACCAGTCTGATAATATGAATGGTCCACATCCTATAACTCTTTTTAGATTAGGTGTGCAGGGAAAGAACATGCTAATTTGTCTTGCTACAGGGAAATAATGTGCTTTGTCAGTGTTGCATATAAAGTTTTGGATTCCTTCAGAGTTGGCAAACAATGTTGAAGCAAGAAACTGAATTTTCCTTTATTGTGCTTTGTTGCTACTAGTGAGAACCATTGTGTTACTTTGAGACGATAAGTTTAGTAATGCAGGTGTTGTCATTTCAGTTTTAATAGTTTATTATTTGTATTGAAAGCTTTTGACAATGTTGACTGGAATACTCTCTTTCAAATTCTGAAGGCGGCAGGGGTAAAATACAGGGAGCGAAAGGCTATTTACAATTTGTACAGAAACCAGATGGCAGTTAAGAGTCGAGGGATATGAAAGGGAAGCAGTTGTTCGATCTGTATATTGAGCAAGCAGTAAAGGAAACAAAAGAAAAATTCGGAGTAGGTATTAAAATCCATGGAGAAGAAATAAAAACTTTGGTAATTCTGTCAGAGACAGCAAAGGACTTGGAAGAGCAGCTGAATGGCATGGACAGTGTCTTGAAAGGAGGATATAAGGTGAACATCAACAAAAGCAAAACAAGGATTATGGATGTAGTCAAATTACGTCGGGTGATGCTGTGGGAATTAGATTAGGAAATAAGACACTTAAAGTAGTAAAGGAGTTTTGCTATTTGGGGAGCAAAATAACTGATGGTCGAAGTAGAGAGGATATAAAATGTAGCCTGGCAATGGCAAGGAAAGCGTTTCTGAAGAAGAGAAATTTGTTAACATCGAGTATAGATTTAAGTCTCAGGAAGTCGTTTCTGAAAGTATTTGTATGGAGTGTAGCCATGTATGGAAGTGAAACATGGACGATAACTAGTTTGGACAAGAAGAGAATAGAAGCTTTCGAAATGTGGTGCTACAGAAGAATGCTGAAGATTAGATGGGTAGATCACATAACTAATGAGGAGGTACTGAATAGGATTGGGGAGAAGAGTTTGTGGCACAACTTGACTAGAGAAGGGATCGGTTGGTAGGACGTGTTCTGAGGCATCAAGGGATCACCAATTTAGTATTGGAGGACAATGTGGAGGGTAAAAATCGTAGAGGGAGACAAAGAGATGAATACACGAAGCAGATTCAGAAGGATGTAGGCTGCAGTAGGTACTGGGAAATGAAGCTTGCACAGGATGGAGTAGCATGGAGAGCTGCGTCAAACCAGTCTCGGGACTGAAGACCACAACAACAATATTGAATGATGAGTACTTCATCTGAGGTTGAAAGGCAGACTTCAGAGTCACAGTGTTAGGAAATGGCAAGTATGGGTGTAAATGAATGCAGTTATGAAGAAATTACGGGTTCAGTCACATGAATTAGAAGACTGCAACTGTAACTTACTGTTTTGAGGTAGTAAGGGCTGAAGAACAATCAAATATTATAAAAATTGAGTGATATGGTTCCCGACTAGCCTCGTACTTCCTCTCCACAGATCTAGGAATAATAAAAATAAAGCACAGCTTTGGCAATACTACAAAGGAAGAGTAAATGATAACAAAATCATATGAGGGGTGTTTGGAAAGTCCATGCAAAAGTAAAAACTATTTACGTGTTTGGGGTAACCCTTTTTATTTTTCGACATAGTCTCCTTTTAGAGTTATACACTTCGTCCAACGCTGTTCTAATTCGTTGATCCCCTTCCGAAAAATAGGAATTGTCAAAGTCTGCAAAACAGCTATTAGTTGTTGCAATCACCTCCTCGTTTGAATAAAATCTTTGTCCTGCAAGCCATTTCTTCAAATTGGAGAACAAATAGTAGTCCGAGGGAGCCAAGTCTGGAGAATAGGGGGGGGATGCCAACCAAGTCTGAATCCTATTTCCATTATTTTTGTGACCAAAACTGCTGAGGGGTGTGATGGTGCATTGTCATGATGGAAAAAGACTTTTTTGCGGCCCAATTGCCGGCTGTTTTCCTTACAGCTCGGTTTTCAAATGGTCCAATAACGATGAATAATATGCACCTGTAATAGTTTTACCCTTTTCCAGATAGTTGATGAGGATTATCCCTTGCGAATCCCAAAAGATAGTCGCCATAACCTTTCCGGCTAATGGTCTTCGCCTTTTTTTTGTGCAGTTTCTCCCTTGGGGTAACCCATTGTTAACATTGTTCTTTAGTCTCAGAAGTATAGTAATGTATCGATGTTTCATCCACAGTGACGAAACTATGCTTATTCCTGCGGATTCTTCCTGAACAGCTGCAAACCATCCTTGCAACACTTCACATGATTCCGTTTTTGGTCAAGGGTGAGCAGTTGCAGAACCCATCTAGCAGATAGCTTTCTCATGTCCAAATGTTTATGCAAAATATTATGTTCGCATTCATTCAAGATGGCCACAGCACTAGCAATCTCGCGCACCTTAACTCTTCTGTCATCCACCACATCATATATTTTATCAACGATTTCTGTAGTCGTAACCTCCACAGGCCGTCCAGAATGTTCTGCATCACTTGCGCCCACATGCCCACTCCGAAAATTTTGAAACCACTTATAAACTGTTCTAATCGAAGGTGCAGGGTCACTGTAGTGTTTATCAAGCTTTTCTTTAGTCTCCTGAGGTGTTTTGCCCTTCATAAAGTAATGTTTAATCACCACACGAAGTTGTTCTTCGTCCATTTTTTGACAATCACTCGACTTCCTTGATTCACATAAATGACACAGACACACAGAAATGATCAATATGGCTGAAACTTGGTGTGCGTTCTTTCCAAAGATGCTACTAACTAAACACGACCTCGATACGCACCAGTGGTGCCATCTCTTGGACTTTGCACAGACTTTTCAAATGCCCCTTGTTCATGAAATACCTATACAAAAAGCCTACATGGCAGCATGTGGAGTAACAAGGCATCTCGTGCTTCAGTGGGTAAGTATGGAAGTAGGCCATGGAAAGTCAAAAGTTTATGACCATATTCATTTAAGGGTAGATCTAGTCATTACAGCAGTGATGAGACCAAGAAGTTGCAACACCCGGAAGAATTTTTTTATTAAAAAATTGTATAAAATGTTCCTGGAAAATTACCAAATTTTGACATTGCATGCGAAATGCATTGACAAGTATTAAACACCAGATTCAAGATAGGTTTGGAGTATCCAAGAAATGATAAATGCTCAACCAGCAATAAGTACACTCTTGAAGTGAGTGTTGAATGCAGTGTTGCCTGCAGATGTAGATGATGACATGAAGAAACAAGTCTTGAAAGAAATATCACCATTGACCAGAAACTACACAAAATGAAAAACATTTTATATCAGAAAGAGAAATGCTGCTTTCAGAAGTAAAAAGTCTAATAAACAAAAGCAATGTGCATTGTCTGTCAAAGTGTGTACACCAAACGAGTACTAATGTCTATTATAAAAGACGATTGTATGTTCATTATTTCAATATTCGTCAACTTTCAAACATGTCTGTCTTACTCGATCACTGTTCCTACCCAGTAGCAGAATCTTTGCAACATGTGAATTACGAAGCATAAAAGAAAAAGAAGCAAAATATCTTTATATGACCCGGGAATTCTTCATTGTTTTAATTTTCAGTTAAATTTTTGTAACTGACTGGTAAGAACCAGTACTCTAACAAAGAATGTTACTGTATCTTGCTACTGCAGCAATAAAACAAGAACAAGAGAAAAAAAACGAAAATAAAACTTGCAAAGGAAATGCACCATATACAACAAAACAGTGCTCATACAAGCGTCTGCCAACAGCAAAATGTGTCAAAGGCCTTAAGAAGACTATGCAATGCTTCATAACAACAAATTGCCTCCAATGAGCGTGACGTCACAACTGTTTACATTATATTCGTTTGAATGGTTGCGAGCGAGCTTATGCACATGAGCAGCTTAGTCACTTATGAATAGTACCACAGTCTAACATAGACTGTGATAGTACCTTCTCCCGCTTCTGGCTACAGAAGTGTGGCAGTTAGCTGTATAAACAAAGCAGCCAGATGCTATCCGGAGAAATTTCATTGGTGCGCCTAAGCTGTCAGATTCACGTATGCGCAACAGGCCCGGAACTAGGGGGTGGGGGCAAACAGAGGTATCTGCCCCGGGCGTTTCGGGGGGGGGGACCTTGTTTCACAAAGCGCCTAGCATCCAGTGTCCAGTGTACGTTGGTCTATCGATTACTCATGATTTTGAACGCATCCCTATTCGTTTATGAACAAATTGTAAGTTGATTTCTCAATTAATCATAAGTTGATTTTTGAATGCGTGCATAGTGTACATGATGTGTCTAGCAGCGGAATCCCCGTCGCATCTAGATGTAAACTTACCTGCAGACAAAAGTGGATGGGTCTGTATGAGCGGAATAAAGCCGAACGGAATCGCTGTTTATGTGATTGATTGGGTTTGCAAATGATCGGCGTTGTTATAATTACTAGTGAAATTCATAGATTCAGACTACCAGAGTGGAAATAAACGACTAACAGGAATACGTATTGTATTCTCCGTGTATCCAAGTGAATGAAATTTTGACAGAAAATTTTTGGCCAGACCGCTACACTACTAAGGGGCCAGTTATACAGTCCCCGGCTAGCAGCAGCTAAGTTCTATTCTGGGAGTAGTGCGGAAAATGCGTTATACGGACAGGTAATAGTCCTAACTCCTAACCAGAGAATAAATGCGGGATACTAAACCAGTGATTGTGGCAGGGTTAGTGAAGTTAACCAGAGAATAAGTTTTGAGGCTGGCAGGAATAGTTACAGAATTAGTTATGACAAGATTGATTGATAGAGGAAGGAGAAGAAACGGGGACTCTCACAAATTACGGAAGAATATGACGATACCAAATTTATTTAAAAATTTCGTACTACTACTCTTAGATCTCATGCTTCAGAAGCTAGTGTGTATGAACGAAACGTGAAACTATTTCCCAACATAAAACTTTTTGCTTTCAGTAGGCCTAATAGGCATCTGATACTGGTTCTTAGTGAATTATATTCTGTCGTGTTATAAAAATGACGATTTGTGGCAAAACAGTCTCGTTTATTTGGTGTGTGTAACAATTGTTGCAATATTATTGTTGTTGTGGTCTTCAGTCCTGAGACTGGTTTGCTGCAGCTCTCCATGCTACTCTATCCTCTGCAAGCTTCTTCATCTCCCAGTACCTACTGCAGCCTACATCCTTCTGAATCTGCTTAGTGTATTCATCTCTTGGTCTCCCTCTATGATTTTTACTCTCCATGCTGCCCTCCAATGCTAAATTTGTGATCCCTTGATGTCTCAGAACATGTCCTACCAACTGGTCCCTTCTTCTAGTCAAGTTGTGCCACAAGCTCCTCTTCTCCCCAATTCTATTCAATACCTCCTCATTAGTTATGTGATCAACCCATCTAATCTTCAGCATTCTTCTGTAGCACCACATTTCGAAAGATTCTCTTCTCTTCTTGTCTAAGCTATTTATTGTCCACGTTTCACTTCCATACATTGCTACACTCCATACAAATACTTCCAGAAATGACTTCCTGACATTTAAATCTATACTCGATGTTAACAAATTTTTCTTCTTCAGAAACGCTTTCCTTACCATTGCCATTCTACATTTTATATCCTCTCTACTTTGACCATCATCAGTTATTTTGCTCCCCAAATAGCAAAACTACTTTAAGTGTCTCATTTTCTAATCTAATTCCATCAGCATCACCCGATTTAATTCGACTACATTCCATTATCTTCGTTTTGCTTTTGTTGATGTTCATCTTACACCCTCCTTTCAAGACACTGTCCATTCCGTTCAACTGCTCTTCCAAGTCCTTTGCTGTGTCTGACAGAATTACAATGTCATCGGCGATTTCTTCTCCATGGATTTTAATACCTACTCCGAAATTTTCTTTTGTTTCCTTTACTACTTGCTCAATATACAGATTGAATAACATCGGGGATAGGCTACAACCATGTCTCACTCCCTTCCCAAGCACTGCTTCCCTTTCATGCCCCTCGACTCTTATAACTGTCATTTGGTTTCTGTGCAAATTGTAAATAGCCTTTCGCTCCCTGTATTTTACCCCTGCCACCTTCAGAATCTGAAAGAGAGTATTCCAGTCAACATTGTCAAAAGCTTTCTCTAAGTCTACAAATGCTAGAAACGTAGGTTTGCCTTTCCTTAATCTAGCTTCCAAGGTAAGTCGTAGGGTCAGTATTGCCTCACGTGTTCCAATATTTCTACGGAATCCAAACTGATCTTCCCCGAGGTTGGCTTCTACTAGTTTTTCCATTCGTCTGTAAAGAATTCGCGTTAGTATTTTGCAGCCGTGACTTATTAAACTGATAGTTCGGTAATTTTCACATCTGTCAACACCAGCTTTCTTTGGGATTGGAATTATTATATTCTTCTTGAAGTCTGAGGGTATTTCGCTTGTTTCATACATCTTGCTCACCAGATGGTAGAGTTTTGTCAGGCCTGGCTCTCCCAAGGCTGTCAGAAGTTCTGATGGAATGTTACCTACTCCCGGGGCCTTGTTTCGACTCAGGTCTTTCAGTGCTCTGTCAAACTCTTCACGCAGAATCATATCTCCCATTTCATCTTCATCTACATCCTCTTCCATTTCCATAATATTGTCCTCAAATACACCACCCTTGTATATACTCTCTATATACTCCATCCACCTTTCTGCTTTCCCTTCTTTGCTTAGAACTGGGTTTCAATCTGAGCTCTTGATATTCATGCAAGTGGTTCTCCTTTCTCCAAAGGTCTCTTTAATTTTCCTGTAGGCAGTATCTATCTTACCCCCTAGTGAGATAAGCCTCTACATCCTTACATTTGTCCTCTAGCCATCCCTGCTTAGCCATTTTACACTTCCTATTGATCTCATTTTTTAGACGTTTGTATTCCTTTTTGCCTGCTTCATTTATTGCATTTTTATATTTTCTCCTTTTATCAATCAAATTAAATATCTCTTCTGTTACCCAAGGATTTCTACTAGCCCTCGTCTTTTTACCTACTTGATCCTCTGCTGCCTTCACTACTCCATCCCTCAAAGCTAGCTACCCATTCTTCTTCTACTGTATTTCTTTCCCCCATTCCTGTCAATTGTTCCCTTATGCTCTCCCTGAAACTCTGTACAACCTCTGGTTTAGTCAGTTTATCCAGGCCCTATCTCCTTAAATTCCCACCTTTTTGCAATTTCTTCAGTTTTAATCTACAGTTCATAACAATAGATTGTGGTCAGAATCCACATCTGCCCCTGGAAATGCCTTACAATTTAAAACCTGGTTCCTAAATCTCTCCATTGTATACTCTATCTGAAACCTGTCAGTATCTCCAGGCTTCTTCCATGTATACAACCTTCTTTTATGATTCTTAAACCAAGTGTTAGCTATGATTAAGTTGTGCTCTGTGCAAAATTCTACCAGGCGGCTTCCTCTTTCATTTCTTACCCCCAATCCATATTCACCTACTATGTTTCCTTCTCTTCCTTTTCCTACTCTCGAATTCCAGTCACCCATGGCTATTAAATTTTCGTCTCCCTTCACTATCTGAATAATTTCTTTTATTTCATCATACATTTCTTCAATTTCTTCGTCATCTGCAGAGCTAGTTGGCATATGAACTTGTACTACTGTAGTAGGTGTGGGCTTCATGTTTATCTTGGCCACAATAATGCGTTCACTATGCTGTTTGTAGTAGCTTACCCGTACTCCTATTTTTTTATTCATTATTAAACCTACTCCTGCATTGCCCCTATTTGACTTTGTATTTATAACCCTGTATTCGCCTGACCAAAAGTCTTGTTCCTCCTGCCACCGAACTTCACTAATTCCCACTATATCTAACTTTAACCTATCCATTTCCCTTTTTAAATTTTCTAAGCTACCTGCCCGATTAAGGGATCTGACATTCCACGCTCCGATCCGTAGAACGCCAGTTTTCTTTCTCCTGATAACGACGTCCTCCTGAGTAGTCCCCGCCCGGAGATCCGAATGGGGGACTATTTTACCTCTGGAATATTTTACCCAAGAGGACGCCATCATCATTTATCCATACAGTGAAGCTGCATGCCCTCGGGAAAAATTACTGCTGTAGTTTCCCCTTGCTTTCAGCCGTTCGCAGTACCAGCACAGCAAGGCCGTGTTGGTTAATGTTACAAGGCCAGATCAGTCAATCATCCAGATTGTTGCCCCTGCATGTTTGTCTGGCCTCTCAACAGGTACCCTTCTGTTGTGGTTGTACCTATGGTACGGCTACTTGTATCGCTGAGGCATGAAAGCCTCCCCACCAAGGGCAAGGTCCATGGTTTATGGGGGGATCTCATGAAATATAATATACTGTCAGTATAAATTCTTTATCCCATGGGCCAAGAGAGAAGTTGTCACAAAAGAAATGTGGAAAATGTTCAAGTAGATAATTATAAGTCCCTTCATTGTTGTCCTATTGTGGTCCACTATTAGCTATGGCAAAGCCCAATGGAAATGTTCGCCCACTTTTAGGTGCAAGAGGTACCAGCTAAATTATTATTACCATACGAAATTCACCAAAGAATTTAGATGGACAGCTGCATAAGCATTAAGTAACTTACCAGCATCAATTTCAGATGTCCAGCTCAGCCTATCAAATAATACCAAAAATATCAAACAATGGAAAATCGAGGATGGAATGTAACAATACCAGAGAAGGAAAGTTGCTACTCACCATATAGCGGAGATGCTGAGTCGCAATAGGCACAACAAAAAGATTCACACAATTATAGGTTTCGGCCATAAAGACCTTTGTCAGCAGTAGACACACATACACACACGCGTACACACACACTCATTCAAACATAACTTGCACACACGTCTGCAGTCTCAGAGAACTGTTGAGTGTGGTTTCAGTTCTCTGAGACTGCAGACATGTGTGCAAGTTGTGTTGGCATGAGTGTGTGTGTGTGTGTGTATGTGTGTCTACTGTTGACAAAGGCCTTCATGGCCGAAAGCTATAATTGTGTGAATCTTTTTGTTGTGTCTATCGCAACTCAGCATCTCCGCTATATGGCAAATACCAAAAATATACTGTTTTCATATTTCAAGGAAGGAGGTATCAATTCTGCGATTTGCCATTAAAATCAAGTGTAAGTTTAAATACATTCATTACTGTCTTGAGACAGATTAGGGCCTGACTTAGTGGATAAAATATTTTTATACACAGATGATCTAGTAATAGCCACACGTATGTGGGAAGAGTACATAGATTTATTGGAAAGAATATTACACAAATTTTCAGAAGCAGAAGTTACAGCAAATCTATAGAAGTAAAATTTTGTAATGGAAGAGATTAAATTTCAGGCCATATAATTATGTCCACATGAATAACACCAGTTCCAGACAAAATAAATGCTATAAAGAATATCCCTTGTCCAAGAGCTAAAAACGCATTAAGGCATTTTTTGGGGTATGCTTATTTTTCAAATGATATGTACCTAATCAAATTTTGAATAGCACAGCTTTATTATCCTTATTTATCAAAAATACTCTATGGGAATGGACAAGTGACTGCCAGAAAGATTTTGATTCAATAAAACATACTTTAGATAATTCTGATCTTTTACATCAGGCAGATATTTCTAAGAATTTTTGTGTTGTGACTAATGCCTCATTGACTGGCTTTGGAGCATGTTTATTTCAAGTTAATGAAGTGGATGACAGGCAAGCTATTTGTGTCATAAATTTTGCTAGATGCACATTGTCAGTATGTGAATGTGTCTGTTCTGCTACCAAGCTGAAATCTTTAGCTGTAGTTTGGGTCTTTATGAAGTTCAGTTACTATATTTACGGAAAAAAAACATCAAAGTCTTCTGTGATCAACGAGCATTTAGCTTTCTTATGTCATATAAACTACTCCATGCACACTTGGCACATTGGTCACTATTTTTGAAGAGTACAATTTTGAAATCATACACATTTCAGGAAAAGATAATGTAATGGCAGTTGCTCTGTCATGACCACCACAAGTTTTAACTGAGTACACAGAACTTATAGAACAAACTAATGATTTTATGGTACTGATATAGGCTGCAGTAATGAATAAACATGTGTACCAGCACCATGATTCAGAATTGGGTCTCCTGCTTACTAGGCAGATGCACTATCCGTTGCGCCACACTGGAACTACAGCTACCACAGCTATGCATATTACCCTAGTACATCTCCCTCCTCAATACAAATTCCAACTCAAGCGTCAGCCCATTGCCATTACCCTTCTAAACTCACATCAGTATTGCGGAGGCTCTCTGATATTGGAATCACATGTTAGCAATGAGCAAAATGGGATTAATTCTGCCTTTATCTCAGGTGTAGATGATATATTAACCGAATTCGTCTCCCTCTGTGATACAAATTCCAGTTCATGCCTCAACCCACTGTCATTCCCCTTCTAAACTTGCATTACTATTGCTTAAGCTCTCCAATATTGGAATAGCACTTAAGCAATGAGCAAACTGGGGTTAATCCTGTCTGTACCTCAGGTGAGGTGATAGATTAGTTATATAAAGTTGATGTTCCTGAGATATGTCGATTAAGACCCAATTATTGCATACTGCTAATGAAAGGCAGTAATTATAGATATTATCTAGATATGTGCAAAACTATGGCCGATTCGCAAAATGCTGACCAGTACTAGTGTACACTTAGAACACTACTTTTGCAAAATTGTACTGGAAAATTAAAATGACATTACAAAATGCATAATGAAGTTCTTTTCTATAGATGTGAATGTATGATCTGACACATGGTGTGTTTTCATTCCAGCCACATAAGAGGATGCCTTAATTTGGTATATGCCTCATGCATACGGGCATTATAGTGCAACTAAGTGTGCAAGAAAGATTAATCTGTATTGCTACTTTCCCACAATGAGGAGATGAACAGCTGCTTAAAACAAGTCTCATGTGTCAGTAAACAAAACCTGTGAACAAAAGTGTCATACGGAATTGCATCGTATCATACCAATGTAACTGCTACAAAGCTGTTCAATTGATATTGCAGGATGTTTGTTCCTTGCAAGAGATGGAATTATATATGAAGTAGCTTCTGACGTTCGTCTACATACTGCCTTGTTATAGTGGCTGAAAAATGGGGGGGGGGGGCTACTATAAATTATGTAGCAGACAGTTGCACAATTACATTTCACAGTTCTGTACTTTCACTGTTCACAACCCCCACAATATTACACAATTATATGGTCAGTTCACTATTGGTAAATGTTGATAAGCCTCATTAATAGGTTGCAGGCAACATCAGCATACTGCTACAATAGTTTTCCATTGAACATCTATGAGGTAAAAACCTAACCACACAGTTTACAGAAATTACAATTAAAACATCAAAAATTCCTCTTTAACAGTTCCTTCTTTAGGATGAATCATTTGTTTAAATAATGAAATTAACAGATATAGTTATACAAACAATACTTTTGACAAACCTGGTAATTATTTTGGAATTAATTAAGGGCTGGCTTTGCTAATATCTTTTCAAATAGAGCCAAATAAATACTTTAGGAATCCTAGTAGTTCTTCCAATGTTTATAATTAGTACAGAATTTATATTTGTTTATAAGGCAACAATAGAATCTAAGTCACGAAACAATTACTGATTTTACCCTACAGCAAAAGATATTAACTAAGAATGGTCAAAAATAAATTAGGAAATTAATTACACACACAAAACGGATGGATGGATGGAGAGGTTTGTATGGGTGCTTGACGGCAAGGTCTTCAGCGCCTGCTCAGTAACAGATTGAGACAGGTGTCAAGAAATACTCAGAACAGTAAGATAAAACAGAACGTAAAACACAGGTAACAAGCTTTGAAAAATATGTGCCTACTCACACTGAAGCATGGGATAAAGCATGCCGTCAGCAGTAAAACATGAACAACACAGGAAGAAAGTGGTAGAAGAAGCTAAAACAATATAGCAGATGGAAGTGGCTGGCTGACAAGGAAAAAAGGGAGGAGCCAGCCAGCCACGCCAGAGTCCAGACACATCACAAAACTTTAAAACCCTAAGACACACATATCTCATAATTAGCTAAAACACAGGGCATCCCCATCAACTTGTGCTGCTGCCCTTGCAAGATGGTATAAAATCCAGTCTGTTAAAATTTGCCAGGCAGGGATGCGCACACCACAAGCATCACGAAACGGGGGATCCTCCTGCCGTAATAGAAAGCTATGTGAGAGGACAGTGCCCAATCCGAAGACGCATGAGGGTCACTTCTTCCCACCTGAGCAACCGGCAGGAGGAACGCCACGGTCGAGTTGTTGACTTCACCAACCGCAGTTTATTGGCCGTCACCATCAGCCATTCTTCCTCCCACAACTCGATGCACTTCTTGTGGAGTGCAGAAATGACAGACTGCAAGGGAATAGGACACTGGTCTGCAGGCCTCCTTGGCAGTCCGATCAGCCTGTTCATTGCCCCATATTCCCACATGACCAGGCACCCAGCAGGACACCTCCTTACCCCGCCGTTGGAGCAAGTACAGTTAGTCATATATCAGCTGGACCATCTCCTAAGTTGGGTACAGATTCTGCAATGATTGTAAGGCACTAAGAGGATTGGAGCAGAAGAGAAACCAATTGCTCCAAGCACAATTCATCTGCTCCAGTGCCTTCAGGATCACGTGGAGCTCTGCTGCGAAAATGGTATATTCATCATGGAGGCGAATCCGGGCAACATGATCAGGGAACACTACAGAACAGCCAAGGAAATTCTCTTGTTTGGAGCCATCAGTGTAAACGACAGTAAAACAGTGATGCACATCTAAAATGTTAAAAAACAGAGATTGGAATGTAAAATCTGGTGTAGTATCTTTCTTAAAATTAGTCAAATCTAAAATAAGTCCGGGTCTCCAGAGGAGCCAAGGTGGAAATCTGCTCCAACTGCGACAGAAAACATGAAGACCAGCCATATTCATCGCAGAGAGGCAATCCTGTGTGCGAATCCCATAGGGCCGCATCGCTCGTTGCCGGTTATGAAACAGCCGTGCCAGAGGAAGTTGAGCAACGGTATGGTATGCAGGTGTGTTTGGTGTGGACAAAGTTTTATACGCCTGGTGCACCGTAAGTAGCCATCACCACATATGAAGTGGCGGTTCACCAGCCTCTGCACAGAGGCTTGGTATGGGGCTAGTTTTGAATGCTCCAGTGGCCAACCGAAGCCCTTCATGGTGCACAATGTCCAACATCTTTAAGTAAGAAGCCCTTGCAGAACCATACACCGTGCACCCATAATTGAGCCGAGATCGTACAAACGCCCTGTAAAACAGGAGCAGTCAAGTCCTGTCAGCTCCCCATGTACTGTGGCTAAGACATTTTAAAATACTTAAAGCCTTAAGTGTCCGTCGTTTCAGGTCTTTAAGATGAGGTAACCATGTAAGCTTCGAGTCAAAAATGAGCCTCAGAAATCTCACCGTGTCTTGAAAAGCAAGGACTGTGTCCCTCATCCTCAACTCAGAAAAGGTTAAAATTGAATGAGAACAGTGAAAAAGAACACACACGAACTTCTCGGTGGAAAACTTAAAACCACTCTTCTGCGCCCAGTCATCCAAACCTCTAAGAGTAACTTGCAACTGATGAGTTGTCATTGCAAGGCTTGAAGAAGAGCAAAACAAAGAGAAATCATCCACAAACAAGGAACACTGGACAGGACTTTTCACTATGGAGGTAATGCAATTAATAGCTATGGCAGAGACAGTCACACTAAAACTGCTACCCTGAGGGACACCGTTCTCCTGCTCAAAGCGATCAGACAGAACGTCACCAATTCGGTATCTAAAATATCGTGGCAAAAGGAAAGATTGAATAAAAAGAGGAAGACAACCACGAAAACCCCATTTGTGAAGCTGCTCCAGGATGAGACGCCTCCATGTAGTCCTTCTCAATGTCAAAAAATACACCTAGAAGGTGATGATGGCGTAGGAAAACTTGTTGTATAGCTGCCTCCAGGAGGGCATGGTTATCGAAGTTGGAACAAAACCTCCTGAACCCACACTGAAAGTGACTAAGGAGTTGATGGGATTCTACCATCCACACAAGGAGGCGACTGACCATCTGCTTCAAGGTCTTCTACAAGGTCTTTCCCACGCAACTAGTGAGGGCAACACTACGGTAGCTACTTGGGCTCGTGCGGTCTTTCCCAGGTTTTAAAAAAGTAATTAAAACTGCTCATGCCACAAGTCAGGAAAGTGACCTGACGCCCAAATGGCATTAAAAAGTACGAGGAGGATTTCTTTGTTGCACCTTGTGAGGTGCCGTAGCATACTGTAATGGATCCTGTCGTGACCAGGGGATGTGTCATGAGCTGCAGACAATGCAGAATCCAGCTCCTACATGAAAAATGGGCAGTTGGAAACTTCATTAGAGGTGGACTGAAAGTCCAGACTACACCTCTCAGCAACCACTCTATGGTGCTGTAAACCTCGATTCTGGCTGGCTGTTGCAGTAACCGTGGCAAAATACGCTACCATAGTCTGGGCAATGTCTCACAGATCCGTGTGGAGAGTGCCGTTATTCATTACAGAAGCCATGGGGCACCTCTCTCCTCTTCCACTTTTGGTGGAACGATTAATGGTGTTCAGGAACTTCTTGCTCTCTCAAATAATGCGGCGACATTTTGCCCTCACCACCCAAAAGGCTACAAGATTCTCAGCAGTTGGACAACACTGGAACTGACGCAGAGCCGTGCGCCTGGTCCTGATTGCAGAGTGGCATTCGGCACTCCACCAAGGGACAGGCCGCCTCTTCTGGTGGCCTTTGGACTGTGTAATGGATGCTGCAGTGGCGTGGTGAACCATTTTGGTAATATGATCCACCCACGCCTCAACATTTGCACAGTGTTCGAACTGGGCCAACTGGCTATAAAGTGTCCAGTCGGCCCCACTGAGCACCCATCGTGCATCTGGCAGGTGAATCCGGATTGGGAAGTGATCATTTCCGTGCAAGTCAGTGACCAATTCCCATTGGGCACTGGCGGCAAAAGCTGGAGAGCAAAGCGAGAGATCAATGGCAGAGAACAACCCAGTCACTGTGCAGAAGTGAGTGCTTTGTCCTGCATTGAGCAAGTAGGCACAGGATGATAGGAGAAGCCTCTCAATTGCTCTACCCCTGGGACAGGTAATTGCACAGCCTCAAAACACATTGTGGGCACTAAAATCACCACAAATAACAAACTGCTGGGGGAGCTATGTAAAAAGGTCAGTGAGAGCCGCTTCATCAAGTGCATCATGTGGGGGCAAGTAAAGAGAACATACAGTCAATGGACGACACACGTGCATGGACACAGCAACGGCTTGTAAATTCGTTGTAAGCGAGAGAGGCGAGGAGTGGTAGTCCGTCCTGACGAAAATACCTATGCCTCCTCTAGCTCTCTCTCCACGCAAGTCATCCTTTTTCTGGAGTGTGTAGCCTCATAGCTCAGGGGAGTATGATGAATGGAAATAAGTCTCCTGAGAGAGAAGACGAAGTTCCTCCACATGCATCCTGAACCCCTGAGATTAGAGATTATATTAGATTAATAATAGTTCCATGGATCATGAATACAATATTTCGTACTGATGTGGAACGAGTCAAATTTTCCAATACATGACATAATTAAGTTAATTTAACAACATACTTAAGTAGATGTAACAACTTTTCATTTTTTGTGTTTTTTTATTTTTTTTTTTTTTTATTTTTCCCGAGGACATGCAGCTCTACTGTATGATTAAATGATGATGGCGTCCTCTTGGGTAAAATATTCCGGAGGTAAAATAGTCCCCCATTCGGATCTCCGGGCGGGGACTACTCAGGAGGACGTCGTTATCAGGAGAAAGAAAACTGGCGTTCTATGGATCGGAGCGTGGAATGTCAGATCCCTTAATCGGGCAGGTAGGTTAGAAAATTTAAAAAGGGAAATGGATAGGTTAAAGTTAGATATAGTGGGAATTAGTGAAGTTCAGTGGCAGGAGGAACAAGACTTCTGGTCAGGTGACTACAGGGTTATAAATACAAAATCAATTAGGGGTAATGCAGGAGTAGGTTTAATAATGAATTAAAAAGTAGGAGTGCGGGTTAGCTACTACAAACAGCATAGTGAACGCATTATTGTGGCTAAGATAGACACAAAGGCCATGCCTACTACAGTAGTACAAGTTTATATGCCAACTACCTCTGCAGATGATGAAGAAATAGATGAAATGTATGACGAGATAAAAGAAATTATTCAGGTAGTGAAGGGAGACGAAAATTTAATAGTCATGGGTGACTGGAATTCGTCAGTAGGAAAAGGGAGAGAAGGAAACATAGTGGGTGAATATGGATTGGGGGGAAGGAATGAAAGAGGAAGCCGCCTTGTAGAATTTTGCACAGAGCATAACTTAATCATAGCCAACACTTGGTTCAAGAATCATAAAAGAAGGTTGTATACCTGGAAGAATCCTGAAGATACTAAAAGGTATCAGATAGATTATATAATGGTAAGACAGAGATTTAGGAACCAGGTTTTAAATTGTAAGACTTTTCCTGGGGCAGATGTGGATTCTGACCACAATCTATTGGTTATGAACTGCAGATTGAAACTAAAGAAACTGCAAAAAGGTGGGAATTTAAGGAGATGGGACCTGGATAAACTGAAAGAACCAAAGGCTGTAGAGAGTTTCAGGGAGAGCATAAGGGAACAATTGACAGGAATGGGGGAAAGAAATACAGTAGAAGAAGAATGGGTAGCTCTGAGGGATGAAGCAGTGAAGGCAGCAGAGGATCAAGTAGGTAAAAAGACGAGGGCTAATAGAAATCCTTGGGTAACAGAAGAAATATTGAATTTAATTGATGAAAGGAGAAAATATAAAAATGCAGTAAATGAAGCGGGCAAAAAGGAATACAAACGTCTCAAAAATGATATTGACAGGAAGTGCAAAATGGCTAAGCAGGGATGGCTAGAGGACAAATGTAAGGATGTAGAAGCTTGTCTCACTAGGGGTAAGATAGATACAGCCTACAGGAAAATTAAAGAGACCTTTGGAGAGAAGAGAACCACTTGTATGAATATCAAGAGCTCAGATGGCAACCCAGTTCTAAGCAAAGAAGGGAAGGCAGAAAGGTGGAAGGAGTATATAGAGGGTTTATACAAGGGCGATGTACTTGAGGACAATATTATGAAAATGGAAGAGGATGTAGATGAAGACGAAATGGGAGATAAGATACTGCGTGAAGAGTTTGACAGAGCACTGAAAGACCTAAGTCGAAACAAGGCCCCGGGAGTAGACAACATTCCATTTGAACTACTGATGGCCTCGGGAGAGCCAGTCATGACAAAACTCTACCATCTGGTGAGCACGATGTATGAGACAGGCGAAATACCCTCAGACTTCAAGAAGAATATAATAATTCCAATCCCAAAGAAAGCAGGTGTGACAGATGTGAAAATTACTGAACTATCAGTTTAATAAGTCACAGCTGCAAAATACTAACGCGAATTCTTTACAGACGAATGGAAAAACTGGTAGAAGCCGACCTCGGGGAAGATCAGTTTGGATTCCGTAGAAATGTTGGAACACGTGAGGCAATACTGACCATACGACTTATCTTAGAAGAAAGATTAAGAAAAGGCAAACCTACGTTTCTAGCATTTGTAGACTTAGAGAAAGCTTTTGACAATGTTAACTGGAATACTCTCTTTCAAATTCTGAAGGTGGCAGGGGTAAAATACAGGGAGCGAAAGGCTATTTATAGTTTGTACAGAAACCAGATGGCAGTTATAAGAGTCGAGGGGCATGAAAGGGAAGCAGTGGTTGGGAAAGGAGTAAGACAGGGTTGTAGCCTCTCCCCGATGTTATTCAATCTGTATATTGAGCAAGCAGTAAAGGAAACAAAAGAAAAATTCAGAGTAGGTGTTAAAATTCATGGAGAAGAAGTAAAAACTTTGAGGTTCGCCGATGACATTGTAATTCTGTCAGAGACAGCAAAGGACTTGGAAGAGCAGTTGAACGGAATGGACAGTGTCTTGAAAGGAGGATATAAGATGAACATCAACAAAAGCAAAACGAGGATAATGGAATGTAGTCAAATTAAGTCGGGTGATGCTGAGGGAATTAGATTAGGAAATGAGACACTTAAAGTAGTAAAGGAGTTTTGCGATTTAGGGAGTAAAATAACCGATGATGGTCGAAGTAGAGAGGATATAAAATGTAGACTGGCAATGGCAAGGAAAGCGTTTCTCAAGAAGAGGAATTTGTTAACATCCGAGTATAGATTTAAGTGTCAGGAAGTCGTTTCTAAAAGTATTTGTATGGAGTGTAGCCATGTATGGAAGTGAAACATGGACAATAACTAGTTTGGACAAGAAGAGAATAAAAGCTTTTGAAATGTGGTGCTACAGAAGAATGCTGAAGATAAGGTGGGTAGATCACGTAACTAATGAGGAGGTATTGAATAGGATTGGGGAGAAGAAAAGTTTGTGGCACAACTTAACTAGAAGAAGGGATCGGTTGGTAGGACATGTTTTGAGGCATCAAGGGATCACAAATTTAGCACTGGAGGGCAGTGTGGAGGGTAAAAATCGTAGAGGGAGACCAAGAGATGAATACACTAAGCAGATTCAAAAGGATGTAGGTTGCAGTAGATACTGGGAGATGAAGAAGCCTGCACAGGATAGAGTAGCATGGAGAGCTGCATCAAACCAGTCTCAGGACTGAAGACCACAACAACAACAACAACAACATTTTTATTTTTTAAATTTTTTTTTAAATTTATATCTAAAAATTCCTCTATGGAGTAGAAGGAGTTGTCATTCAGAAATTCTTTTAATTTCTTCTTAAATACTTGTTGGTTATCTGTCAGACTTTTGATACTATTTGGTAAGTGACCAAAGACATTAGTGCCAGTATAATTCACCCCTTTCTGTGCCAAATTTAGATTTAATCTTGAATAGTGAAGATCATCCTTTCTCCTAGTATTGTAGTTATGCACACTGCTATTACTTTTGAATTGGGTTTGGTTGTGAATAACAAATTTCATAAGAGAGTATATATACTGAGAAGCTACTGTGAATATCCCTAGATCCTTAAATAAATGTCTGCAGGGTGATCTTGGGTGGACTCCAGCTATTATTCTGATTAATGCTTTTGTGCAATAAATACTTTATTCCTCAGTGATGAATTACCCCAAAATATGATGCCATATGAAAGCAACGAGTGAAAATAGGCGTAGTAAGCTAATTTACTAAGATGTTTATCACCAAAATTTGCAATGACCCTTATTGCATAAGTAGCTGAACTCCGTTTCAGCAGATCATCAATGTGTTTCTTCCAATTTAATCTCTCATCAATGGACACACCTAAAAATTTGGAACATTCTACCTTAGCTAAATGCTTCTGATTAAGGTCTATATTTATTAATGGCGTCATACCATTCACTGCACGGAACTGTATGTACTGTGTCCTATCAAAATTCAGTGAGAGTCCGTTTACAAGGAACCACTTAGTAATTTTCTGGAAGACAGTATTGACAATTTCATCAGTTAATTCTTGTTTGTCAGGTGTGATTACTATACTTGTATCATTAGCAAAGAGAACTAACTTTGCCTCTTCTTGAATATAGAATGGCAAGTCATTAATATATATTAAGAACAACAAAGGACCCAAGACTGACCCTTGTGGAACCCCATTCTTGATAGTTCCCCAGTTTGAGGAATGTGCTGATCTTTGCATATTATGAGAACTACTTATTTCAACTTTCTGCACTCTTCCAGTTAGGTACGAATTAAACCATTTGTGCACTGTCCCACTCATGCCACAATACTTGAGCTTGTCTAGCAGAATTTCATGATTTACACAATCAAAAGCCTTTGAGAGATCACAAAAAATCCCAATGGGTGGTGTTTGGTTATTCAGATCATTCAAAATTTGATTGGTGAAAGCATATATGGCATTTTCTGTTGAAAAACCTTTCTGGAAACTGACATTTTGTTAGTACTTCATTGTTACAGATATGTGAAGCTACTCTTGAATACATTACTTTCTCAAAAATTTTGGATAAAGCTGTTAGAAGGGAGATTGGACGGTAATTGTTGACATCGGATCTATCCCCCTTTTTATGCAAAGGTATAACAATAGCATATTTCAGTCTATCAGGGAAAATGCCCTGTTCGAGAGAGCTATTACACAGGTTGCTGAGAATCTTACTTATCTGTTGAGAACAAGCTTTTAGTATTTTGCTGGAAATGCCATCAATTCCATGTGAGTTTTTGCTTTTAAGCAAGTTTATTATTTTCCTAATTTCAGAGGGAGAAGTGGGTGAGATTTCAATTGTATCAAATTGCATAGGTATGGCCTCTTCCATTAACAGCCTAGCATCTTCTAATGAACACCTGGATCCTACTATTTCCACAACATTTAGAAAATGATTATTAAAAATATTTTCAACTTCTGACTTTTTGCTCGTAAAGTTTTCATTCAATTTGATGGTAATACTGTCTTCCTGTGCTCTTGGTTGACCTGTTTCTCTTTTAATAATATTCCAAATTGTTTTAATTTTATTATCAGAGTTGCTGATTTCAGACATGGCACACATACTTCTGGATTTTTTAATAACTTTTCTTAATATAACACAGTAGTTTTTATAATGTTTGATGGATTCTGGGTCACTACTCTTTCTTGCTGTCAGATACATTTCCCTTTTCCGGTTACAAGATATTTTTATACGCTTAGTAAGCCATGGTTTGTTACAAGGTTTCTTACGAGTATATTCAACTATTTTCTTGGAGAAGCAGTTTTCAAATGCATTTACAAAAATGTCATGAAATAAATTATATTTTAAATTGGCATCAGGTTCACAGTACACCTCATCCCAGTCTAACTGCTGTAGGCTTTCCCTGAAATTTGCAATTGTTAAATCGTTGACTGAACATACTACTTTGGAGGACTGTTTAGTATTGCTGAATGGAGCTATGTCATATATTGTAACTAGCTGTGCACCATGATCAGAAAGACCATTCTCAACAGGCTGAGCATTTATCTGGTTAAACTTATCTTGGGCTATAAAGAAGTTATCTATCAGTGAGCTGCTATCCTTTACCACCCGAGTAGGAAAATCAATAATGTGTGTTCCACTGAAGTATGGGAGCCATCTATGACAGGGATAGCACCTTCATCCTGTCTCTGACGGGATGGGGAGACTGCAGCAGGTGGAGGGGCAAGCGTGGGGCGAGATGATCGCCCCAGACAAACATCATACTCCATCAGCTCTGGGGAAGAGTCAGATGAAGTGTCATGTAAAACGACATCTGCATGGTCAAACAGTTTACCACGGGATTTGACCCACTGTTGCTGCTGTATAGGAGCTTTCTGCAGTTTGGTGTGCTTTGGTGGAGTGGTAATGGCTGTACTGGGCTTCTGAACAGCCACAGCTATTGGAGGTGCCAGGGGCTGGCCCAAGTTCACCACTGTACCTTTGTCTGCCGTTCGAGTGCGGGCTACAGGCTCTGAAACACTGGCTGCATTGCAAGTGCACTGACATCTGCAGGTGTTACTGCCAACACTCACCACCTCTGTCTGCTTGGAGGCATCTGCTTTTGGAGTAGGCTTCCGAACAATTGATGCAAAAGCTGTAGCAAATGTGGGAGGTTGCATCGATTTGTAGATCTTTTTGGTCTCACCATAGGGGATACACTTGGTTGTTTTTATTTCCTGGACTTTGCATTCCTCTAAAAATATTCGGCAGTCCCTACTCCAACCAGGGTGGTTTCAAGTGCAATTGATACATTTGGCTGGAGACGAGCAACCAACTCCTTCATGAGCAGCCTTACCGCAGTTGCCACAAGTCGCTTTGCCTTTACACCCAAAGGTGGCATGCCCAAAACGCTGGCATTTAAAACAGCGCATTGGGGTCGGGAGATAAGGCCTCACACTAAGGCGAAGGAAGCCAGCTTCAACATGTTCAGGAAGTTTCGTGCTACTGAAGGTCAGAATAAAGGAGTCGGATTTGACAAGACAGCCATCAACCCTCTTCATAATATGTTGTACATCAATGATACCTTCCAGAGCCCACTCATGTTGCAGTTCTTCCCTGGGAATGTCGACTTTGCTATAATTCAAGGTGCTGTGCAGTTCAGTGTCTATGGTATACTCTCCAAGGCATTTAGCAGATTGGAGGTTAGTTGCTTGCTCGGAAGTGGGAGTTTCCACTAGCAAGGTCCCATTACACAAGCGCTTCACCGATTTTAAGGAGCCACAGATTCTCTCCAAACCCTTTCGTATATAGAAGGGCGAAACCTTCTCGAAACTACCCTGCTTCCGTTTCACAATGAGAAACATGTTCTGATTCCCAGAATGCATTCTGTTACCAAAGACTAGACTTGTCAAAGAAGCACCAGAGGCAGGGGGACTGACTGCATAAGCCCTCTTGAGAGACTGAGTGTTAGAACCTTCCAGCAGCCCACCCTTTCTGCTGGGAGGAGGAAAAGAGGATTTTGAAGGATCCATCTCGGTCCCATGAGCAGCTAGGGAACTAGAAGTCCACTTAGACAGAGCCCTGTGTGCCTAGGTAAGCCTTATACAACTGAGGTGCGGCAGGTTCCCCAGAGGTTGCCCGCTAACGACTGATCCACCTCAACAGCCATGCATCTCATCAGCGCGCAGCACATCTTGAAATTGAGGGGTTGTTTATAGAGGTTTATTCCATCCTTGCACAATCCGGGTGGTCAAGCCAAGATCCCCATTCCCTGAGACACACAATGTTCCACCGCCGCGCCACATGGTGGTCGCTGAAGTATGCCCAGAGCTTACGGTGACAGGGGACTGGCGGTGCTTACCAGTCCCCAGCTCAGGAACCCCGGGGTTGCCAAGCCTGTACCCGGCACCTGAATGCCGAGCCACTGGGGGCTACACACACAAAACTAAGCACAAAATTAGACCTGCTGCTATATGCATTAAGACTGAAGGCCAATCTTTCTCTTTTCTGGAGATGCAGATTATACTAATGGCTGTTAATGGCAATAAGGCAAAAATAAAAATAAATTGAATTAAAGGAGGTGTAGCAAAACAAGAAAAGAAGTAAAGAGAATCCAGCTTGCTTTGCCACAAGCTCTTTATGATATTTTTGCAAAGTATTTTAAATTATATGCTACAAAGTCTACTGCAACAGGTCCAAGTACTGAAAGAATTGTATATGATTACATGCCTACAGTTGACAAGCCTGCCACCTGCCAATGCATCAAACTTCACTTGCTGCGCATGGAAAATACTCCTACGTGAACATCAGATTAAACAAATAATAATCTTAAGATTTCACCCTGAAGGTAACCCCATAGTAGAATCTTTCGTGAATTGAATAGGTTTACATGCAATTATGCACACGATCAACAGATGCATTGGGTAGAATATCTACGGTTATACAAAAAGATCATAAATAATCAGCTACTGTATACAGTACAATGCTCTCCAGCTGAACTATTATGCAAGACAAATGACAAGAACGAATAGATAGATCCACTTCCATGTCTTCCGAGAGAAGAATGTTCCTGGAAAAAGAAGGTAATACGAACCTTAGTCACACTCACTGAACAACACATTTGAGAAAAGTCTGTGACCAGAAATCAATGGCAAATGCAAAGATGACAGGTAGGAGAAAGCATTCTCTCTCTCTCTCCCTCTCCCCCCCCCCCCCTCCACCATTTTTTTTTTTTTTTGGAGACTCACCTGAAATGTTCACTTCAACACAAAAGGAGCTGTAAGTGTGTAAGTGGCAGCTACTTTATACAAGTCCTATCCTACTTGAGGTGGGTACGGTAGTATTCTTGAAGAATAGGAAGAAATTTGTATGTATACAAGTCTAGATGCCTCACAGTGAAAATGGTGTAATACATTGTTTGAATGTCAAGTATTTAGCTCTAAGTAATATTTCTTCGTATATTTTTTCCAGTACTTGTAGTACAAATGAAAGACTGGCGTAAGAAAAACATGCCTTAATTACCAATTATTTGTAGATTCATAACATGTTATGTTGTCACATAGTAAAGATGGAAAGTTGATTTAGTATTAGTAATGTTCAAAGCCATGTGAACAGTAACATTAGCCATGGAAGCAGGGTCTGAATAATATTTTTGTCCTAGCATTTCGCAGATTCTACGTCAGTATTCTGCTCAGATGTGAGCATGCTGTTGTCCTTTCTCTATCTTTTGCCAATTTTTTTGTGTGTGGTTTTGACTTGATCCAGATATGTGTTAATTTTGTCCTATGAATGGCTGACATTGTCCTTGCCTATATAAATGTTAGCTCATTGAGAATGCTAAGGTTTTACGAACTCAGGCCAGAGTTGTAAAAGAAAACTATTTTATAGATTAAAACTTGTTTCTGTGACAGAATGTGGATATAGCTGTTACAGAATGGTGTTGGCTTAATAGGCCTGTGTTTTGCTTTACTAACAAAAACTGAGATCTGTGGTGGTGATACACAACCATATACTGTAACTAATACGTATTGATAAATTGTGATATAGTGAATTCAGTCTCTAAAATGTTATTGTGTTAGTGAGTACATGGCAAACGATATGGGACAGTGATGATCACACACGGTGGAAATATAAGGCACAGTCAAACTAGCACTGTATTGAATTGGAAAACAAAAACTAAAATGCTGAAAGAAGCTCAATAAAGAATCTTGCACTTACCTGAGATAAACTCAGCAATCTGCCATCCACTTATGGATAGTGCAAGATGACAAAGTTTTCTTCGTGTCATTTGAGATGTTACTATGCACACTTTTATACATGCTAAGGAACTCAGATGCTAAATGTGCTGACTGTTGGCTGACTGTTCTGCATGCCACACGCCTAACCTGATTGTCATTGTGGGATACTAAGTAGTGCACTAATCATTATTGGTCTGAACTGTATTCAGAATAAAGAAAAACTGCCCTCAGAGACACTTATACAGTGTATGTCGTGTACATTAATTACAAAACTGATTTCGGCTCTATGACCTCCAACACAAATCTTGGTGGTTTAAATCATTGTGTACTGGCCAATGAGTGATGCTGTGTGGTTTTGTGTGTGTGTGTGTGGGGGGGGGTAAACCTACACCCTGACCCTGTACTCTGATATTGCCAGCAAAAACATTCAACCATCATCACGATCAGCATCTCTGGATTTCTGACACTTAATGCAATGAAACACAAACCGTACCAGTCATTTCACTGTATCTATCCTATGTGTTATATCTTGTTCATACGATGCTATCATTAGCAACAATGGAAAAGAAAAAATAATACTGAAAACATTAACTAATACACACACACACACACACACACACACACACACACACACACACACACACACACAGTTTTTTCTGACAAATTTGAAATGTACAAACTGAAATGATAAAAATATAAAAAATGACAATTTTGCTGAGCACTACATTATGATAAACTGTTTTATCAGAAACTGTACTTAATAGAATTAGTATCTGTAATCTATTCTGTATGTTCTCACTGTTCAGTGCTTCACAGCATCTCCAACTCTGCAAAGTAATAACATCTGAAGGCTCCTTCACAGTTTTTTCAGGTTTCCTGTCAATTACTGTCGTGGGTGCACACACACGTGCAAATATTTACTTAAACAGTCCTGATGACAGCTATAATACAGAGTTTAGCACAATGTCATGACATCTAGTATCTGACTGGAAAACTTCAAGTAATCTATTATGATCAAATGGATTACCTAAAAGTCATGACAAACAAATCAATTCTTTCATATTATTAACTGTAACTGTT
Organism: Schistocerca cancellata; assembly: GCF_023864275.1. Classification (NCBI taxonomy): domain Eukaryota; kingdom Metazoa; phylum Arthropoda; class Insecta; order Orthoptera; family Acrididae; genus Schistocerca; species Schistocerca cancellata. The sequence continues at coordinate 1,192,106,749 of NC_064626.1, read as the reverse complement.
AACAATGTATCGTTCTTTATCTAAAGCAAATCAAATATCTAACAAAGCTACTTTGTAACTGCTAATATTGTTACAGTATGTCAGACACTAAGACCCTAAATGCTCTAACATTAATGGTACTAGAATGAGATTTTCACTCTACAGCAGAGTGTGCGCTGATATGAAACTTCCTGACAGATTAAAGCTGTGTGCCAGACCAAGACTCAAACTTAGGATCTTTGCCTGTTGCGGGCAAGTGCTCTACCAAGTTTGGAATGTAGGAGATGACGTACTGGCAGAATTGAAGCTGTGGGGACAGGTCGTGAGTCGTGCTTGGGTAGCTAAGATGGTAGAGCACTTGCCCGCGAAAGGCAAAGGTCCTGAGCTTGTGTCTTGGTCCAGCACACAGTTTTAATCTGTCAGGCAGTTTCATTAATGGTTCTTCCAACATCTTTGACAGACATTGCCTCTACCATTCAAGGGGGCAATATAAGAAACCATTACATCTCTGGGAAAAAGGAAAGCCACCTTAATTGTACTGTAAAAAAGGATATATCTCTTGGGCATATTCAGCTGTCTTTGGAATTTTAGTTCTCCTGGTGTTTAAAAAATGCAAACGTGATGTACAAATGACTCTTGTCCTTCCTGTTAGAGCTTCCAGATGATAAAGCTCTGTTTGATTATTGTTATTATAGTTACTACTGAAATAATAAGCAAATGCTTTAGGTGTGCATTATAATTTATTTAAAACAGTGTAGTCAGCACCATGTTCCACAAATCAAGAAAGCTTTGATATCTTCAGCCTGTTTAGTTGGAAGGGATTGGTTCGGTGACGCAACGGTCGCATCCCATCAGTGTCCAATCGTTTACGTATTTTATTTGTAACAGCTGAGTCTGCAATCTAGTGTTCTCCACGGCATCCAATTATCACTGTTATTATCATGAAAATAGTTTTATTGCACTGAAAGAAAACAATAACACAGTCTCCTGTCATCAAAATTTTCTGCTCTCCAACAATGACTTCTGTGCTGATGGTCCTGTTACAGAGAGATAACTAGATGAAGAAGGAGAATTTTTATTTCAAATTTATCCTACAGCCTACCTTTCTTTCATGGTTTTATTATTCTCTTGATGTCATCAATGTGATGTGGCCTTGTTTCGTGAACATTTTACCGCTGACTGTAAAAACATTTTTTTTTTAAATCCACACCAGTTAAAACAAGGCCAGCATTACAAACAGTATTTGATGAATAGCTTTTCAGAGAAATTCCTTTTTTATAAAGTATAATAATAAAACAGATTGTTGCAACATCCTGTTCAAATATATTTACAGAGTTGAAGTTATTTTCCAGTATGATTCTGAGTTAAATCTAATTAGTTTGTTTCTGTCTGTCTTCATTTCAACACTGGGGCCAGGAAATATATCACCACTTTCGCCCCAAAATCAGTAATGGCACTAATTCACCAATGAGACTACTTGACACACAGTCAATAACAAAATAATGAGATTCTTTGATTCCCATAGTTTCAACAGACACTGCTACAATGTTTATGATTATACAGCCAGAACTATCAGGTTGTTACCAGGTCGATTAATGTGACACTGTGCAAAGAGTTACTTAGTGTCTGAAGACCACTGATGTTCAAGTTCTACAATACTGTTAAAACTGTTCGGATAGATCCTTCAGGCTGAATCTCTTCTTTCTTACGATTTCTGTATGTCAGTTAGATAAGTATAACATATATACCACTTGTACTCTTATCTTTTTCCTGTACTGACATTAAAACCTTTTAATGCAGCATCTTATATTTTTAGCGTGTCTTAGCTAAATCCTGAAACTATGACAAAATATCCATGGTTTGCAAATATTCTTTACTTGTTTCAACCCAATGGGACTCGGGGCAAGTAAGGCTAGCAACCTGCTTCCCTGGCAACAATCAGAGCAAAATGCCTCGGACCTTTGGAGGTGACGGAGTCCCACCTCTAACTGACAAACCAGGGACTCCTAAGATACGACTTGGCAAACAAATGGTAATGAGATGGGGAGCTAGGAGCTATTAATATCAATGGGGGCTACTCTGGGAAGAAGGTAGAGCTGGCAGAGGCTGCAAGTAAGATGGGGCTGGACGTTTTAGCAGTTAGTGACATTCGGGTAAGGGGTGAGAAAGAAGAGGAAGTGGGAGAATACAAGATCTACCTGTCAGGAGTCAAAGCAGGAATAGCACAATGGGGTGTAGGGCTTTACGTCAGGAAAGAAATGGAACCCAGCGTAGTTGCAATAAGGTATGTAAACGAACGACTGATGTGGATAGATTTGACAGTGTCTAGCAAGAAAATTAAGATTGTGTCAGTATATTCACATTGTGAAGGGACAGATCAAGATAAGATGGATAGTTTTTATGAGGCACTCAGTGATGTAGTTGTTAGAGTAAAGGACAAGGACAGTGTTCTGCTCATGGGTGATTTTAACGCCAGGATTGGAAATCGAACAGAAGGGTATGAAAAGGTTATGTGTAAATTTGGAGAGGATATGGAGGCCAACAGGAACGGGAAACAACTCTTGGATTTCTGTGCCAGTATGGGCTTAGTAATCACAAACTCCTTTTTTAAACATAAGAACATTCACCGGTATACTTGGGAAGGCAGGGGAACCAGATCTGTCATTGACTATATAATAACAGATCAGGAATTCAGGAAGGCTGTGAGGGACACACGTGTATTCAGGGGATTCTTTGATGACACTGATCATTATTTAATCTGCAGTGAAATTGGGATTGTGAGGCCGAAAGTGCAGGAGGTCAGGTCCATATGTATGAGGATAAGAGTGGAGAAACTTCAGGATAAGGAAATCAGGCACAAGTACATAACAGCGATCTCAGAAAGGTACCAGTTAGTTGAGTGTAGTCAATTACAGTCATTGGAAAAGGAATGGACAAGATACAGGGACACAGTACTAGAAGTGGCTAAAGAATGTCTTGGAACAGTAGTGTGTAAAAGTAGGATGAAGCAAACAGCTTGGTGGAATGATACAGTCAAGGCAGCCTGTAAAAGGAAAAAGAAGGCGTATCAAAAATGGCTACATACCAGAACCCAGGTAGACAGAGAAAGTTATGTTGAAGAAAGAAACAAAGCCAAACAGATAATTGCAGCATCCAAGAAGAAATCGTGGAAAGACTTTGGAAACAGGTTGGAGACTATGGGTCAAGCTGCTGGAAAACCATTCTGGAGTGTAATTAGCAGTCTTCGAAAGGGAAGTAAGAAGGAAATGACAAGTATTTTGGACAGGTCAGGAAAACTGCTGGTGAATCCTGTGAATGCCTTGGGCAGATGGAGGGAATATTTTGAAGAGTTGCTCAATGTAGGTGAAAATGCGATCAGTAATGTTTCAGATTTCGAGGTAGAATGGGATAGGAATGATGATGGAAATAGGATCACATTTGAGGAAGTAGAGAAAATGGTCAATACATTGCAGTGCAATAAAGCGGCTGGGGTGGATGAAATTAAGTCGGAACTCATCAAATACAGTGGAATGTCAGGTCTTAAATGGCTACACAGGATCATTGAAATGGCCTGGGAGTCGGGACAGGTTCCATCAGACTGGACAAAAGCAGTAATCACACCAATCTTTAAACATGGAAACAGAAAAGATTGTAACAACTACAGAGGTATCTCTTTAATCAGCGTTGTGGGTAAAATCTTCTCAGGTATTGTTGAAAGGAAAGTGCGAGTATTAGTTGAGGACCAATTGGATGAAAATCAGTGTGGGTTTAGGCCTCTTAGAGGTTGTCAGAACCAGATCTTTAGCTTACGGCAAATAATGGAGAAGTGTTATGAGTGGAACAGGGAATTGTATCTATGCTTTATAGATCTAGAAAAGGCATATGACCGGGTTCCTAGTAGGAAGTTATTGTCTGTTCTACAAGATTATGGAATAGGAGGCAAACTTTTGCAAGCAATAAAGGTCTTTACATGGATAGTCAGGCAGCAGTTAGAATTGACGGTAAATTGAGTTCATGGTTCTGAGTAGTTTCAGGGGTAAGACAAGGCTGCAACCTGTCTCCACTGTTGTTCATATTATTTATGGATCATATGTTGAAAACAATAGACTGGCTGGGTGAGATTAAGATATGTGAACACAAAATAAGCAGTCTTGCATATGCAGATGACTTAGTTGTGATGCCAGATTCGATTGAAAGTTTGCAAAGTAATATTTCAGAGCTAGATCAGAAATGTAAGGACTATGGTATGAAGATTAGCATCTCCAAAACGAAAGTAATGTGAGTGGGAAAGAAATATAAACGGATTGAGTGCCAAATAGGAGGAACAAAGTTAGAACAGGTGGACGGTTTCAAGTACTTAGGATGCATATTCCCACAGGATGGCAACATAGTGAAAGAACTGGAAGCGAGGTGTAGCAAAGCTAATGCAGTGAGCGCTCAGCTACAATCTACTCTCTTCTGCAAGAAGGAAGTCAGTACCAAGACTAAGTTATCTGTGCACCGTTCAATCTTTCGACCAACTTTGTTGTATGGGAGCGAAAGCTGGGTGGATTCAGGTTACCTTATCAACAAGGTTGAGGTTATGGATATGAAAGTAGCTAGGATGATTGCAGGTACTAGTAGATGGGAACAATGGCAGGAGGGTGTCCACAATGAGGAAATCAAAGAAAAACTGGGAATGAACTCTATAGATGTAGCAGTCAGGGCGAACAGGCTTAGATGGTGGGGTCATGTTACACGCATGGGAGAAGCAAGGTTACCCAAGAGACTCATGGATTCAGCAGTAGAGGATAGGAGGAGTCAGGGCAGACCGAGGAGAAGGTACCTGGATTCGGTTAAGAATGATTTTGAAGTAATAGGTTTAACATCAGAAGAGGTACCATTGTTAGCACTGAATACCGTATTTACTCGAATCTAAGCCGCACTTTTTTTCCGGTTCCTGCAATCCAAAAAACCGCCTGCGGCTTAGAATCGAGTGCAAAGCAAGCGGAAGTTCTGAAAAATGTTGGTAGGTGCCGCCACAACTAACTTCTGGCCGTCGAATATATGTAGCGGTACAAAAGCATGCTTTGTGGGCACAAAGATAAATACTGGCGCCAAAACCTTTTTTTTTCTTCGCCCAGAGTTTCGACCACTGCATTTTCATACATTATCCAACGAAATAAATACAAATTCCGTATTGTTCATCTTCGAATGTAGCAGAATTTCAATGTACTACGAAAATCCGACTGGCAAGACTGTTAGGGATGTTTGTGAATATGGCCAACTCTATGTTCCGAGTTTTTTCCTGCCTGTGAGAAGAGATGGTTGCTAATAGGAACCTGATGAAATGTGAATCACATGCAGTATTCTCTTCACCATAAGAATAATACGAATATAAACATTTTGCCATGTATTCTTTCGTGTTTGCTGCTATCTCATTTAAATCCTGTCTGCCTAATAAACTACGAAACTAGAGTGAGACAACAGCAAACGCGGAAGAATATACGTATCGTGTCATGTTTATATTCGTATTATTATTATGCCTAACAGTGATATAGTCAGAAATGAATCACGGCAACTGACTAGATTTTAAATGTAAGATAACTAATTTCTGTGCAGAATTTGATGTACTAAAGAAGCGGCCGCAAAGATTTTCAAACGGAGAAAAATTTTCGCCCAACTCTCGTTCAGAACATGTTCTATCATACGCAGTCTATTATTTGGTCCTTGGTGATCATTATCAAATAAAGCAGCAGTGTAAGTAACAACAAATAGCAGTCTCTTGCCATTGTTTCGCTAATGAGACGATTCCTCTTTTTATTTTAAGCGGCGGTAGTGCGAACAAAAGCAAGTCATGCCGCGAGCGGCGACAGGCCGTACACACACACTATCAGAATGCGCCAAACAATGCATGACACAGTACAGTAATGCATTTCCAGCTTGGAGTGACGTAAACACCTATAACAAAAAAAACGGCACTTATCAGATCAAAGCAAAACAAGCAATCGATTCAAACCAGACGAAGCACGTGAAAAAGGAAGGGTACCCGTATAAATACGGACTGAGCGCCTGACGCATAGCAATGGCTACCTGGTAAAGCTTAACTGCTAAGCTTACGACTCGAACCAAACTACTGTAGCTGTATCGTCTTTCATTCGACCTAAATTGTGTCTCATATTACAATGGACCAACTTGAATTCGATTTGGAGGTGCGGCCTAAAACTTTTCTCTCCCCTTGAATTTCGAGTCTCAAATTTCAGGTGCGGCTTAGATTCGAGTGCGGCTTAGATTCGAGTAAATACGGTAGGTGATCATGGAGGAACTGTATAAGGGGGGTTATGCTCCAGACTGAATGCTGAAAGGCATAATCAGTCTTAAATGATGATGATGATGTTTCAATTTGATTCTAGTGAGGTAACAACAGATGGATTTCTGTATGACTGTTGTCTATAACAACACACTGTAGGGCTTAGCAAAGGGGAAAGTGACTCCCACACTTTCTGTAGCACTTAAGCGTACCCCTTCAACACCTCGCTAACCTACTGCCCTCTCCGCTTGGAATATCTTTTGCCACAACTTTCACAATCCTTTGGTTGTATTGAAATGATATTGGATATTGGTAAGTTCTAGATGTAGTATAAGTAATGGAAGAAGTAAAGGTAACCACTCATTGTATAAATCAGGCACTGATCAATCAGCAGGCTCATGAACAGGAATGAAAACATTGCTGAGGTTTCAGGCAACATCCTTATTCAGTTTAACAAAAAACTCACATACACAAGCATGGTTACTATGTTCCAGCTGGCAATAATACCCCATTTCTTTAGCTCAACTGGGTTATGGGTTCAAATATGACTGCTACGAGGCAGAGGCAGTAAGGGTACAGGACAGGAATGTCGCACCAGTGACCTCAGCCTTGTGTAGCACAGGAAGTTGTGTGTGGCATATGATGAAGTACAGGACTGGATTGGGTGGGGGTGAGGGTGGGGAGGCGGAGAGAGATGGAATTGAGGAAGATGCAGATTGGGGAGAGAGAAATAAGAAATTAGATTAATTAGTGAAGTGAGGGACTCAGAAACAAGGACCAGCAGAGATTTAGACCAGGAGGATTGTGGACATGAAGCATGTGTAGCAAAGACAATTCCCTGGTATGTAATTCAGAAAAACTCATATTAGGGGGAATGCAGATGGCACAGGTGTTGTAGCAGCCACTGAAGTGAAGCTGCTGAGTAGTACCATCAAGTGCAGAACATAGTAGCTATATGGGCCACAAGCAAACAGAAAATTTGCAATTTGCAACCATATGCTCCTTTTGTGGCAGAAACAATGGGATGATGGCCAAACTGTGAACATGCTTGTGCACGCAATCTTGCAAGCATGCACGCACTTGCACAAATGCGCCCCCCCCCCCCCCCCCACACACACAGACAGACAGACAGACAGACAGAGAGAGAGAGAGAGAGAGAGAGAGAGAGAGAGAGAGAGAGAGAGAGCAAACTTACTTTCTCCCCCCCCCCCCCCCCCCCCAAAAAAAAAAAAAAAATAGGCTGGAATGAGGTAACGGAATCTCTCAAGAGAATTGTCACACTTTTTCACAGACCACAGTCCTTACTCCAACTATTGGTGTCAGATTGGGGAGAAGACAAGCCTCTAAATGCGCCTGTGATGAAGAAGCATACCAGAAGATGTGCTTAATGCTGGCTGGCAGCAACTAAACTGACGTGGAAGATCTAACTTTTGGGGGATACTGCACTATGTGATGACATGACAGTTTCACCAATGGCATTTTAAGAAAGACTTGAGTAGTGGGACATCCTATCAATCACCTCCATCTACGGAAGACTGAGAAGCAACAGAGTGAAGACAGCTGAGGTTAACCGCGATGACAGATGGACAGCTAGAAGAGTTCGATTGGCAAATATAACTGCAAAATCAGCGCAGAAGTGTAGCCATTGGTCTGTCTCGACAACCAAGGAAACTTAAGGATCAGAGTAACATGGACCGACATGTGGGGCTTCATACCAGAAAAAACAATGCTCCCTCAGAGCAGGGTGGTTGTCGTCTTCTATCAGGGAGACAGGAGACAACAGCAGCAGTAGGTTCCAGAATGAAACCCTCTGCATAAACCAACAGGTGCAAGTATGTTGTCACTGACTCATCGCCGCCCAGCCCAAACCACTGAGGATAGAAACTTGAAATTCGCAGAAGGTGTTGACCTTATGCTGTAGGCATTGTCTGTAAAGGGAATTTTTTGGAATTCCACCCTTAAGGGTGTGAAGCATAGAATGAAAGATTTTTTTTGAAAATATGTTTCTATTAAGACTATTTTGAAGCTAGACCTACGAAAAATGGTATTTGGCTTCTCAGTCAGAAAAAAAAGCATTTTTTTATGTGTTTCAGCGATTCTGGAAATTTAACTTTTCTGGAAGTGAGATAGTGGGTGAAAGTTTTTTTTTTAAATAAATCTTTATTAAAGAACTACTAAAGTATTGTTAAAGCTACATCTAGGAAAACTGGTATTTGACTTTTGTAAGAAACTAAAAAAAAACATGTGTTTCAATGTTTTTGGAAATTAAACACGTATGGGGTAACACAGGGGATGAAAGTTTTATGGAAATATTTCATTATGCAGGCATTTTTGAAGCTAAATTTATGAAAATTTGTGTTAGGAGTCTCTGTTAGAATTTAAAAAATATGCATTTTATTGTTTTTGGAAATTCAACTCATAAGGGCATGGAATAGGGCCAGATGTTTCACTGACTCATCATTGCTTAGCCCAAACCACTAAGGATATAAAATGAAAGTTGGAGAGTGTGTCGGCCTTATACGATAGGCATCGTTTAAGAAGGGATTGTCAGAAATTCCACTCCTAAGGGAGTGAAATAGTGGATGAAAGTCTTTTAGAAAGTATGTCATTATTAAGACAATTTTGAAGCTATGGCTATGAAAATTGGTATTTGATGTCTCAGTCAGAAATTAAAAAATATGTGTTTCAGCATCTTTGGAAATGTGACCACTATGAGGGTAAAATAGTAGGTGAAACTTTTTTTGAAAACAAATCATTATTAAAGAACAAGTAAAGCATTTTTAAGGCTATATCTGTGCAAATGGTATTTGAATTCTCAGCCAGAAATAAAAAAAACGTCTTTCATTGTTTTTGGAAATTAAACACCTAAGACAGTGAAATAGGGGATGAAAAGCTTTATGAAATTTTTTGTTATGAAAGTCTTTTCAAAGCTAAATCTATGAAAACTTGTATCTGACATCTCTTTAGAAATGAAAAGATAGCTGCTTTGGAACTTCAGCACCTATGGGAGTAAATAGGAGATGAAAATTTCTAAGAAAATATTTCATTACTATAAAAAGTTTAAAGCTAAACCTATGAAAATTATTTTTTCATTGCTTGGTTAGATATAAAGAAATACGTGTTAAGGGATGAACATTTCTATGGAAATATCACCACAAGAACTCAAAAGGCAGGGTTAACAAAAACCTTGGAATCGCTTTTTGGTCAGAAGCACATTCAGAATAGGCAAGCTTTCTGTGGCCTTAATAGTGGGGAAAGTTTGGAATTTTCAATTTGTGAACATTATAAAAAATTGATTAAAGAAAACTGAAAACATCTGTACAGATCATATGGTCTACACATGTGAAGCAGCACACACTAAACTAGTTACATAAATACAGAAAACGGCAAACAGTCACATTTTTGAAATGTTGTTTATTCTATAAATCAGTTTTCCAAACTTTTCAAGTTCATCTTCAGATGATGCACAGGAGGTTATGTAACTATTTCATAGCATAATGCTGAATGGTGGTTCTGTGACAAAAAGATGGAACATGCTCTAGAGTATGAGTATATTTTATATGGTGATTTGGATTCAGAAATGAATTCTGCGCTTACTACACCATTATGGGTGGCCTCGTTATTAGTATCCATCCATCACCTCTCCAGGGGACACCACCTTGACGAAGCACTGTCCATGCGAGTGGAGAGGATTGTGTATCCACGTGAAGCTGAGGGCTATGCTGAAGGTAGAGGATCTACTGCCGGAAAGGCCTTAGCCGACGGATCAGACTAAGAGTGTCCCACAACATCCCATCTTCCCTATCCACTCCTAGTCCTACTCAGTTGCCTTTCCCAACCCAAGGTGTGATGCAATCCATGCGAGGGGTGTGTGGCACATGGGAAGATGTATCGCAAATGGAGCCTCAGGGATACCAGGTGACCTCCCTGAGTAAGTAGCCTTACTCCGTGCAGGGTATTCATGGTGTGGACTGCGTGGATCCCCAAATCTCGTGGGACCAATATGGACACAATTAAAGAAAATAAAGAAAAACAAACTGAGTGGTAAACTGAGACCTCAGACACCCAAACATCGGGGTCAGGACCGATGGAAGGCATTCCCACTACTGATTCAGGGTCCAGACCTGAGTCAGAAGTGGGAAATGTAACTGAGAAGTTGGACGAGATCAAGATTAAAGCCTCGTCTGGGGCCTAGAGGAGGAAACTACTCAGGGAACAGAGAAAAAAGGAAGGGAAAGAATGGCTTCTTAAAGACAAGTGGAGGGAATTAAAGGGACTTGAACCTAAGACCCTCAATAAAAAACTGTCTTAGGTTGTAGGGGACACACAGACCCCCACAACATTGAAGACAACAAGCAAGAGGATAAGGGAGGAATCTATGACCCCTCCTCCCTGGATTAGGGAGCCAAGAAAAAACCAAGGCAAGAAATAGGGAAACAGACCTACAGTACTGCAGTCTCGGTTTTTAAGACGGCAGTTATTCAGGAAGGCTGCCCACTGGTGGCCATCATCTTGCAGCAGGAGGAATCTGTACAGATGGCCCTATGGCCCTCTCTGAAAAGATTGGGGGGGGGGGGGGGGGGGAGGAGAGGCTGGTCCACGACCCAACTTCAGGAGGGTCTATCTAGATCATGGTGCCCTCATTTTTGTCTGAGGGAGGGTGCACACAGTGGAATGGTTTGAGTACAAGGTGCCCAGGATATCCCCGTGGGAAGATGTGAAGCTGCTGGTCAAGATGGCAGCGGAACTTCTTAAGACCACAAAGGTATCAATATGGGTACCAAAGATCCTTAAGTATGTCTCTCCTAAGACTCTGAGAAAATAGGCACTCAGAACCCAAAAGTCTCGACAGAAGAATGGACAGTGATCAACCAGAAGGTTGTAACAGGACGAATCCTGAAGGCGGTGCGAGAGCAGAACCTGAAATTGTTTTTAGGGTTCTCGCAGGTCACTGTCAGGTTTCTCAAAGACATCAAAGCCAATGATGGCAGCAATACGGAGACTGGAGGTGCTGCAGATTAATCTGCAGCACAGTAAAGGGGCCTCTGCTGCCCTAGCCACTGCCTGGGGAGGCAGGAAGTGGACGTGGCCCTGATACAAGAACCCTATTTATATAAAGGGGGTGTATCAGGCCTCGGTGGCACTGTGGGTAAACTGGTTTATGCTAGAAATCTAAGAAACTCCAGAACATGCATCTATGTAAGAAATGGAATTTCTTTCATGCGACAACAACAACAACAACAACTTCTGTTACCCAAGGATTTCTACTAGACCTCCTCTTTTTACCTACTGGATCCTCTGCTGCCTTCACTATTTCATCTCTCAAAGCTACCCATTCTTCTTCTACTGTATTTCTTTCTCCCGTTCTTGTCAATCGTTCCCTAATGCTCTTCCTGGAACTCTCTACAACCTCTGGTTCTGTCAGTTTATCCAGATCCCATTTCATTAAATTTCCACTTTTTTGCATCTTAGCCATAACAGGCAGAATTAGCAGCACACCAACCACTGGCATGGAAGCCATGCTGGACATGCCTCCACTACATCTCTGTGTCAAGATGGTGGCACAGCTGGGGCATACAGACTTAAAACTGGCAAAAAACTGGATCTCATCAGGATATCCAGAATCACACACTAGCATAGTAAGTGAGGTAAACATATGAATGGCTGGGGAAATGCCTGCCGACTATATAATAACTCCCAACTGCTTCAGCAAGCCTTACAATATAATAATTGGAAGCAGGAGCAGTGGGAAAAAACAGTTCGTCACCGTATGGGGGACACTGTTTGGTTCACTGATGGGTCGAAATCAGGCCAAGGTGTTGGGGCAGGCTATGATCAAGCTAGAACTCGGAACTGACTCAGGAGACAGCACACAGAATATTGGACCAATGTCCATAAACAAAAATGTGGTAAGGTAATGATGCCCAAGCCATGTTTTAAAAGAAGCTCTGTAATGCTTGGACTGAACAGGAAAGAGATCAAACTCATGACTGGACTGATGACCAGCCACAGGAATTTCAAAAAACACCTACACACAATGGGTATAATGGAAGAAGACCCTAAATGTAGGATCTGTGATGAGGGTGAAGAAACTGCATCACACTTAATCTTTGAATGCATGGCATTGGAGAGCAAAAGATACAGAATCTTCGGGGCAACTAGACCTGAAGAAATTGTGCCTAACAAAAAACTGGTAAAGGGACTCCTTGCACTATTTAAGGGCATTGGTTGGCTTTACTAGATATACAGGGAGCGATACTGCACAATAAACTCGGTTTCAGTGCAGGCAGTGGCAGGTTAGACCTAAACTGTTTTAGTTTCCCGGTCAAAATTGAATCAAATCAATCCATCCATCAGCTACCATTGTGATTGACAGTTGATATCACAGCACTCACTTTTGACAGGATAAGTATACAAATAATAATAGTTATGAAACATTGCCAGAATATAGCATTTGTTGTACAGCTGGTGCTCGTTACAAAAAACTCCATATGAAGATAGAACATACTTTGCACAGAGACTTTTTTTGTTTTTGTTTGCATATAATACAGTCGATCCAACCTCAACCTCAGTGGTAGCAACAATGGAAGAGATGGACTCAGGTACAGTGAAACTGGTGTAAGAGACAATTTTACCCAGTCTGGGAAGGAATTTAAATCCAAAAATGTCTATTCCATATTGTGTGGCTTCCTAGTAGGCATCTGTTCACGATGTGAGGTGCAGCTGTTTCCTATACATCTTATCTTCAAAAGTAAGAGGTGAACCCCTTTAGCACAAACTAATCATGAAAACAATAATCAGTATGGATAAGAAAGCTTTATGTAATCAGAATACCCCAGGAGGTCAGTCCTCCACCATACCCACTGGTGAGGTGTCAAGTGACCATTCAGATTCTGTGGGACCACAATATGAATTGGAGCATCCTAGAGATCACACCCACAAAATTAAATCCAAGTAAATAAGCTATACAGCAACATTAAACATCCAGTCTCTCATTACATTTGGAAAACTAAAAACAATAACAGATATCTTAGATAAAAAGAACATAATGATTACAGATTTACTGGAAACCCATTATGTAGACAATGAACATTTTGAATCAAGTGGATACAGAATCTATATGGGCAAGTCCAGCAGCAAGATACTGAAAAGTGCACCCACTTTCAGCAGTGGTTTAATTATCTCTAACAAAATAATTGATTCATTAGTAAGTTTTGACCCAATAGATGAAACAACATCCTCTCTAACATTTACGAAGAAAGTGAACATAATTCTAAATGTCCACACACCAACAAATGATAAAAACCAGACGTAATGTAGATGAATATTGGAAGAAAACTGATAAATACATAAGTAAAATGCCATCGAAACACACTATTGTTCTACTGTGCAACTGCAATGCACAAATTGGAAAAGAGAAAAAATATGGGAAAACTGTTAGTAAACATTCTGCTCACAAGTGTATCAACAAAATTGAGGACAGACTGATATAAATGTGTGATAACCACAATACAGTCATAAAGTCCACATCCTTTGAGAGAAAACGTAAGAAGCTAATGAATGACAGGGGTATCACCAAACCCAATATATGGAGAAAAACCGCAAGACCACATAGCAATAAGCAGAAAGTCATCTAAGAAAATAATGAAACAGACAAAACGTTCTAAAAAAGAGAAGAGAAGCCACTAAATATCAGATTAGATCACTACATCTCTGCAACTAAGTTTAGGATTAAGCCTGAAGTACACAGAAAAAACAAGAGACAAATTAAGGTCCAAAAATATGACTATAACAAATTGCAGACAGGAAAATTAAAGGCAGAACTTCAAAACCAGGATTTTCAAGTGTAGGATGAAGCAGCAATCAGAACGACACCACCTACCAACCATAAAAAACAGACATGGTGGAATGATTAATATGACAAGGCTCTGCAAGAAAGACAGAAATCGTGAGAAAAGTGGAATGCAAACAAAAGTCAGGAAAGTAGGGAAAACCTCCTGTAAAAGAGAAGAGAAGTCACTAAATTTTTAAGAGAGATAGAGATGGGGGGGAGTCATTCATCATGAATGAGCTACATCAAGTCAATGAAGATTTCAAAAGGTATAAGATGAGAAATTACTACCAACTGTTTAAGAAACAACTAACCAAATTTATATCACCAACATTACAACTACTGAGCCTAAAAACTAACCAAATAGCCATTTTTAAGCAGGATAATTGTCACATAATGGCAAAATATTTTGAAGATTTACACAATTGTTATAAATCTGAAACCAAATTCACATTTAATTAAAATTATACTAAAAATAACAATTCAATAGCCAAAAATGTAAAATGACTTAGAGAAATCATATGCACCTTAAAAAACAATAAGGCAGTCAGTGAGGATGGTATTAAGGCAGAGCTATGGAATGCTCTAGATAATGACATCACTCTTAAACTTAAAAATATAATAGATAAAATCTGGGAGAAAGAAGATACGGAAGACTGGAAAACTGCCATCATAAACCATCTGCACAAAAAAGACCCTAAAATGCATCCCAATATTTATAGGGGGATATCACTTCTGCCAGTAACATATAAAGTCCTATCTAAAGCACTACTTGACTGGGTGGAACATCAACTAGACCCCCTAATAGGGAAATACCATGGTGAATTTCGGAAAAACAGATCACACATTGAATATATCTGCACTCTAAAAACCATCCTTGAAATGAGAAATCTGAGAAACAAAGACACAACTGTTACTTTTTTAGTTTTCATGAAAGAACATGATTCCATTGATAGAGACTCTCTTAACAGTATTATAAAATAATTGAGCTTAGATCCAAAAGCTACAGACACACTGACAAACACCTCATCTGAAGTCAAGTTCTGTGGAGAATTCTCCAAGCTTTGAAATAAAAACAGGAGTCAGGCAGAGAGATGGATTGTCGCCTTACTTTTTAATTGTGCCCTTGAAAAAGTGATTAGAGAGAGGAGAAAACCCGATATGAAAAGTATCAAATTAATAAACAAAAGGATAACATCTTTGTAGATTGCCTGGCATTCACAGATGACATTGCCTTAATCACAGACACACCAGTGAATGCAAAAATCCAAAAACCTAATTGAGCAAGCAAGAAAAGTCAGTTCACAAATTTCTTTCAAAAAGACAAAGTTTATAACAAATGTAAAAATTTGCCCAGAGAAACTACTCATAAATCAAAATAGAACCAAGGAAGTCAATTCATTCAAATATTTAGGTGAATGGCTAACTATAAACAATAATGAGAAAGGAAGCCTAGAACTAAGAGCAAAAAAGGTGATCATCACATTCAAGACCACCAGAAACATATATCAGAAGAAGGCATCATCACGGGGCACCTAAATTAAACACTACAATACAGTGGTGAGAACACAGACTCTGTATGGTGTTGAAACACTAAACCTAGTAGAAAAAGGTGGGCTACACAAAGTAATGAAAATAGAAAGGAGTCTGGTTAGAAGCACACTTGGCCGGAGGACAACAGGAACAGAATACAAGAGACCACAACCCAATAAAGAAATCTACGAGTATGTAGAGAATGTAATACATACTATGCACAAAAGAAGAATGTCGCTCTTTCAACATTTGACAAGAATGGAAAACTATAGGCTCACAAAACAAATCTTTAATAAAATAATGAAGCTTAAAGGACAACCAACATGTTTACATAGACTTCAAATGGTCTCAAAGAGGAAACATTGAGCTAATGGACACACACAACAGAAACTTATACAGGAACAAAATTCAGTAGTTGATCTTCAGGCAAGAACAACAGAGAAAAAAGACAAAGATCAGAACACATGAAATTAATGTGGGCAGAAGGGAATATAAAGGAAGAAAGCAAGAACTGATGTATTGACTTAATGTGCTCTGTAACAGTTCCATTTGAATAAATAAATAAATAAATAAATAGTCAATCTATGGATAAATGCTTTAATCAAAACTGACATTACCATGGATGGCTAAAAATAAAATAAGATAAATAAAATTATAATATTTACAGAGAATTGCAGTTGTTTATATTTAGATGAACTTTACATTTGAAAATGACAAGAACAAAACTTCAAGTGAACTGCTGTCTAATATTTACAAAGAATTGCAGCTCCTTATGAGTACATGAACTTCACATTTGAAAATGACAAGAACAAAACTTCAAATGAGCTGCTGTCTTGTTTCTATATTTAAATTAACAACAGTCTGGAATAACAGTAAAATAGATTATGCTTATTACAGCTAAAGATAATACGTATGTGAGTATTAATTTATTTTAACAAGAGATGACTTGGATGTTGTACAGGATTTATTCTGTGGACATTATTTATGTTGACATCAATGTAGTTAGGACGTAAAGAGAGGGACGGAGGGGGGAGACGAGGGGTTGGGAGGTGGTGGTGGTGGTGTAGGGGTTGATTGCTCAATAAGCTGTTTTTATCTATTAAGTCTCCAGGGATGCAATCTTTCGCTCCTATTGTTCAATCTATACATCAAAGCTATACACCAAAGAAGCAAATAAAAGAAAGGGCCAAGAGTGGTTTTAAAATTCAACGTGAAAGGATATCAACGGTAAGATTCGCTGATGACATTGTTATCCCCAGTGAAGGTGAAGAAGAATTTCACGATCTGGAGAATAGAATGAACTGTTAAACGAGTATAGAATATGGACTGAGAGTAAATAGAAGAAAGACAAAAGTAATGAAAGGCAGCAGGAATGAGAACAGTGAGAAACTTAATACCAGAATTAGTGATCATGAAGTAGATGAAGTTAGGGAATTCTGTTACCTAGGCAGCAAAATATCCCATAATGGAAGAAGCAATGGGGATATAAAAAATAGACTACCACTGGCAAAAATGGAAAAGAGAAGTCTACTAGTATCAAACATAGGCCTCAATTTGAGGAGGAAATTTCTGAGAATGTGTATTTGGAGCACAGCGTTGTATGGTAGTGAAACATGGACAGTGGGAAAACTGTAACAGAAGAAACTTGAAGCATTTGAGATGTTGTACTACAGAAGAATGTCGAAAATTTGGTGGTCTGACAAGGTAAAGAGTGAGGAAGTTCTCCACAGAATAGGTGAGGAAAGGAAAATATGGAAAACACTGACAAGCAAAAGGCATAGGATGATAGGAGATATTTTAAGATATCAGGGAATAACTTGCATGGTGCTACAGGGAACTGTGGCGGGTTAAGTCTGTACAGGAAGACAGAGATTGGAATATATTTATTTATTTATTTCTTGTTCCGTAGATCCAGTTAGTGAGTCAATCACAAGGATATGGAACGTGTCAAATTGTACAGGTTTCAATTTAAACTTACATAAATACAAGGGCAATTCAATGGCAAATTGTACATAGTTTAAGTAAGACATACTATAAATACAGTAACAGATACAATGTCAGCTAGATAACATAACAACCATTTAACAGAAAAGGAGTTTCAAATACAGGTTAAGGATAAGAGCACAAAGTTAAATCAGATATTAGGCCTACAAGAGTAAATACATTTACAGCCAATCTGTTGTTACAAAAAGTGTGCTAATGCCCAAATGCACAATAAAATCAATTGAACTACTTCTAGACACAATAAGTTTAGTGATGGTATACATTTTCTTTCAGATATTCATCCACAGTATAATAAGATTTCTCTGTCAGGTAATCTTTGAGAACTTGTTTAAATTTTGGCAGTTCTGTATGAACACATTTGATATGTAGTGGTAGAGCATTGAACAGCTTAATGCTGGAGTAGTAAACTCCTTTTTGTACCAGAGTGAGACGTTTCATTTCGAAATGTAGATTGTTTTTGTTTCTGGTGTTATAATCATGGAATTTACTGTTGTCTTGGTAGATGGAATAATTTTTGCACACAAAGGTCAGCAAGGAAAAAATATACTGTGAGGCAGTTGTTAGGATACCTATCTTCCGAAACAAGTGCCTGCAAGAGTGTCTTTGATGGACCCCACACATTATTCTGACTGCTTTTTTTTGGACGGTGAAAACTTTTTTTGCAAGGGGTTGGTTCCCCCAGAATATGATAGCATATGACATCAGTGAGTGGAATTAGCCAAAGTAGGCAACCTTAATAGTGTCAACTTCAGCCACTGAAGAAATTACCCGTAACGCAAATGTTGCCGAGCTTAGTTTTTTACATAGATGAAGAATGTGAACTGACCAATTACATTTACTGTCTATGTAAGCACCCAGGAATTTTGTATCTTCAACTTCCTATATTGGTTGATCTCTACATTTTATGTTAATTTCATCGGGATTACTTTGTGATGTATGGGACCTCATATAATGAGTTTTATCTGCATTGAGTGAGAGAGGAGAACCAATTTAAGATGTCATTAAAAACAGTATTTGTAGTTTGTTCAAGATCATGATCAATCAAATCGTCAATTAGAATTGTGGTATCATCGGCAAACAGGGTAAATTTGCTATTTGTCTCAGAGCAAAGAGGAAGATCATTAATAAAGATGAGGAAAAGCAGTGGGCCCAAAACGGAGCCTTGAGGCACACCACACGTTATCGTGCCCCATTCAGACGAGGCAGGTTCCCCTGAAGAGCCATTTAGCATTACAGTCTGCTTCCGATCCTGTAGATATGATTGTAGCCACAAGCCAACAGTACCACCTAAACCATAGTATTCTGCCTTTTTCAAAAGAATTTGGTGGTTTACACAGTCAAAGGCTTTCGTAAGATCACAAAAAATACCCACTGGAGACATTTTTTTGTTAATGGCTTCCAAAACTTGGTTGCTGAAAGAGAATGTTGCCTGTTCAGTACAAAGACCGGCACGAAAACCAAACTGATTTTTGCTTAAGATACTGTGGAAGTTGAGATGGTCTACAATCCTCCTGTGCATGAGTTTTTCTAGAATTTTCGAGAAGGTAGTTAATAGGTATATTGGGCGATAGTTTGTAACAATGCTTTTATCACCTTTTTTAAAGAGAGGAATCACTACAGCCAATTTAAGTCTGTCAGGGACAGTCCCACCTTGCAGGGATGCATTGTATATGTTGCATAAGACGGGACTAACAAATTTATAACAGTGTTTCAGTATTTTACTAGAAATATTGTCCACACCCGCAAAATTTTTATTTTTTAATGATCTAATTACTCTTATGACTTCGCTTACAGTAACTGGAGGTAAAGATAACTGTGGGATTCTGTTGCTAATAGCTTTCTGTACGAGGGACAATGATTCTTCCATACAACCATTACAGCCTGTCTTCTCTGCTGCTCTCAAAAAGTGGTTATTAAATATTTCTGCAACCAACTCAGGTTTCTTTATGATACTGTCCCCTCTTTTAATCTCTACCTGAGACATGTTCCCTGTTGTCCTGCCAGTTTCCCTCTTTATTACATTCCATATAGTTTTAATTTTATTTTCTGAGCTTTCAATTTCTGATTTTATGCACATACTTTTAGATTTATTTATAACCTTCTTGAGAATGCTACAGTAAAGTTTGTAGTGTTGTCGTTTCTTTGGATCATTACAAGTCCTGAGAGAACTGTATAACATCCTCTTTGTTCTACAAGATGTTATTGTCCCTGTAGTGATCCAAGACTTCTTGGCATTGCCTATATGACTATTACTAACTACTTTTTTGGGAAAGATGGACTCAAATACAGATATGAATTCATTTAAAAATGAATTGTACTTTTTGTTTACATCTGTTTCCCTATAAACTGGGCTCCAATCTATCTCTTTTAGGCTATCATTGAATTTTTTAAGGCCCTGTTCATTTATTATCCTAAAAGATTTCCAAGAATGCTTGGAACTGTTGCACTCATTGATGTAATTGAGCCTAAGCAATTGACTACCGTGATCAGAAAGGCCAAGGATTGGATGTACAGTGATCTCATTGCATTTAGACTTATCTATAAATATATTATCTATCAGACTTTTACTGCAGATAACTGAGAAAATAGGTTGCAAGTGCTACTCTGAGATGAAAAGGTTTGCACAGGAAAGGAATTCCTGGTGGGTCACATCAAAGCAGTCAGAAGACTGGCCTCCAACATTCTCAAGTAAAAATTTGTTTCCTTTCTGATCACTGAGTAGGTAGTCAGATGCTTATTTGTTTTGATAATGATTTCAAGTTCTTAAAGAACATCAAGTTTCACAATTTGCATCCATCATTGCTTAGTGGTTTTTGGTACTGTCAATGATTTTATTCTGTACTTCATTGCTGGTAAAGAAATTTATTTTTATGTTGATGAGACAGTATCAAAAGTCAGATGTACACAAACTAATTTCCAACTCATGTCCAAGCTTCTACATTGGACTAACTGTTAGAAGCTGCACAACAAGACGCGCCATGTCATGGATTGTGTGGCCCCTCCCGCCAAAGGTTCGAGTCCTCCCTCGGACATGGGTGGGTGTGTTGTTCTTAGCATAAGTTAGTTTAAGTAGTGTGGAAGTCTAGGGACTGATGACCTCAGCAGTTTGGTCCCTTAGGAATTCACAAACATTTGATTTTTTTGCACAACAAGATTCAACGAGCACATGGATAAACTTAGTCTTAACAAACTGAACCGAACCAGCCCCCCCCTCCCATGTCTCGTCCCTCCATCACCCTCTTTATGTCCTAACTACATCCATTTCTACATAAATGGCCCCCTCCCCAGAATAAATTTTGTACTATATTATAAACATCCAAGTCTTCTACAGTTAAAATAAATAATACTTATATACATATTACCTTTAGCTGTAATAAACAAAATTTGGTTTCACTAATATTCCAGATCATGGTTAATGTACAGAGAGAAATAATACAGCAGTTCATCTGAAGTTTTGTTCTTCTTGTTTTCAAATGTAAAGTTCATTTACATATAAACAGCTGGATTTCTCTGAAATATACAAACTTTATTTTATTTTTGAGCATTCATGGTATCGCCAGTTTCGATTAACTTATTTATCCATAGATTGACTGTATTGTATACAAACCAAAAAAAGTAATGTCTCTGAGTAAAGTATGTTATATCTTCATACAAAGCTCTTTGTAACAAGCACCAGCTGTACAGCACATGCTGGATGATGGTTAAATTTCCTAACTATTGGTATTTATATACATATCCTCTGAAAAGTGAGTGACATGTTACAAACTGACAATCGCAATGGAAGCTAGTGGATATTAATAACAAAGCCACTCATACTGGTGCAGTAAGCACAGAATTCATCTTTGGTCCAAATCACAATATAAACAACACTCATGGCAGTACAATAAAGCATGTTCCAGCTTCTGTTACTGAGCCAGCACCAAGCATTACACTATGAATTAGTCTTGCAACCTCCTGTGCACCACCTAAAGATGAGCCTGAAAAGTTTGGAAAAGTGGTTCATGGAGTAAACATTTTTGCAAAAGTACCTGGTTATAGTTTTCTGTATTTCTGTTGTTATTACAGTTTAAATGTATTTCAATTAAGTATAGTGTGTAGCAGCCGTAGACTGCAAAAGTAGTCATTGTCAGTTGCAGTGATGGGGATAGTTTTAAGTACAGAAATAGCTATGATGATGGCAAACCACATTATGGTAGCTACAACAGTAAATGTAGGTTTGTGAGTTGCTGATATTGATATTATCAATCTAAATTAGAATCAATACAACCATAAATTTAAATTACAGGCAGTAGACTAAAATGTTCAAAATAAATATAATAATATGGTGAATAATGTTCAACAGCACAGGGTTATATGTCAATTTAAATCTTTACACGAAATATTATAACATCACAAACTTTTTGACAATAGCATTCTTACTCCTGCCGCTGGGGCATTCATGGGTAATGTCTAATTTGACTACCCATTTTTAGTGGAGTAATGTGTAATACATTTAATGTTTCCATACAATGGAAAGTCCATGGTGGAAAAACAACAGTATGGAAAGCATAGATTCCTACTCACCATAAAGAGGTGGTGTTGAGTCACATGCAGGCATAATGAAACAGACAGCTCAAATATTAAAGTTTTCAGATAAAGTCCTTCTACTGCATGTAAAAGCACACTTCATATGCAACGGCCACTGTCTTAGGATGCTATAGCCCAAATGCAACTGTATTTGATGGAACAGCAATCTGCTGGGATGGGTGGAGGGTGTAAGGAGGCAGCGTGAGGTGAGGAGGGGGAGGGACAGTAGGGTATGAGTGGCAGGAAGTTACTATTGCTGCCTGTTGGGGCATGCAGGGACTTGATTGGGATCAGGATCGGGCTGTCTGGTACAGTGTCAGGGGTCTTTGCTGGAGAGGGTAGGTGGGAGATAAGCAGAGAGAGGAAATGACTTGTAGGTGCAAAGGCAGGATAAAAGATGCATGTAATACTGGAGTGGGAACAGGAAAAGGGATAGGTAGATGGGAGAAAGGGACAACTGAAGATGCAGGTCAGGCGAAATGAAGGTCACGTTTAGGGAGTGTTCCCACCTGGGCAATTCAGAAAAAGCTGGTGTCGTTAGGAAGAATCCTGATGGCATGTGCTGTGAAGCAGTCATTAAAGTGAAGAACATCTTGTTGGATGAAATATTCAGCAAGTGGGTGGTCCAGCTGTCTCTTGGTCATAGTTTGGCAGTAGCCATTCATGCGGACAGAAAACTTGTCAGCTGTTATGCCCACAGTGGTTGCAGCTTAGTTGGCAGATCACATGGCTCCTTTCACAGGTGACCCTGCCTATGATGGGGCAGGGGATGCCTGAAACAGGAATCAGGAATAAAGTAGGTGGTAGTCAGAGGCTGTGGCACCTGGGGCTGTTGTAAGGATATAAGCCACAAGGCAAGGGGATGGGAGCAGGGGTCAAGAATGGTACAAACAAGGATATTGTGTAGGTTCACTGTCTGATAGAA
Organism: Schistocerca cancellata; assembly: GCF_023864275.1. Lineage (NCBI taxonomy): Eukaryota > Metazoa > Arthropoda > Insecta > Orthoptera > Acrididae > Schistocerca > Schistocerca cancellata. The sequence goes on along the minus strand of NC_064626.1, from coordinate 1,192,083,622 downwards.
TACGATTGTAGGAGGGGTGAGGAGGACATTTCCCCTTTTAGGGAGTGATGAGAGGTATTCAAAACCGCTGTTGGAGAGTGTGATTCAGTTGCTCTACTCCTCGGTGGCACTGAGTTGAGAGAGGAGTACTCTTTTGTGTGCAGACAGTGTGTTTGTCTTAGGTGACTAGAGAGACAAGGCACAGGGGATCTGTTTCTCAACAAGGTTGGGAGGGTAATTTCGGTCCGTGCAGGCCTCCACGAGAACCTTGGCATATTTGGAGAGGGACTATTCATCACTAAGATGTGATCACCACAGGTGGCTGGCTGTATGGAAGGGACTTCTTGGTACAGAATGGGTGGCTGCTGTCGAAGGGGAGGTATTGTTGGTGGTTGGTAGGTTTGATGTGGATGGAGGTACTCATATAGCAGTCTGTGAAATAGATGTCAACATTGAGGAAGGTGGCTTTTTGGGTTGAGGAGCAACAGAGGAACTGAATGCAGGAGAAGGTCTTGAGGTTCTGGAGGAATGTGGACAGCATGTTCTCACCCTTGGTCCAGATCAAGAGAATGTCATCAATGAAACTCAACCTGATGAAGGATTTGGGATTCTGGAAGATTAGGAAGGATTCCTCTAAGTGGCCCATGAATAGGCTGGCATGAGGTGGTGCTATGCGCATGTACACTGTTGAAACACAGATTTGTTTGTAGGTGATGCCTTCAAAGGAGAAACAAGCATGGGTGAGGATATAGTTGGTTATAGTGACTGGGGATAGGTAGAAATCAGTACAATGAAAAACCAGCCAAAATTGCAAATTTCACTTTTTTTATTCACTCGGTGACTAGTTTCAGGCTGGTACCCCTTTTCATATCATCATAACAGATAGCAAATTGATATTTCCAAAAATTTAAAAACCATGTCAAAAATGTGCAAACGAACAATTACAGCACATACGGATAATTGTTCATTTGCACATTTTGACATGGTTTTTGCATTTTCAGAAATATCATTTTGACTATCAGTTATGATAATTTGAAAAGGAGCCCCGGACCAAAACTAGTCATAGAGCGCATAAAAAAGTGAAATTTGCAACTTTGGCTGGTTTTTTGTTCTACTGATTAACAGAAGTTGCTGGCCTACAATTATTCCTGCATTCTGGAAGTTCATAAAGGAGATAGTCTGTTTGGAGTCAGTCAGGTAATGGGAAAGGTAGTGTTCAATAGCGGAAAGGCCATGGCATTGAGGGTGTTAGTGTAGGGAGGTAGCATTGACAGTGATGCGCCAGGTATTGGGTGATGAGGAAAAGGAACTGTGGAAGCGATGATTGGTACCTTTTATATAAGAGGGTAGGTTACAGGTAAGGTATTGGTTCATGAGAGCAGAAATTCTCTCTGTGGGGGTACAGTAACCAGCCACAATGGTATGTCCTGGGTGGTTCAGTTTATGAATTTTAGGAATCACGTATAAGGTAGGATTGCAGGGAATGGTGGGAGTGAGGAGAAAGACAGAAAGACAGACTCAGGGAAGAGGTTCTGAGATGGGCCTAAAGATCTGAGGAGGGACTGGAGATCCTGCTGGATTTTCGGAATATTGCCAGATGGCAGGGTTTGCATGTAGACGTATCTGAAAGCTTGTGAAGTTCCTCTGCCAGGTAATCCCTATTGTTCATAACCACAATGTACAGTCTTTGTTGACATGTATGAATGATTATAAGGTCAGGGTGAGTTTCTAGTGGTGGGTTGTAGTTCTTTCTGTGGATGTAGGGTTGGTTTCCAAGTTGCGGGATTTGAAAATGATGGTGAGACAATGATCAAGGTTAAAAAATTCAAAAAAGTTAACATGAGGTGCTAAGGGGACAGTTGGGATGGATCAAGCTTCGTTGGAGGAGTAAACTGAGTCAGATTCCATGTTGGTTCTGATCCGAGTTTGACTGAGGGTTTGGAGGTGAAAAAGTGTTTCCACTGTACGGATTGGAAGAGGGAGAGAAGGTCTGTAACAAACCCAACATGATTGCGTTTGGGGATGGGGTAAAATATAAGGCTGTTGGAAAGTACTGATACTTCTGTAAGTCTAAGGCTTCTGGAAGACACATTAACAACAGTGTTGGTGGTCTGTTTAGGTTCTGGATTCTATGTAGTGGTGGAAGGGGGTTCCTGAGGGTGTGGTAAATGTAATGGGTCTGCAAGGCAGGGTTTGGCGGCTATGAGGCGGAGATCGATGGAGACTCTTGTAGAGGTGTGGGATAATGGTTGTCCAAGGTGGGGATAAGAGACGAACAGATTGGAGAGTTTTTTTGAGGTGGGCCCGATTTACATGGTTTTGCAGAACTAGGTTGGTGTGGGCTACAGACTAGTGAAATTTGAACATGAAGAGGTTACTGTGCAAAGAAGGGTTGCACATAGAGGTGGGTAATTTGATGGTAAGGCCATTTGGGGGTATTCTATAAGGTAGACAACAATGAAGGAAAGTATGTAAGACCGAATTCTGTCTACGGATAGGGAAACTTTTTTGTATTGGCACTGAAGAAAGGGGCAATAATCCATCGTGGAGAATAAAAAAATGTGTAAAAATATGTACAACACATCACAGTCGGGCTCTAGTGCCCTGAGACAGTAGCCGTGTGTGTGTGTGTGTGTGTGTGTGTGTGTGTGTGTGTGTGTGTGTGTGTGTGTGTATGTATGTGTATGTGTGTGTGTGTTTTCTACTGCAGAAGAAGCACTCATTTGCAAGCTTTAATGAGACTGTCTGTGATTCAACACCTCTTCTATATCCTTAATTTTTTTTCACAAGGATTTGGTGGCCAACTGGAGTCCGTCCATAGTACAATACAATCTGGCCACTACATGCCTGTGGCGTAGGCCAAAGATGTTGCAAGAATTATCTCCATGATGCTGTGTAGATACTGTTTCTGTTTTTAACAATAAATTCTTGTTAATTGGTTTTTTGAGATTGAATGGAGAGTATCATCACAAAGGTAATTTGTCTTGTTAATTAGCTCAGCACAGAAAAATTTAACACATAAGGGAAAAATATATGTCAAGAAAAATAACTGGACTGCATGGTGGTGAACAATCACAATCAAATTTTTTTGAGTTAGCTGTCTTTTCTCAGGACTGATTGAACTGGTTATTGGAAGGAAAAAATCTCAATAAAAGAGACTCATTATTTATGAAATACTTGAAAAATAAAATCTTTAACAAAATTTTTACACCTACACTGTCTAATAAAATACGTTGTTGTCATTATATCAACGAGTTGCCCATAAGGTGGAAACACACTCACTCTCTCTCTCTCTCTCTCTCTCTCTCTCTCTCACTCTCTCTCTCTCTCTCTCTCTCTAGACAAATTAAACCACAAAATCATGTACAGAAGGAACATATCTACGATGCAAAAAATTGAAAGAAACTAGGACATGGGAGACATCAACCTTCACATCAAAGTAAAGCAGATACTGATCTACAAAAATGATCTGCACACTGAATTTCAAATATAAAAAGTGTTCACTGTGTAGGTAACAATGAGGAATTTGAAAGGTGCTATGCGGCAACTCACTGCAGAAAAATAGATGACTGTGTCACAAAACAACTGAAAAATTCAACATGAACATCAACATTTAACAGACCATGTGTAATTCTTGTAAGTCAGTTTACATAGAGCATATCTACAGGAACATTATTCTATGAGCAGCTCAGAATACTATAAACGAAGAAGTGACATTCAGTATCTGCTGAACAGTGAATTTGGCATAATCACCAATAACGGATTAGATTCAAAAAATATAAACAAAAATAAAATGCACTATAGCTTCTACTAAATTTCACCATAGAAGAGAACTTTCATGCATACCAGATAGTAATAGATGGAAACATTTTAAATGGACTTAAAGCCCTGTGCAAATGATTATCCACTATGTTACAAGTATCGTACAAACTGAAGGCAAAGATTTAAAATTGGAAAGTCTATGTTTCATATCAGCTGTTAGCTCCCCCAGTCCTCATACAACGGGCAACACAAAGATAAAAATTTTAAGTTGTGGTAAACAATTACAATAAAACTAAGTAGAGACATGCACTAAGGTGAGTCACTGCACACTGCATGTGTATGTATCTGCAAATCTCCAGATTTTTTCACCATGGAATGTACATTCTGATGGGGCGGAAGCCAAGCCAAGAGAAACCAAAATATCTCAAAGAATGACAGGAAGGAACAGGGAGAGAGAAAGGGGGGGGGGATGTCAAATTAAAATCACACAATCAGTTTTTTCTAAATAAGATAACAGAGTAGAGGTAGATGAAGGGAAAAAGATATTAAGGAAATGGAAGGTACAACAAATAGTAAAGATACTCTCAAATTATTTTCTTTATATCACTGACATTCATATTAACACTGAAATGCTGTGGCAGAAAAAAACCTTGAAATTCAGGTCTTACAGACAATCAAAGGGTGCTTCACTGGAGTTCCAAATGAAACATCTGTGTTACTGTTTTATCAGTTTCAAGTTCAATTTCACTCATAATTTCAAGCATTACATCAGAAATCAAAGTATCTGCCAACCTGAAAAAGAAAAAAATGTTTTGTGAACTATAATTTCTTAGCATAATTCAAATATATACATGAATCATTCAGTATTTATGTTCAAATGTGGCTGAGAGGGCAAGAGGAAACAAACAGTTAGAAGAAAGGTATTTATATTGTAATGCAAGTATGGTATCTTCACTACTTCTCGTCATAATTGTGTAAATTGTTGATAAGCATATCGTAATATGGAATTATTTTTGTATACACTTGTGATAGGAACTTGTTACCCGTAATGATAATCAGCATGTGATACTTCATTTCACTCTGACATAATAATATTTTAGTTTAATTATTTACATTCTTACAGGGACTCACACCTAGTGACTACGTGAGTGGTGACCACGTGTTCCCGACCTGAGTCTGGTATTGCTACCACTTACCTATGCCAGACTCCTCTCTTTCATTTTTCCTACCTAGCCATCCCCGGTCTATTCTTGTTCTTTTCTAACTCTGATGCTATGAGGTCTCATGGGCTGGGGTGTCTTTCATTTTCCAACCTCTACTTCTCAGGCTGGATGGTCAATGGCTTGGAAGATGGAGGAGGGCAGCTTCTAATGCCTCAATGATGGAGAGTCTGGATGAACCACCATCACCAAAATTAAGTCCTAAATGGCAACTGCAGTGAAGATGGAGACCATCAGTACAGTGTTGACGTAAGATAAGTCAGGAAAGTAGCTCCTGTTCTTCAGAGTAGCGACTAGAAAGGGCATCTGTTCTACATGTCAGGAATGGCCTCACAAGGATTCGGCACAAAGGTTAGGGTGTCCCCTCAAAAGCGAGGTGCATTGGTAGGGCCCATTCAGCATGGCAAGTATGTAAGGGTTACTATCACAGGTGTGACAGCTAAACAGGTGAGCTCCCACATACTATCTCACATCACTGAACATTGGGATTATGACTGGACAGGGCAGAAAACTAGCTAAGGCAATCAAAAAGAGGTGCATCGTGATCTGTGTAGTGCAAGAAACAAAACGGAGTAGGCAGAAGTTGTTTGACACTGTTATGGTTACAAACTGGAATCCACAGAACAACTAATGACACTGGCATTGTCAGATCAGCCAAATTTGATAGTTCTGTCTCTCAGCTGCAACATTGCGATGATCGCTTATGAAAATTGTCTACGTTTGCAAACAGATGAAAGTCCACTTCTTCAGGGCCTATGCGCTACAGGCCTCAGTGCTGAAACCAAAGATGACTTCTGGGGAAGAAGACTACCTCATCATCACCGGTGACCTGAGTGTATACATTGGACAAGGAAAAGATCATGCTGCCAATTGTAGATATGGCTACGAAGAGGAGAACAATGATGACCAACAAATACTTGATTATGTGCAAATTGACAATCTGGTCATCATGAGCACTTGGTTCTAAAAGTGTGAAACTCACCTACTCACATACTATAGTGGCTCAAAAGCAACTCAGATTGACTATGACTTAGTAAGATGTTGGAACCTCAAAGATGTGGTCAGCACAAAAGTTGTTCTATATGAAAACACTGTGATGCAACACTGGCCAGTCATTTGTAAGCTTCGAATAAACCCACAAAGATTTGGATACTCAGCAAGAAATGGATCATCAAGAATCAAAAGGTGGCACTTCAAGAAGGAGGAGGCTGGTGTTTTGACAGAAATTACAGTGCCACCAATTACCACAGCTGAAAACAGTTTGAATAAACCGGAGATCTCCAATCATGGGGCTGCAGGCACTCCTCTCAGAACAACAAAACCAGGATGGCAAAGGATCAATAAAGAAACATGGCTTTGGAATGAAGATTCCATATGCAAGAATTAACAATTGTAACATGAGTTTCTTGCAGATAGACACTATCCCATTGGAATGCCAACAAAAAAGCCTGTAGAGAGATGAAGGAAGTCACTGCAGTGCAGGTCTCTATCAGAAACTTGACCCACCCGAAAGAGAGGGCAACATTCATTGTCTAGTCAAATAAAAGCACCAAAAAATGGTAGATAACCAACATTTTTACAGTATCACTGACAAAATGGGTGTGCTGCTGGTTGTCCAGAAGAGAGCAAAGGAATGTTGGTGGAGCTACTTTGAGATAATCTCAACTGAGGAATTTCCCCACCCACCACTACCAACCATGTCAACTGTTGAAGGACCTGTCAAGGAGATTTACACTGTTGAAGCTGAGGCTGTTCTGAAGGAGATGATGAGCGGGAAAGCCACTGGCCCTGACAATCTTCCAGCAGAGTTATGGCACTCTCAGCAGTGGAATGCAACACATTGGCTAACAGATCTTTCCAGCATGATCTTCAGAGATGGTCAAATACCAGCAGATAGGCAGCAGAGCATCTTTGTATCAATCTTCAAAAGGCAGGAAACTCCATTGGGGGTTCTAATTACAGATCCCTGACCCAGCCATGCAATGAAGACCTTCAAAAGCATGTTCGACAAAAGTATTCCCGAAATAGCCCAAATTACAAGGAGCCAAGCTGAATACCTGAAAAATTATGGCACAACTGAAGCAATTCATGCTGCTTGGCAGCCAGATGAAAAATACCATGAAAGGAACAGTCCACTGCTCATTTTTCCAGACCTCAAAAAACGCTTTTGATTGGGTACTGCACGGCATAATCTGTTTAGCCTTTTGAGAACATGGCACTCCAGTGTACCTGGTTAAGTGGATACAGCTTCTGAATGTTGAACTGAATTGCTATGTCCAAGTGGCTGCAGGAGCATCCAATGACTTTCATTTCACAGTAGGAGTCCACCAAAGCTTGGCTGTACCACCACTGTTGTTCATTCTTTTGACAGACACTGTCACATCAGATCTGCACATACCACTACCATAGACACTTGCCTATGCTGATGTCACAGCTGCGGGGAACAAGCTTGATCTCCAACAACAAACACAAGGTTTGAATGACCAAATTGCACACTCCTGTCTGTGGCTCAGGTAAAAGAAAACTGAGTACTTGACATCAGATCCACAAGAAGATGGAACCATCAATGTTGACAGAAAAGATCTTCCACAGATCACAAAACTGAAGTATCTTGGTTCTAGAGCCTCTATCAAAGGCCAATGTACAGACAAGGTCAACAAAAGCATGTAGCCTGGATGAAATGGGGAATGATAACATGAGTCACCTGTGATCATCGGATGAGGTTTCATCTGCATTCAAAGATCTACCGGACTCCCATTCACCTCATCACCCTCTACGGAACCAAGTGCTGGTCAGCTACAAAAGAGGCAGAACGACGACCACGGGTCACAGAGATGAGAGTGCTTAGATGGACAGGTGGGGTTACTCAACTGGATCAAATTTCAAATGATACTATCAGGAAACATTTTGGGGTCACATCGATCCAAGAGAAAATGTGAGACAGCCATTTGCAATGGTTGGGATATGTGCTGCGCACAGAGGACGATACTACAGCAGTCTACAAAGTGGAAGTCATGGGAAGGAGACTCAAGGATGAGCAAGACAGCGATGGCCGATATGATGCACAGTGATGAGAGAGCTGTAAATCTTCATCTGGAGGTGGCCAACGGAACATAATTATTGTGATTTCATGTTCTGATGCGGAATGAATCAGTTTTACAGTTATAATACAATTTCTTATTGAAAAATATAATTGTCTTAAGCCACTTACTCTTTCCCTCTTTTTACACATATTGGTTTATATGTATCTATATTGAGTTTCTCTCTCACTCTAAAAAACAAGCAACGTGTTATTACACATTCAGAAATTCCCATACGAAGTTGTTAAGTAAATATGATTTCTATTTGGGCTTGAAGATAATTTTATTATCTGTAAACGTCTTTACGTCACTGGGTTATGTGGTCAAAGACATTTATACCTCACTCCTTTCTGTGCCACACTAAAATCTCAAATGATACCATAATGAAACAAGTACTGTCTTTAATCACAGCATCAACCATTTCACAGTTGTTTTTGATTGTTCCACACTTTGCTCTTCACTGAGAACATTCTTACATCATGAACTGAAATATGGCACTACTGTATGAACCACTGCTTCACTCAATGCCTTGTCACCATAAATGTTGCAGATTTCATAGATAATGTCTGCTTTTCTCATGTTACACTCATACAAAAAATGTGAATGCTGCCTTAATAGTACTTGTGACACTGGTTTTGGTTTGATTCATCAATCTTTAATACCTGCTACCCATGTTGCATTTTCATGTACCCAGTTTCCTAAGCTGTACATGTCAGTTAATGGTCTCTGTTCTGTCAATGGTCAATCAACTGTCGATTGTTAAGTCTGATGTATTCCACTAATTATAACATCCTATATTTCATAAATTCAGAAACTAGCTACCACCCAGCAGTAATTAAATCATCAATTGTTGCACATTGAGGAAATGCCTCAAAAGCATTCATACAGTTAACAAATTTGCTGATTTATATGCAGTATTAACAATGGGTGTGATCACACAGTATCCAGTTCCTAATCTTGCACACAGACAGTATTGGAAACAGTGTAAGCTTTAGAAATGCAAAACCTGAATCTACACAAGAAAAACAGTACAGTGCAAATTGAATCCAGCAGTGTTCATCAGAGTAACCTTGCACAATCTCAATGAGAAACCAACACAAATTTTGATAGTGTTGCCACAGAATGAGTTACACACAATTGCAGCCACTGGGCTCCATCAGTATCATGCGGGGTTTCTGCAGGTATGGGCACTGCACCACAAGAGTGTCTATTGCTTTTGTCTCATCCTTGCTATTGTGACAGCCCGGCTGTGGTTGTAGTTCCATGTTAACATCTTGTTCTTCTGCAGTACCCTTAATGATATGGTAATTTGGTTCAAGGACTAGTTCTACATTTATATTATCTTCAAACAATGGAAAATCCAATAAGAAATGTATCAATATGATGAAAAGGATAGGTGCTACTCACCATATAGCATATAGATGCTGAGTCGTAAATAGGAATAACAAAAGACTGTCAAAAGATGAGCATTAAGCCAACAATGCCTTTGTCAAAAATAGAAAACACACACACACACACACACACACACACACACACACACACACACGCCCGTGCACCCGCAAACACAACTCATACACACATGACTGCAGTCTCTGGCAGCTGAAGCCGGACTGCGAGCAGCGGTGCCTGATGCGAGGGGCAAGCAGGCGGGGGTAACGAGGAGGGTGGGTTGGGGAGGGGTAGGGATAGCAGGGTAAGGGAGCAAGCACAGACAAGGTGGAGAGAGAGGGGTAGGACAGCTTGGTGCAGTTGGGAGGTCTTGCATCTAGGTCTATTACAGGAATACAAGCCATAAGGCAAGAGGTTGGAAGCCGGGGTTGTGTAGGGACGGACGAGGAAATTGTGTGAGGGGTGGGAAGGACAGTGGGTAGAACATTTCTCATTTCTGGGCATAGCGAGAGGTAGTAGAAACCCTGGCAGAGAATGTAATTTAGTTACTCCAGTCCTGAGTGGTACTGAGCCACAAGGGGAATGCTCTTCTGCGGCTGGACAGTGGAACTTTGTGATGTGATGGGTGACTGGAAAGATAAGGCATGGTTTTTTTGTGCAAGGTTAGGAGGGCAGCTGCGGCCTGTAAAAGCCTCGGTATTTTTGAGAGGGACTACTTGTCACTACAGATGCAACATAGCATCTCCCCTATATGGTGAGTAGCAACCATCCTTTTCTTTACATTGTCTTCCTCTGGCTATGACACTAGATACCTCTGGATGGCTGGGTATGAATCTGAACACTTCTTCTCACAAAGGTGACTGTACTGCATTCACCACTGTGTCATATCACTTGGATGGGGATGACATAGTCTTGTTGTTTGCTTACATTTGAATGTGAAGCTAAAATGAATGCAAGTAGCCATCAGCACAAATAGCAAAATAATAAAGAGCATGGCCAGTCATATAATATAAAAGAAATAACATACTGAATTACTTTTTTCTGTCCAGCACATTCAACAAAATTTAACTCAACAATTTAAGTAATGAATTTTCATCAATGAGCAGAAGGCTTATTAATGTGATACACGCAAACCATGGAATAAACTAATTGTGCCTCAAAACATTTAAATCTTCCGTATGAATTTAGAATATACTCAAAGTATGCAGAACATTCAATTTCATGGTCCAGTGGGCTCAGTGTCATCCAAACTAGATGGAGAATAATTGCATCAGCAGAGAATTATTTATCCATCAGCAAATAAATCACATTCAATTAAAATACGGTGGATTTATATTGTGAATCAGCGAGAATAAAATGTGATGGCTCTATGAGTGCCAGACTAGGAAGCCCAATGTTTGGTCTTTAACATCTTCTAGAAATTTATTTTACTTAGCTTGACATTCACTTCCACTGTATCTTTGTGAATGAGAAAAGTGTCATGTTACACAATACTTCAGTACTTGTTGCTGCTGTTGTTATCTTCTGTTTGTGATTGGTTTGATACAGCTCTATGAGCCAGTAGTGAAAGTCTCTTCATCTCTGTGTAAGCAAGCTACATCCACTTGAATGTGGTCACTGTAGTGGTCTCCCACTGTCATCATCACTAGCCACATTTCTATCACCAGACTGACTATTCCTTGATACCCCAGAATTTAACCTATCAACTGAGTCCTCCTTTTAGTCAAGCTGTGTCATAAATTCCTTTTCTCCCAATTCAGTGCTGTGAATTATATGAAAAAACTCTCTTCACAAATAATAATTCTAAACTATTTTTTCCAAATAACTTCTGGCACATGTATGAAAGTCTGAATAAAGAAAGTTTCACTTTTTGTAAACAGACTTCATTTTTTTGCTCAGATCCCATGATATACAGTAATGAAAATATGGAATGAGTTAAAAGACACAAATTTTTGAAAGGCTGTAACTGAGTTGACAAAAAGAAAATTATATAGCATTCTGGCACAGAAACGATATTACTCTACTGGGGAATTTCTTAATAATATTCTGGTCTTTTTCATAAACAAAATTCTTTTAAAATATTTAAATGCTTTTAACTGTCTAAATCACAATTAGATAACAATAACAAGATAACTAGTTTTGGTAGAAAAATCAACCATATTCAGGTACAATCAATGTAATCATATATGAAATGGGTAAAATACAGCATCCGAACAGCAAGAATCATTTCCATCAAAAACATATAAATGAACATTGTGTACCACAGTAGAATCTTCTGAATAAGAAATGTTCATTAAAAATAGACCATATTAACAGGAGAGCAACAAAGTGCTCCTGAAGCATGCTGAATGAAAATGCACACAAGTATAAGATAAAAAACAAGTCTGCTGTGTACCTTCGAATAGGTCACTATTAACACTGACCTGCTTGCACATCCGTACATTTTACCTACATTAATTGACATGTTACTTTAGGTAATGATACTGTGAAAAAGCTTTTCAACAATTAAATTTATATTAGATGTTGAAATTTTCTCTTTTCCAGAGAAGCTTCCTATTGCCAGTCTGTAATTTATATCATACTTCAGTCACAGTCAGTTATTTTGCTGCCCAGATAGCAAAACTCATCAACTAGTTTTAGTGTTTCATTTTCTAATGTGCAGAAAGGCTAGCCAGTTTGGGAATATTTTATGGATTTGTACAAAACGTTATACTGAATTTGTCGTCACTTTTTCAACTACCTGTCCAGCATGAATTCCCTTGGAGACTACTGGCCTGGCAGAACCATGGCATCAGCTTATGTTGTTATTTCTGGTACTTCGCTGACAAAACCAACCACAAATATCTCCATGGCAAGCCAATACGAAGTGTTTAGGTATGTTCGGTAAGTGTTTAAATGGACTATTATGCTATGAGTATACAGACCTTTCATATCCTTAATACTCATAGAAGTGATGCTTATTAGATGTGTAATATTATTACAGTAGTGACAATTGCACATTAAAGTATTTGTCAACATTTTAGTCATAAACAATGTTATTTTCATCCTCATTCTGCAAAGTAACATTGCTGGAGTGTGCGTTCAAATGTAGTGAAATGGTTTTGATGTGTGTGTGATGGCAGGAGCGATTTCATGTCACATTTCAGAGCTACAGCTCCATTTTCAAGGACTTTATGGATGTAACTGATCTTACATCTCTTTCTGTTTTTCATCCAACATTAATAGAATGATACAGTTGCCATTTTTATGAGAAAAATGTCTCAAGTGGTGTTAATGAGAAAAATCAAATATTTTTAATACATTGACTACATTTGATCATATAATGTTTATGTTCTGCAAGGCGTGAAAAATTTCCCCATTTGCACTTACATTTTGAATGATTTACCATGTTTATGACTGTACTATGACTCAAATAATACACATTTAACCTATGTTACACTGATATGATGGTGTACTGAATGTCACATTATTTCCGTTTCCACAGATCGATGAAATAAACTAAAAAATTAATTTGACAAGTGAGAGTTAACAATTTTTGTTTTACATTCTTACATATTCTACTACAGATTTACTACACTGATTACATACAGAATGACTCAAAATATTGGTTACAACTTGCTGCTCTTATTACTAAGTGTATTATTCATACTATTTGAGACTGTAATCTAGCAATATCATCATACTACTTTAGTTTATGCATGCAAATGAAATGAAGTAAAGGGATAGTGAGTATGATATGAGAGTTAGTGGGAGGGAGGAAAGGGGGCTGGAGAGAGAGAGAGAGAGAGAGAGAGAGAGGAGAGAGAGAGAGAGAGAGAGAGGTGGCGGCTCACAGCAACAATGCCTGCCCACAGTCCAAGCAGAGTCAGACAGTACCAGAGCTTGCCACCACAAGTAAAGGCAGTTGAGTAGCTGCACAGCCTCAGGTGCCAGCTGTAGACTTCCAGGCAGAAGGCTGGCAGCAAACTGTTGGTAGGCCCGCTTGTGGACCACCAGATGGAAACACTAAGTCAGCCGCAGCAGACTTACTGCAGATGGTAGACCAGCAACTAGAAGAAACCAAGTCTGGAGGCACCGAAGCTTGCAGACTCATGTCGACTTTAAGACTGACCCAAATCTCCCCTTGGAGCTGGCAGCCCTCTATTAAAAATGGGGAGTACTTATATGGGCCTGATTTGTTGCAGTTTTTCCAAGACACAGATTCCCATTATGAAAGACACAACAGAACCACATCTTGATCATGAACAATCAGGTAACCTGTCTTTCCACTGTGTCAAAAATATTATGACACCAATATCTCTTCTGACCCCCCAATGAACCCTAGACCTTGCCATTGCTGGGGAGGCTTGCGTGCCTCAGCGATACAGATAGCCATACCGTAGGTGCAACCACAACGGAGGGGTATCTGTTGAGAGGCCAGACAAACGTACGGTTCCTGAAGAGGGGCAGCGGCCTTTTCAGTAGTTGCAGGGGCAACAACAGTCTGGATGATTAACTGATCTGGCCTTGTAACACTAACCAAAACTACGGCCGTAATTTTTCCCGAGGGCATGCAGCTTTACTGTATGGTTAAATGATGATGGCGTCCTCTTGGGTAAAATATTCCAGAGGTAAAATAGTCCCCCATTCGGATCTCCGTGCGGGGACTACTCAGAAGGACGTCGTCATCAAGAGAACGAAAACTGGCATTCTACAGATCGGAGCATGGAATGTCAAATCCCTTAATTGGGCAGGTAGGTTAGAAAATTTAAAAAGGGAAATGGATAGGTTAAAGTTGGATATAGTGGGAATTAGTGAAGTTTGGTGGCAGGAGGAACAAGACTTTTGGTCAGGTGAATACAGGGTTATAAATACAAAATCAAATAGGGGTAATGCAGGAGTAGGTTTAATAATGAATAAAGCAATAGGAATGCGGTTAAGCTACTACATACACCACAGTGAATGCATTGTTGTGGCCAAGATAGACACGAAGCCCATGCCTACGACAGTAGTAAAAGTCTATATGCCTACTAGCTCTTCAGATGATGAAGAAATTCAAGAAATGTATGATGAAATAAAAGAAATTATTCAGATCGTGAAGGGAGATGAAAATTTAATAGTCATGGGTGACTGGAATCTGGTAGTAGGAAAAGGGAGAGAAGGAAACGTAGTAGGTGAATATGGATTGGGGGGAAGAAATGAAAGAGGAAGCCGCCTGGCAGAATTTTTCACAGAGCACAACTTAATCATAGCTAACACTTGATTCAAGAATCATAAAAGAAGGTTGTATACTTGGAAGAAGCCTGGAGATACTGAAAGGTTTCAGATAGATTATATAATGGTAAGACAGAGATTTAGGAACCAGGTTTTAAATTGTAAGACATTTCCAGGAGCAGATGTGGACGCTGACCACAATCTATTGGTTATGAACTGTACATTAAAACTGAAGAAACTGCAAAAAGGTGGGAATTTAAGGAGATGGGACCTGGATAAACTGACTAAACCAGAGGTTGTAGAGAGTTTCAGGGAGAGCATAAGGGAACAGTTGACAGGAATGGCTGAAAGAAATGCAGTAGAAGAAGAATGGGTAGCTTTGAGAGATGAAATAATGAAGGTAACAGAGGATCAAGTAGGTAAAAAGATGAGGGCTAGTAGAAATCCTTGGGTAACAGAAGAGATATTTAATTTGATTGATAAAAGGAGAAAATATAAAAATGCAGTAAATGAAGCAGGCAAAAATGAATACAAACGTCTAAAAAATGAGATCAATAGGAAGTGCAAAATGGCTAAGCAGGGATGGCTAGAGGACAAATGTAAGGATGTAGAGGTGCATATCACTAGGGGTAAGATAGATACTGCCTACAGGAAAATTAAAGAGACCTTTGGAGAAAAGAGAACCACTTGCACGAATATCAAGAGCTCGGATTGAAACTCAGTTCTAAGCAAAGAAGGGAAAGCAGAAAGGTGGAAGGCGTATATAGAGGATGTACTTGAGGGCAATAGGGCAATGTTATAGAAATGGAAGAGGATGTAGATGAAGATGAAATGGGAGATATGATACTGCGTGAAGAGTTTGACAGAGCACTGAAAGACCTGAGTCAAAACAAGGCCCCGGGAGTAGACAACATTCCATTAGAACTACTGACAGCCTTGGGAGAGCCAGTCCTGACAAAACTCTACAATCTGGTGAGCAAAATGTATGAGACAGGCGAAATACCCTCAGACTTCAAGAAGAATATAATAATTCCA
The DNA here is from genome assembly GCF_023864275.1 of Schistocerca cancellata. Lineage (NCBI taxonomy): Eukaryota > Metazoa > Arthropoda > Insecta > Orthoptera > Acrididae > Schistocerca > Schistocerca cancellata. Next base: position 1,192,067,964 of record NC_064626.1, on the reverse strand, counting down.
ATCCCAAATAAAGCAGGCATTGAAAGATGTGAAAATTACCGAACTATTAGTTTAATAAGTCACGGCTGCAAAATACTAATGTGAATTCTTTACAGATGAATGGAAAAACTGGTAGAAGTGGACCTCGGGGAAGATCCGTTTGGATTCCGTAGAAATGTTGGGACACGTGAGGCAATACTGACCCTATGCCTTATTTTAGAAGCTAGATTAAGAAAAGGCAAACCTACGTTTCTAGCATTTGTAGACTTGGAGAAAGCTTTTGACAATGTTGACTGGAATATTCTCTTTCAAATTCTGAAGGTGGCACAGGTAAAATACAGGGAGCGAAAGGCTATTTACAATTTGTACAGAAACCAGATGGCAGTTATATGAGTCGAGGGACATGAAAGGGAAGCAGTGATTGGGAAGGGAGTGAGACAAGGTTGTAGCCTCTCCCTAATGTTGTTCAATCTGTATATTGAGCAAGTAGTAAAGGAAACAAAAGAAAAATTCGGAGTAGGTATTAAAATCCAGGGAGAAGAAATAAAAACTTTGAGGTTCACCGATGACATTGTAATTCTGTCAGAGACAGCAAAGGACTTGGAAGAGCAGTTGAATGGAATGGACAGTGTCTTGAAAGGAGGGTATAAGACAAACATCAACAAAAGCAAAATGAGGATAATGGAATGTAGTCAAATTAAGTCTGGTGATGCTGAGGGAATTAGATTAGGAAATGAGACACTTGAAGTAGTAAAGGAGATTTGCTATTTGGGGAGCAAAATAACTGATGATGGTCGAAGTAGAGAGGATATATAATGTAGAATGGCAATGGCAAGGAAAGCGTTTCTGAAGAAGAGAAATTTGTTAACATCGAGTATAGATTTAAGTGCCAGGAAGTCGTTTCTGAAAGTATTTGTATGGAGTGTAGCCACGTATGGAAGTGAAACATGGACGATAAATAGTTTGGACAAGAAGAGAACAGAAGCTTTCGAAATGTGGTGCTACAGAAGAATGCTGAAGATTAGATGGGTAGATCACATAACTAATGAGGAGGTACTGAATAGAATTCGGGAGAAGAGGAGTTTGTGGCACAACTTGGCTAGAAGAAGGGATCGGTTGGTTGGACATATTCTGAGGCATCAAGGGATCACCAATTTACTGTAGTATTGGAGGGCAGCGTGGAGGGTAAAAATCGTAGAGGGAGACCAAGAGATGAATACACTAAGCAGATTCAGAAGGATGTAGGCTGCAGTACGTACTGGGAGATGATGAAGCTTGCACAGGATAGAGTAGCATGGAGAGCTGCATCAAAGCAGTCTCAGGACTGAAGACCACAACAACAACAACAACAACATCTCTTCTGTGCTGGCTGATGTGGTAAGTGTTGGATGCTGTGCTGGAAGTACTTGCTGTACCATCAGGTCACTCCTGATGTAGCTTCATCTGGCTGGCCCCTGTTTGACCTACTTCCATTAAACTTCTTGGCATTTTTATTTTATTCAGTTGTGCTCTGTAAAGTAGTTGTGGCACATCTTCCCTTTTCAGAAGATCCGCCCACCAGATCAAAGGTCACGATAATTCTGTAAAGACTTGGCACACACTTTACAAGTTGACAATTACATTGTTACGGTACAAACCCCCATTACTAGATGAATATTTCTAGTATGCAAGGATCGCTTTGTGGAGAGCGAGCACGCTACATGGAGTGCGTGGCGCGTCCGCGCGAGATTTTGCAATGTTCGGTCTCCTCGGCTGGGCGACCATGTGGTCTTAAGCTTGGGGCATCGTTTGGTTTTTCGCGCATTACGCGAAAATTATGTAACTTATAGTGAAGAGCGATGCGGCAGTGGATTGTGGTCAGCAATATGCACCTTCTGAAAGATCGATCTTTATTTCAAGTCACGAGATGCATCAGTTATAGTAACCTCAAAATCGGTTAATATCATGAATACTGAAAGATTAATAACAGGATGTATACAGGGACAAAGAAAAAAAATTACTGGATTATTCCCAGATATCCCGATTAAAAAACATGCTTTTCTCCCGGGCGAAAATACACTTTTTCTGTGCTAAGTGACAGTAGGTTTTCCATAAATTTTCCCTCGGACCTGAAAACCTTATCAATTCTTTGAATGGTTAACATTTTATACACTCGCATGGAACTTCCTGGGGCGGGGGGCGCAGGGGAGGGGGAGAAGTTTTGGAAAGACTTAAAGGAATAAAGAGAGGAGATTTGGAAAGACCTTTGATTTGCAGGAACATACGCTGCATATTTTCATATTACGAAAGTATAAATACGAATTGCAGCAAACACAGTGCGTTAGTTTGCCGAGCCTTGAAACAGAGGTTGTGATGTCCTTTCGTAAGCCAATCATGCAGCATCTCATGTCACATGATCTCGTCAGCCGATGGCAGCAGATATTCAGAGCATAAGACACGTTTATAGTCAGCCAATAGCAAGATCACTGGTTACGCGAACACACAAAGAGAAAAAGTTAATGGTTTATATTAATGTACATAGGAGAGCTACAAGAAAAGCTAAGCTTTCACATGTAATATTGATCTTTTTTTGCGCGTGTTATACTTTATGATTCATCACACAAATGTGCCAGTAAATTTAAAATTATGACAAAAGTCTGGGCTCGAAATTCTTGTAAGCGGCTGGTCCTCAAACTGCTCAATTTTAAACACTCTGTGATTTAGAAATCCATCCCACTTTCTCACATGTAACATAATTCATCTTGCGTAAAAAGATATTTACTTTGAAAGTAACGCTTTTCGAACCACCTTTAGCAATACTATCTGGAGATTGTTAGAAATAGATTCGATTTACCAGTTGCCAGAGAGCGCAAGAAAACAGGCATTATTGCGTGTGAGCAGCTGCAGTGGTATAGGAAGCCCACATGTAAATATGTATAAAACACTAAGAGAGCTTTCATTACAATATAAAAGAAAGAGGGCATCAGAGGATACTCCCAAGAGCATCGGAATTTCGTAAACCATGCTAAAATGCATAATTTGGCTTGAAGTGCACATTGGTTTTTTACAGATTCACAATGAAGTAGGTCCCATCTGATATTAAGTTTTTCCGTGTGGTTTTTGGGATGTAAATTTTCTCGGAGTACCAGTACTCTACGATCTCATTTTTGTTCCTTTATTACAGCATAATGCCACACATGGCAGAAGATGATAACATGCACTTGAAATTCATGGAACAGTTGGAACTAACCAATACTGTGGAATGAAACACTTCATTTCAAATAAAATGATTGCCTCAGGTGAAAGATTAATAAAGCCAAATTTCTGTAGCAAACTTGCAAAAATAACTTCATTGTTCTGCAAGGCGATTAATGCTTGACTGCTAATAACTTGGAAATAAAATAAAATCAGAAAACTGAAACTAAAAATATATTTTTGCTCTCCATAATTATGTGGATGTATTTTAATTCACTTGATAGAAATCCGTTTTGTTTTCATTTGACGTGGGAGCTCTAAATGAAGAGAAGAAGCGAAATCACTTAATGTAAACATGGGTCACGTGGAGACTAATCTCTTCCACACTACAACTCAGACAACTCTGTGCATGAGTGAATCTGGCAGCTAGGGAGCGCAAGAAAAATTTTTTTCGTTGGCATCTGGCTGCCTGCTCCTGCTGCTAATGCCTATACAGCTAATAGCCACACTTCAAGTAGCGGGGAAGTGGAGAAGGTACTGCTCATATGCGGGTCAACTGCGCATGGGCATCAGCCCGCTGGCGGCTGGTCAAATGAACCTAATGTGAACAGTTGTGATGTCATGCTTACAGCAAGCAGTTTATTGTTACGAAGAATTTCACAGTCTTCACCCTACGGCCTTTGACATAGTTTTGCTATTTGCAGACACTTGTGCATGCATGGTGTTTTGTTGTTGTAAATTGCGCATTTCCTTTGACACTAAAGTTTTATTGTTTTTCTCTCGTTAACATTTTATTGCTGCAGTATCAATCTCCAGTAGCAGGATATAATATCATTCTTTGCTAGAGAATCAACTCTTACCAGTCAAAATTACAAAACTTTAACTGAAAGTTAAAACAATGAAAAATTCCTGGGTTTTTCCCGGTTATCTCCCGGATGAAAAAATTCCTGGGTTTTTCCCGGTTGTCCCGGGTCGTATACACCCTGAATAAAAATAGTAAATAACAACTTACAGGGATGAGCGAGCACTCACTAAAAACATCTGTCATAGCTGATCGAGTGCCGTAGTCATATGTTAAGATTCATAAATAATTAAGCCCGTAAAGAGCAATAAACAAAGTTTGAGGGGAAATTGTTTATAAAATTCAATAGAAAATTCATGACGTAAAGAACGGCACTATATAATATTTTGGGTAGCATCACATGTATTTTAAACTAGTTAAGTTATACTATACACTTAGGCCTAACTTGCAATAGTTTTCATTGTTTGCAGATTATTATTAACATTTATCATCTATAATTAATTAATTATAATAGATATGAAGATTCTGAGCAGCGCAATGTGTACGTCACTATAGATTACGTCTAAAAACGGTGCTACATGAAATTCTATGTTAAAACTTCGCAGCGCAGATGTAAACAAACAAATTCGCGATAAGTGGTGAAACTTTGCAAAAACTAAAAACTTGATTTACGGGTGATAGAATAATCCTAGAAATTAATGTAACATAGTAAATAAGATGTAATTTTTAGCGTGGTTCCAATGGTGAACTTATTTCTGTCGAGGGATATATGTATCAAAATTTGTAACCTTAACTGGTGAGATTGGTACTTGCATAACCAGGGGGGATAGACGTCTGAGCCCATATAAGTGAGTGGCCATCTTGGCCAGGGGACTCGCAGTCGAGCAGCCGACCCGAGCGGAACACTGCTCTCTGCTCCTGGCGTAGCTGCCCGCTGATAGCTCCTCGGAGTGGTCTCTAACAAGCTGCAACTGGCGTAGCTGCCGGTGACGCTCTACTGAGCGGCACGAACTAGCCCAAGCCGCTTAACGCTTCCGGGCGCTAAGTGGCAAGAGTTTCGGCTCAACTCCCTGCAACTTCGGTTGCAAACTTCCCCAGCGGGACTCTCCCGTTCTTTGGTAGGGTAATCTCAGTGTCAGGGGCCCGTTCACGTCGGATAACCCCGCGCACTGTAGGCCGCTCTCTTCAACCCGCGCTCTTTTGCGCCGCGCATTGCACTCCGCGCAGATAGGTCGTAGGGACACCCCTCTTCTGTAGGAACACGATACACAGCAATTTCGCTAAAAAGCAAATATTGTCGTCTCGCGAAAAGAGCAAAATTGTCATGCATCCACCTTTCCCTATCCAAATAAAAACTCCCAAAACAGCAAAGATGTCCGATCTTTCCTGTGCTTCCCCACCAGTTACCCGCAGCAAAGCTGCAGCACAAGAGGCGGAAATGCCGGCTACTCCCGCCATCATTTCCGTCCCACTGTCCACCTTCCAAGAGCAGGTTGCCTTGAAGGACAAACAGATCGCAGAACAGCAGGAGCTGATCGCAGAGCTGATGGGCAGTGAAAACACACAGACAGAAACACCCACATCACACACACAGGCACCTGCTGATAAACCGAAGGACATGCCCTCTATTTCACCTCTGGTGGCCCAGGCACCGACGGAACTGGAGCCAAAGCCGACGGAGGATACAACCAACACAGACGAAGACGGGCCGTGGCAGCAGGTCAGCCCACGACGCAAACAGCCGCCAAACACGCAAACAAGTGAGCCCACAAACTCACGAGGCAACGGCCGAGTGCTGTCGCCAACACCATCTACATCGCGAACCAACAACAAAGGCAACACAGGGACCAACACAAACAACCCTGCGACTGCAGCAACCACAAATATACAAGCAGCTACGCAGAACACAAACAACACCGCGACTGGCTTCCCACCAGTCATCATACACAACTACGGAGACCTAAGTCTCCTAAAAAACGAATTTAACAATCAACACAGCGCCACAACATACTACTCTAAGCTCACCGGGGAACACGCCGCATTGTACGTGGCGAACAAGTCAGATTACACAAACCTACTGGACTTTCTCAAAGAAAGGAAGGTAGAGCACTTCACGTACAGGACAGTCCTGGAAAAAACACAACAGTACGTGATAAAGGGGATACACTCACGAACCCCGACCAACACAGTACACAATGAACTCTCTGCTCTTGGGTGGGAGTGCATTCGGGTAAACCGAATGTCAGAGTTCGGCACAGCGAGACCGTCTCATAACTACATGGCGGAATTGGCCGACACGGCCAAGTCCCGCGACCTGCTGAAGTTACAGCTATTTCTTCACATGGTCGTCAATGTAGAGGTTTACAACACGCTGCGCACCCCCCAACAATGCCACAATTGCCAGCGCTTTGCGCACGCGGGTATCAGATGCGGTCTCGCACCCCGCTGCCGCATTTGCGCTGGCGGTCACACGACCCAACGCTGCAAACTCCCCCATACAGCACCTCGCAAGTGTGCCAACTGTGGTGCTGCCCATCCGGCAAACTACAGAGGGTGCATTGTTTACAAAGCAGCTCTGAGGCGCAAAATCGCGAAACATGCGAAACCTACCGCCATCACAGTTCCAAAACCGCCCCCGCGCCCAGTAAGAAGTGGAATATCCTTCGCTGGAGTGGTCGCTGGCAGCCCCAGCAGTGTGGGACGGTCAGAGGAGCCCCAGAGCTCAGAACACACTCAGCAAACACCCCCAGCAACAGACACACAACAGACAAACACAACACCTGACACCACACCCGCACCGGGCACACCGCACGAAACCAGCAACACCACACTACCCCCTGAGATCGCGGACTGCAGCCCACCACAGGCTACAGAAAACGCACCTACACAGGGACGACCACAGCGCCAGAGGAGGAGGAGAAGGAGAAACAGCCGCAGCACGAGGAACACGACCACACCACAAGTACACAGACAACAGGACACCAACACTCATGAGCACAACCCGGACACCAACTCAACAACCCACATAACACACCTACTCACCACAGAGAATACACAGGCACCCAAAACTGCCACACAAACAGCCGACTCTCAGGCCAGCCTCACCAAACGCCAACACTGGAACAAGCGGCCGCTAACACGACCAATTACTCACAGGCCGACATGACCAACATTACGACAACATTCCAGAGAATAATGGAAACATTATTCCCCGGACGCACGACCACCGAAATAGTCACGAAGATTATGGGGTGTGTCTCACAACTCTTCATGCAGTTCATGTCGGGTACGCTCAACTGGACTAGCTTCCAAGCCACTATCACACCACTTTTTACACTACTACATGGATAATACACCACACCAGCCCCGAAATGCAGACTTAAACACAATCTCACAGGTCCTGTTTTGGAATGCCAACGGGATCGCAAGCAAAAAAGCCGAGATGGCCGCGTTCATGGAGCGGAAGGGTATCCGAATAGCTCTTGTGAAAGAAACATGGCAGGAGGGGAGGCGGCACGGCAATCATCATACACAGAGACATAGACCACACGAACATCGAGCTCCCAGCACTTGAAAGACTAGAGGCTACGGCCGTCAGGGTCAAGTTCAATGGAGCTCACACCACACTGGTATCGCTATACAATCCTCCTAAAAACATAGTAACATGTGATATCAGCACAGTACTCAACATAGCACCGTGGGTAATAGCCGCTGGAGACCTCAACACAAAACACCCCGATTGGAACTCACGAATACGAACCTCCAACGGCAAGAAACTGTACGAACAGGCACTAGGCCGAAACTACATTATACTTGGGCCGGACGTTCCCACGTTCGTGCCTACACAGGCTCGACATAGGCCAGACGTGTTAGACATAGCCCTCATGAAGGGCATCACATGCACACTCAACCTAACGGTTGAAAACGATCTGGACTCAGACCACATGCCTGTAATACTGCACATGGAAGAGACACTGCAGGACATCGAACCACGCAGGATGCTTAACTACAAGTGTGCGAATTGGACACTGTTCAAGGAAACGCTTGATAGTCGCATTCCTGACACTCACGAAATTAACAACACACAGCAAATCGATGAGGCTGTAGAGGCTCTCACAACTGCCGTCCAAGACGCAATGACTGACGCCATTCCATTTACAACACCAAGACAACACTCGACGGCCCTGCCCCAGGAAATCCTGGGCCTTATCTCAATGAGGAACCGCCTCAGGAGATACTGGCAGCGTACCAGGCGCCCGTTCTATAAACTGCACGTCAACAGACTCCAGGGCATAATACGGAATAAAATACAAACATTCAGAAATGAGCAATGGGGACAGAAACTCGCTGGGCTGGATAACACACGTCCTGGCGTGTGGCAGCTGGCCAGACACTTCACCAGGGAGAAACATTACATTCCCACGTTACAAGGACCAGACGGCCCGGCCTACGCGACGGAAAAGGCAGAGCTTATGGCCACAACACTTGCAGCGCCCTTCATGCCGAATCTGGTTCCTTCAGACCCAGCATTCACACTTGAAACGGACCAGAAGGTTACACGACTTGTAGCCCAGCCCTCGCGCAACGAAATAAGACGTACTAGCACAAATGAAGTCACATGGGCTATCAAGCATACCAACGCTAGAAAAGCCCCTGGGCCTGATGGCATTCAAACCCGTGTCCTCCAGGAGTTCACGGATAAAGCCGTAGAATACCTCACACACTTAACGAATGCCATCCTGACACACCAACACTTCCCTGACTTTTGGAAGGCGGCCAAGGTCCTGATGTTCAGGAAGCCAGAGAAAGACCACCCCACAAAATTACCGACCCATCAGTCTGCTGTGTTCGCTCAGCAAGATTGTTGAGAAGGTAATACTAAAACGTAACACTAGGCATTGCATCGCCAACGACACCCTAAGACCGGAGCAATTCGGCTTTAGGAATCACCACTCGACAACACAACAACTCCTCCGTGTAGTCGAACATATAACACACGGCTACAACATGAACAAACCCACAGGGGCCGTGTTCCTAGACATCCAAAAGGCTTTCGATCGTCTCTGGCACAACAGACTCATACGCAAACTAAGCGAAGCTGGTTTCCCGGACGGACTCGTACGTCTCATACACTCATATCTCACGAACAGATGTTTCAACACTAACGTGCAGGATAAACAATCAACACAACACGGTATCCAAGCTGGAGTACCCCAAGGGAGCATCCTAGGGCCCATCTTGTTTAACCCGTACATTAATGACTTCCCAGCGACGCAAAACACGAAGTTAGCCGTCTACGCGGATGACACAGCCATCCTCACGCAAGACTGGAAACCGTCGAACATCAATTCACGAATACAGACAGCACTCAGAACAGCTGAGCCTTGGTTGGAGCGATGGCGTATTAAAGTAAACGTCGACAAGTGCGAAGCAGTTCTGTTCACACGCAGACCGAAACTACTGCGCAAACACCAACACTGTAGACCAATAACACTACATACACGCCCAATACGTTTCCGAGAGAAAGTCAGGTACCTTGGTGTCTGGCTGGACCGGAAACTTACATGGGGGGACCACATCGAATACGTTGCCAACCGAGCGCACGCGAGGCTCAAACAGCTCTACCCAATGCTCAACAGGGAAAGCACAATGAATAGGAAGGTGTCGAGGTCCTTATACATGACACTGATTAGACCTCTGATGACGTACGCAGCTCCCGTCTGGGGATATGCAGCTCCTACACGACTGCGCCGCCTGCAGATCATACAGAACAACGTGCTACGAATCATTAGCAACGCTCCACGCTACACACGCACCATGGATCTTCACCATGAATACCGCCTTGATACCCTCAAGGAAGTATTCAAAAAACACGCCGCACGACTATACAGGAACTCGACACACTCGAACAATCCTTTCATCCTCACTCTGGGAAACTACGATCACAACCACAGGTGGAAGCACAAGCGACCAAAGACACTGCTAGCTAGGGCATAGCCACCTATGGTAAACTAACATACGCAAACAGCGACAAACGTCGGCAAGCCCCTGCACATCAGCAACACTGACTGGCAACTACCAGCTGCTATTAGAGCCGACCAACAGGCCACAGCAGGGACACCGACGAGCTCGCCCACAGACGCACAAACAATCTGCCAACATTCCCTCACACTGTGCCTCCGGTATATGACCTATCGGACACAAGATCGATAACAAACCTAACTGTTGCAGGTTGCTGACACTGAACGAGGACTCTGTACCAGCACCCAGCGCCAGCCGCCGAGCAGCACAAACACACAACGTCAAGGTATCGACATGCATGATACCCACTACTAATACAGCCTATCCTTGCACAACCTATCGCAGGCAGCAGGCTGCTCTTGCCGCCCGACCTAACTTTCGCAGAGGTTTTTTTCCCTTGGCTCTTGCCTTGGCACTTTTTTTCCTCTGCCCTTCAAACCGCTACCCTTCGTCAGATTTCGACCAATCTATCTCCAGATGAGCGCGTATTAATGGTTAATCCTAACCAGACGTACGCAAACATCGCAGTACCCACATCCTGCGACACCTCACTTTAGTGAATACTAACCCTTATGCAGAGATGGCAGTAGACCTTTTGTGTTGGCCATCATGCCGGTGTGGGCGTGGAGGGGCTCCACCTCTTGTTAAAAAATAAAAATAAAAAAATGGTCAGGGGTCAGTCGTTTTGGAGGGTTGGTGGCGAGCAAGCTCCACTTGAGGGTGGCCCAAGTGGTCGTTTGAGAATTCTTTCTCGCGCCGGTTTATTTCGACAAAGAGTATTGTTTAATAGTGCAAGTGTATATTTGGTGAACTGGAAGTGCTATGATTATTTGTGTGAGTACGATTTACAAGGTATACATCGTCGTAAGTGAACATGTGGCGAATTGTGATTTCGCGCCAAAACTGTTAGAACAAAGAGGACAGTGGGACTTGTGGTTCTGTTTGAATTGATTGAGTAATTTTCATTTATAGCAGGCTACATTACTGCTATTGGGTGCTTGGAGTCAAATTATTATTAAAGTAAAACTGTAAACCATCTCACCAGTGCTAATTTCATTGTGTGAAAGAAAAGGACAACGCCAATAAATAGCGATTGAACTGTGTCGTGAAAAACTGATTTGGCTATAATAATCGCCTAATTTTTGTTCCCTAGCATAAACTGTACTCATGTCTGAGTAAATAATTAATTCAAAAACTATAACAAATGCGCGGGTGTGGAACAGTGTAAAAATGTACCAAGTGTGGTAATCATCCCCTGAGACTGACGTGAAAGCCAAAATTTTGCAATAACATTTTAACCAACATTTGTATACGCACATTTCATGTGAGAACTCTTCAACCGCACTACTTCTTCATTATTTGCTGCCCCGTTGCAACTTACAGTACATTCAGTTTTTTCCTTGTACTGGTTCAGCTTGAACCATAAGGTTCAATGGCTGTGTCCTTGACATCAATAGTTATTTCTGTAATTAGCCCACTGAACTTCTCTCATTTTGACACATAGACAAGACTCCACTGAGTCATCACTTACAGACTAGTAAAGTAACATTCCCTCTTCTTGGCAAATTCTTCAGCAATTATTTAACAACAAATGGCCTCAATTCATTAATTTCTCAACTCAGTACTCTTCGTTCATGTGGTGAGACATATCTAATCCTTACTTAACAAAGCATTATTTTCACAGATAATCCAGTCCACTGGTAGTTGATGTACAGGGAGCTTGCAGGGGTGGGTGGCTTCTGCCTAAAACAAAAGCAGGCTTCACAAGGTGCCGTATATTGTGACACTTATCATAAAGACAGTGCGGTGTTGTGGTTATCACAATACTGCTGCTCAAACTGGAGCATCTGCTCTGCAGAAATGTGTCCTCCTTGCATTGCTGCAAGAATTTCCAGGGAGTGGACAAGATTGGGCTCCAGGGCACCAATTAGACAGGTTACATTCTGGGCTTGGAGTACTTCCAGTGATTTAACTGGCCGTACAATGAAGGCTATGTTACATTCACAATGGTGGTCCTAGAAACAGTAGCTGGAAGGTGAATAGTTGCTTCTTCAATGTCACAAGTTGTTCCGTTACTTAACAACCCATTCCCATGCAGCTCTAATCTTATCGCACATCTAGGTTCAGCTTGCTCACAGCAATTTGCAACAATCACTTTGGATTCATACACAGAATAGATCAAGTTTATACCTGTGCTCTGGAAATATGGGTATGGCACCAGGATGTTCCACAGGCATCCCTTTCCTCCCACTTTACCTAAGAACAAGTGAACCTCACATGCATCTGTGTCAGTCACTCATTCTTATCTGCATGTACTTTCTCAGAGTTTCCCACTTCACTGGATAGGGATGGGTGGTGAAACACTCGTACCATGTGTCAGCACTTGCCACCGGGAATTGGATGGGCACAGAGACTCATTCTCTGGCAACAATGATTCTCACTGTCTGATGTGATAATGTAATGACAGAGTTTGCAGCGACAAGTTCTAACTTGAATGGCAGTTTCTCTTGAATCTTTCACAGGCCCATGAGGAATCACTCTGGAAGGCAGCAGTGCCAAGTTCAGTTGCCGATACACAGCATGGTGTATGGCTTCTTGCAACCCTGTAACTTGTACTTCACTATCGCCTACCGGTATGCTGCGAGAGGGTTATTCCATGTCAAGTCACCCAGGCTTTGACACCAACCATGTCAGATTTTGATGAAACTTGGTACAATTACTTCTTTTATTATCCTGAAAGCACTTGTAAAATTTTTTTGCTCTATTTCTTATAGTTTTTTTTAATAAATTTTTAAAGTTTTTAGAGTAGCATTGTTTCAGCAGTCGGAAATCTTAACTTAAACGTGTCCTGACAACTAAAAAAAATTGTATATTAAAGAATACTCCTGATATCAGTATGAAATTTTGGAATAAGTTTGTGTATTATATCTACATGTTAAAAAAAATTACCATAAAGATATATTAAAATCTTCCATATGAAAAAAGAAATTACTTTATTTTTTTAGCTAACGGATGTTTAGTTTTACAAAAACTGCAATATCTAGGATCTCAGACCTGATAAAAAGTTCAAATTTGTTTTAAAATACTCTTAATTGTATAGGCTATTAGATAAAAGAAAAAATTATGTTGGCTTTTTAACCTGTTTAATAGTTATCTAATTTTTAAAATAATATTAATTATATTTTAAAAATAAAAAGTACCAAGTGACTTAGACACCGAAAATAAGTTTTTGTCTTCTTGGAGTAACAATGTACGCTTGGATTTTGTTTTGTTGCTCCTGTGTTTTGAAGTAAAAAATTATTACAGTGTTAAATAGTGCTTGGATAGTATTTAATTAAGTTTATTCGAACTTTCAGTAAGTACTGTTACTTAGTTTACAGAGATTCTTTTCCAATATCCTATAAGAGTAACCAGAACAGTAATCAGACCAAAAGTGAAATCAGTATGTAAGATATTCAAACCTGTAGTGTAGGGTTATTTAAAAAATCAGACTGTTTCCAAACAACCTACACACCTTCAAAAAAGTTACAACCGGTATCTGAATTGAGTGAGGAAGAAAAAGATTTGATCCACTTATGATCTGGAATTAATCTGTGTGAATTTAAGAACATATGTTCACACCACAGCTACTACTTTTTAAATGTTTTTGAAAAGTATCAAACAACATGTGTAGACCCACTAAAAAACACAAAAAGCCCATCAAAAAATCATTGAGAAGTGTAGGCTTGGATCTTTCTAAACAATTAATGACAAAAAATATTAGCATAAAACCTGGACAAAAGCTTTGCTCAACATGCCGTAACTTTTGTGAGGAAAAATTAAAAGTTGAAGTCAATGAAAGTGAAACAGATGATGAAGTCATGGTTGAATTAGAATCATTGGAATCCAGAAATGAATTCCTCGTACAAACAAACATTGCTCTTGATAATTTAGGTTTAACACCGATAAAGCTTCATGGCTTGTCAGAACAAAGTAAAGGGTCTTATTTTAAAAGGAAGGTTAGCAGTATTGAAAAGACTGCAAAAAAGGCGGTTTCAAAAGCATTAAAATACGATGCACCAAGTTCTGATGATGACGAAGAAGATACAAGTGTGGTTGAGAAAGCAAAGGATTTTGATGTAATGATTTCTCTTATGAAACAGAAGATTTCATCTGTTGGGAGGTCTAGAAAAATCCAGATTCTGACCTTAGCTCCAGATTCTTGGAGTCGAAATAAAGTGATGAAAGAATTTAATGTAAGTGAGTACATGGTGCGACAAGCTAGAAAGCTAAAATCTGAAAAGGGTATTTTGAAAACTCCTGGTCCAAAAAAAGGTAAAACTCTTTCTGAAAATACAGTAAGACTTCTAACAGATTTTTATGAAAAGGATGAAAGTTCCAGAGTGCTACCTGGAACAAAAGACAAAGTAAGTGTTCAAAAAAATGTGTACATGCAAAAAAGACTCATTTTGTGTAACTTGAGAGAACTCTATTATTCTTTCAAATGGGAGAATCCCGAGGCAGAAGTAGGATTTTCAAAATTTTGTTTCTTGAGACCTAAATGGTGTATCCTTGCTGGTGCTGCAGGCACACACACTGTATGTGTATGCAGTATCCACCAGAATGTTAAACTATTACTGGATGCTGTGAAAATTGAAGAATCTTATAAAGACCTAATTAAGATGCACATGTGCAAAACGGAAAACCAAAACTGCATGCTACATCAATGCGACAGCTGTCCTGCAAATACTGCACTAACTGAGTACTTAACTGAAAAACTAAGTGAAGATTATGATTTAGAAGAAGAAATTGTAATCAGTCAATGGGTTAACACAGACAGGGCAGAAATGATCAAACAGTCTACCAGTGTTGAAGACTACATTTCTTTATTGGTTAGGTCATTGGAAAAGCTCACCCCGCACTCATTTATAGCAAAATCCCAATCAGCAGCCTTTAAAAGATTGAAAGAAGACCCACCACCCAAAACAGCAATTATTGTGACGGATTTCAGTGAAAATTATTCCTTTGTTATAAAAATGAGAACCAAAGTTACCACTGGAATAGAGGTGGTTGTACTCTACACCCAGTTGGAGTTTTTCTAAGAAATGAGGAAAACAATGTCTTTGTTTCCAACCACTGTTTTATTAGTGATGACCAAGAACATGACACTGGTTTTGTTAACTTTGTACAAAAAGAAATTACAAAGTGGCTGTAATTACATCATACTGACATTGACTCAGTTCAGTACTTTACAGATGGTTGTGCTGGGCAGTACAAATATAAAAACAGTTTTAAAAATTTGACTGAACACTTGAGAGACTTTAATTTGAAGGCCCAACACTCTTTTTTTGCAACAAGTCATGGGAAGTCAATTTGTGATGGCCTAGAAGGAACTATTAAAAGAATTTTAAGGAAAGCCAGTCTACAGCTTTCAGACGAAGAACAAATAATGACAGCAATCGATGTGTACAAGTTTTGTAAAAAAAATATTGAAAACATTCATTTTCACTTTATTGACAAAAAAGAAGCTGATTTGCTACGGTTAAAACCAGAAAAACGTTTTTCAGCAACCCGAACCATTCCTGGAACAAGAAGTTTTCATAACTTCAAACCACTTCCAACAAACAACCTTAAAATTAGAAGGACTACAGATAGTGTAAAACCCTCCTTAGTATTTCCTTTCCATTCTTCTTCTGATTGGGTTCGTGTTGAACCATCCATAAATAGCTATGTGGCTGCAAATTATGATGGTAACTAGTACTTTGGACTGGTAAAAACAATATTCAATGATGAAGAAGATGCAGAAATTCTATTTCTACATCCTTTAAGACCAGCTGCATCATTTTATTGGCCTGAAAGAGAAGATTCTTGCATAGTGCCTTTGGAGCACATAGTCTGTGTAGTATGTTGTTGTTGTTGTTGTTCTTGTCTTCAGTACTGAAACTGTTTGATGCAGCTCTCCATGCTACTCTATCCTGTGCAAGCTTCTTCATCTCCTAGTACTTACTGCAACCTACATCCTTCTGAATCTGCTTAGTGTGTTCATCTCTTGGTCTCCCTCTACGATTTTTCCCCTCCCTGCCCTCCAATGCTAAATTTGTGATCCCTTGATGCTTCAGAACATGTCCTACCAACCGGTCCCTTATTGTCAAGTTGTGCCACAAACTCCTCTTCTCCCCAATTCTATTCAATACCTCCTCATTAGTTATGTGATCTACCCATCTAATCTTCAGCATTCTTCTGTAGCACCACATTTCGAAAGCTTCTATTTTCTTCTTGTCTAAACAATTCATTGTCCATGTTTCACTTCCATACGTGGCTACACTCCATACAAATACTTTCAGAAACGACTTCCTGGCACTTAAATCTATACTCGATGTTAACAAATTTCTCTTCTTCAGAAACGCTTTCCTTGCCATTGCCAGTCTACATTTTATATCCTCTCTACTTCGCCCATCATCAGTTATTTTGCTCCCCAAATAGCAAACCTCCTTTACTACTTCAAGTGTCTCATTTCCTAATCTAATTCCCTCAGCATCACCCGACTTAATTTGACTACATTCCATTATCCTCGTTTTGCTTTTGTTGATGTTCATCTTATATCCTCCTTTCAAGACACTGTCCATTCCGTTCAACTGCTCTTCCAAGTCCTTTGCTGTCTCTGACAGAATTCCAATGTCATTATTTCTTCTCCATGGATTTTAATACCTACTCCGAATTTTTCTTTTGTTTCCTTTACTGCTTGCTCAATATACAGATTGAATAACATCAGGGACAGGCTACAACCCTGTCTCACTCCCTTCCCAATCACCTTTCATGTCCCTCGACTCTTATAACTGCCATCTGGTTTCTGTAAAAATTGTAAATAGCCTTTCGCTCCCTGTATTTTACCCCTGCCACCTTTAGAATTTGAGAGAGAGTATTCCAGTCAACATTGTCAAAAGCTTTCTCTAAGTCTACAAATGCGAGAAACGCGGGTTTGCCTTTCCTTAATCTAGCTTCTAAGGTAAGTCATAAGGTCAGAATTGCCTCACGTGTTCCAACATTTCTGCGGAATTCAAACTGATCTTCGCCGACGTTGGCTTCTACTAGTTTTTCCACTCGTCTGTAAAGAATTCGCGTTAGTATTTTGCAGCTGTGACTTACTAAACTGATAGTTCGGTAATTTTCACATCTGTCAACACCTGCTTTCTTTGGGATTCGAATTATTATATTCTTCTTGAAGTCTGAGGGTATTTCGCCTGTCTCGTACATCTTGCTCACCAGATGGTAGAGTTTTGTCAGGACTGGCTCTCCCAAGGCCGTCAGTAGTTCCAATGAAATGTTGTCTACTCCCGGGGCCTTGTTTCGACTCAGGTCTTTTAGTGCTTTGTCAAATTCTTCACGCAGTATCGTATCTCCCATTTCATCTTCATCTACATCCTCTTCCATTTCCATAATATTGTCCTCAAGCACGTGTAGTAGAAGCACCTCAATCAAGCAGCACTGGCAGAATGTATTACTTCAAAAAAGACTGTATCAAAAGAACTGAAAGCTCTTGGATGAAGTGGAAAAACAGTTTGAATCAGCATTAATGTTTATTAAAAAGACAAAATTACTCAAAAAATTCAATGTTTCAAGCAATCAATTGGGTTATACATAAGTGTCGTAAGTACACTATCTTTGTACATAATTCTAATGTAATCTACTATAATTAATAAACATGTTAAAAAGCCATCATTATTTTTGTTTTATCAAGTAGCCTATATGTTTAAGAGTAAATTAAAACAAATTTGAGCATTCTATCAGGTCTGAGACTCTAGATATTGCAATTCTTATAAAACAAAACATACGTAAAAAATATATATATATATCTAAAAAGAAAGATGATGAGACTTACCAAACAAAAGCGCTGGCAGGTCGATAGACACACAAACATACACACAACTTTCGCAACAAACGGTTGCTTCGTCAGGAAAGAGGGAAGGAGAGGGAAAGACGAAAGGATGTGGATTTTAAGGGAGAGGGTAAGGAGTCATTCCAATCCCGGGAGCGGAAAGACTTACCTTAGGGGGAAAAAAGGACAGGTATACACTCGCACACACACACATATCCATCCGTATATACACAGACACAAGCAGACATTTGTAAAGGCAAAGAGTTTGGGCAGAGATGTCAGTCAAGGCGGAAGTACAGAGGCAAAGATTATGTTGAATGACAGGTGAGGTATTAGCGGCAGCAAATTGAAATTAGAAATTAGCGGAGATTGAGGCCTGGCGGATAGCGCGAAGAGAGGATATGCTGAAGAGCAAGTTCCCATCTCCGGAGTTCTGACAGGTTGGTGTTAGTGGGAAGTATCTAGATAACCCGGATGGTGTAACACTGTGCCAAGATGTGCTGGCCGTGCACCAAGGCATGTTTAGCCACAGGGTGATCCTCATTACCAACAAACACTGTCTGCCTGTGTCCATTCATGCGAATGGACAGTTTGTTGCTGGTCATTCCCACATAGAAGGCTTCACAGTGTAGGCAGGTCAGTTGGTAAATCACGTGGGTTCTTTCACACGTGGCTCTGCCTTTGATCGTGTACACCTTCCGGGTTACAGGACTGGAGTAGGTGGTGGTGGGAGGGTGCATGGGACAGGTTTTACACCGGGGGCAGTTACAAGGGTAGGAGCCAGAGGGTAGGGAAGTGGTTTGGGGATTTCATAGGGATGAACTAAGAGGTTACGAAGGTTAGGTGGACGGCGGAAAGACACACTAGGTGGAGTGGGGAGGATTTCATGAAGGATGGATCTCATTTCAGAGCAAGATTTGAGGAAGTCGTATCCCTGCCGGAGAGCCACATTCAGAATCTGATCCAGTCCCGGAAAGTATCCTGTCACAAGTGGGGTACTTTTGGGGTTCTTCTGTGGAAGGTTCCGTGTTTGAGGAGATGAGGAAGTGGCTCTGGTTATTTGCTTCTGTACCAGGTCCGGTTGGTAGTTATGGGATGCGAAAGCTGTTTCCAGGTTGTTGGTGTAATGGTTCAAGGATTACGGACTGGAGCAGATTCGTTTGCCACGAAGACTTAGGCTGTAGGGAAGGGACCGTTTGATGTGGAATGGGTGGCAGCTGTCATAATGGAGGTACTGTTGCTTGTTGGTGGGTTTGATGTGGACGGACGTGTGTAGCTGGCCATTGGACAGGTGGAGGTCAATGTCAAGGAAAGTGGCATGGGATTTAGAGTAGGACCAGGTGAATCTGATGGAACCAAAGGAGTTGAGGTTGGAGAGGAAATTCTGGAGTTCTTCTTCACTGTGAGTCCAGATCATGAAAATGTCATCAATAAATCTCTACCAAACTTTGGGTTGGCAGGCCTGGGTAACCAAGAAGGCTTCCTCTAAGCGACCCATGAATAGGTTGGCGTACGAGGGGGCCATCCTGGTACCCATGGCTGTTCCCTTTAATTGTTGGTATGTCTGGCCTTCGAAAGTGAAGAAGTTGTGGGTCAGGATGAAGCTGGCTAAGGTAATGAGGAAAGAGGTTTTAGGTAGGGTGGCAGGTGATCGGCGTGAAAGGAAGTGCTCCATCGCAGCGAGGCCCTGGACATGCGGAATATTTGTGTATAAGGAAGTGGCATCAATGGTTACAAGGATGGTTCCCAGGGGTAACAGACTGGGTAGGGATTCCAGGCGTTCGAGGAAGTGGTTGGTGTCTTTGATGAAGGATGGGAGACTGCATGTGATGGGTTGAAGGTGTTGATCTACGTAGGCAGAGATGCGTTCTGTGGGGGCTTGGTAACCAGCTACAATGGGATGGCCGGGATGATTGGGTTTGTGAATTTTAGGAAGAAGGTAGAAGGTAGGGGTGCGGGGTGTTGGTGGGGTCAGGAGGTTGATGGAGTCAGGTGAAAGGTTTTGTAGGGGGCCTAAGGTTCTGAGGATTTCTTGAAGCTCCACCTGGACATCAGGAATGGGATTACCTTGGCAAACTTTGTAAGTAGTGTTGTCTGAAAGCTGACGCAGTCCCTCAGCCACATACTCCCAACGATCAAGTACCACAGTCGTGGGACCCTTGTCCGCCGAAAGATTGACGATGGATTGGTCAGCCTTCAGATCACGGATAGCCTGGGCTTCAGCAGTGGTGATGTTGGGAGTAGGATTAAGGTTTTTTAAGAAGGATTGAGAGGCAAGGCTGGAAGTCAGAAATTCCTGGAAGGTTTGGAGAGGGTGATTTTGAGGAAGAGGAGGTGGGTCCCGCTGTGACGGAGGACGGAACTGTTCCAGGCAGGGTTCAATTTGGATAGTGTCTTGGGGAGTTGGATCATTAGGAGTAGGATTAGGATCATTTTTCTTCGTGGCAAAGTGATATTTCCAGCAGAGAGTACGGGTGTAGGACAGTAAATCTTTGACGAGGGCTGTTTGGTTAAATCTGGGAGTGGGGCTGAAGGTGAGGCCTTTGGATAGGACAGAGCTTTCGGATTGGGAGAGAGGTTTGGAGGAAAGGTTAACTACTGAATTAGGGTGTTGTGGTACCAGATTGTGTTGATTGGAATTTTGAGGTTTTGGAGGGAGTGGAGCTGGAAGTGGGAGATTGAGCAGATGGGAGAGACTGGGTTTGTGTGCAGTGAGAGGAGGTTGAGGTTTGCTGGAAAGGTTGTGAAGGGTGAGTGAGTTGCCTTTCCGGAGGTGGGAAACCAGGAGATTGGATAGTTTTTTGAGGTGAAGGGTGGCATACTGTTCTAATTTGCGGTTGGCCTGTAGGAGGATGCTCTGAATAGCTGGTGTGGATGTGGGAGAGGAAAGATTGAGGACTTTTATTAAGGATAGGAGTTGACGGGTGTGTTCATTGGCTGAGTGGATGTGTAGGTGAAGGATTAGGTGGGTGAGGGCAATGGATTGTTCAGTTTGGAACTGGTATAGGGACTGATGGAAAGAAGGGTTGCAGCCAGAGATGGGAACTTTAAGTGTGAGGCCTTTGGGGGTGATGCCAAATGTCAGACAAGCCTGAGAAAATAAAATATGGGAGTGTAATCTGGCTAGGGCGAAGGCATGTTTGCGGAGGGAATGTAAATAAAACTTAATGGGGTCGTTGTGGAGGTGTTGTGAGGGTGACATGGTACTAGAAGGTGGAAAGTGTAACATGAGGCTGAAAAGAAAATGAAAATAAATATAAAAATATATGGGGAGAGATAAAGGTGAAGTAGAAAGCAAATGGAGATCTGGTGTGAAAAAAGGCGACAAAGGGTTGGTTAGAGCTGGGCTATGTTGATCCTGTGGTGAACTTGTGTAGGTAGATAACGATGTACATAAAGGTTAGGTGGTTGTCTTGCCGGCAAAACACGTTAAAGGGTGGAGAAATTCGGGAAAATTTCGAAAAAACTACGTGAGGATGTATTAAAAGGAGTGGTATGGTGGTGGCAGATTATGGAAATGAGGCTAACAATTGTCTGATGAAGAAATAATGACGTTAAAACATGGGGGAAGCGGCTAAAAATGATCGGTGATGTGGGAAAAACTGAAATATGGAAATAAAGCAAAAGTTATTAAAACTAGCCGAAAAGGTTGTTTAATAGCTGAAAGGAACTGTTTGTGAACTAGAAACGGTGGATTTTATAGCAGCGGTAGTGTTGAAAGCGGAAAAAAAAAAAAAAAAAAAAAAAAAAATATTTTTTTTTTTTGTTATGTTTTGGAAGTGGGTTATGTATTATTACGTATTATTGAGTATATATCGGCGGGATAAAATTGTATAGTAGATTACGGTAAAAAGGAGAATGTGAATACAAAGTGAAACTACTGGCAAAAACAGGAGGAGGAAATAAGACGACAGAAAAGACTTCGAAATGTAACAGTGACAATAACAAACGTAATTGTTGGGTTCAAATTAATGATATGAATATAATAGAGGGAAACATTCCACGTGGGAAAAATATATCTAGAAACAAAGATGATGAGACTTACCAAACAAAAGCGCTGGCAGGTCGATAGACACACAAACAAACACAAACACACACACAAATTTCAAGCTTTCGCAACAAACGGTTGCTTCGTCAGGAAAGAGGGAAGGAGAGGGAAAGACGGAAGGATGTGGGTTTTAAGGGAGAGGGTAAGGAGTCCTTCCAATCCCGAGAGCGGAAGGACTTACCTTAGGGGGAAAAAAGGACAGGTGTACACTCGCCACACACACACACACATCCATCCGCATATACACAGACACAAGCAGACATTTGTAAAGGCAAAGAGTTTGGGCAGAGATGTCAGTCAAGGCGGACGTACAGAGGCAAAGATGTTGTTGAAAGACAGGTGAGGTATTTGCGGCGCCAAATTAAAATTAGAAATTAGCAGAGATTGAGGCCTGGCGGATAGCGAGAAGAGAGGATATGCTGAAGGGCAAGTTCCCATCTCCAGAGTTCTGACAGGTTGGTGTTAGTGGGAAGTATCCAGATAACCCGGACAGTATAACACTGTGCCAAGATTGACCTCCACCTGTCCAATGGCCAGCTACACACGTCCGTCCACATCAAACCCACCAGTCTACGTGGCAAACGAATCTGTTCCAGTCCGGAATCCTTGAACCATTACACCAACAACCTGAAAACAGCTTTCGCATCCCGTAACTACCCTCCCGACCTGGTACAGAAGCAAATAACCAGAGCCACTTCCTCATCCCCTCAAACCCAGAACCTCCCACAGAACCACAAAAGTGCCCCACTTGTGACAGGATACTTTCCGGGACTGGATCAGACTCTGAATGTGGCTCTCCAGCAGGGATACGACTTCCTCAAATCCTGCCCTGAAATGAGATCCATCCTTCATGAAATCCTCCCCACTCCACCTAGAGTGCCTTTCCGCCGTCCACCTAACCTTCGTAACCTCTTAGTTCATCCCTATGAAATCCCCAAACCACTTCCCTACCCTCTGGCTCCTACCCTTGTAACTGCCCCCGGTGTAAAACCTGTCCCATGCACCCTCCCACCACCACCTACTCCAGTCCTGTAACCCGGAAGGTGTACACGATCAAAGGCAGAGCCACGTATGAAAGCACCCACGTGATTTACCAACTGACCTGCCTACACTGTGTAGCCTTCTATGTGGGAATGACCAGCAACAAACTGTCCATTCGCATGAATGGACACAGGCAGACAGTGTTTGTTGGTAATGAGGATCACCCTGTGGCTAAACATGCCTTGGTGCACGGCCAGCACATCTTGGCACAGTGTTACACCGTCCGGGTTATCTGGATACTTAGGGGGAAAAAGGACGGGTATACACTCGCACACACACACACATATCCATCCACACACATACAGACACAAGCAGACATATACAGAGGCAAAGAATTTGGGCAGAGATGTCAGTCGAGGCGGAAGTGCAAAGATGTTGTTGAATGACAGGTGAGGTATGAGTGGCGGCAACTTGAAATTAGCGGAGATTGAGGCCTGGTGGATAACGGGAAGAGAGGATATATTGAAGAGCAAGTTCCCATCTCCGGAGTTCGGATAGGTTGGTGTAAGTGGGAAGTATCCAGATAACCCGGACGGTGTAACACTGTGCCAAGATGTGCTGGCCGTGTGCCAAGGCATGTTTAGCCACAGGGTGATCCTCATTACCAACAAACACTGTCTGCCTGTGTCCATTCATGCGAATGGACAGTTTGTTGCTGGTCATTCCCACATAGAATGCGTCACAGTGTAGGCAGGTCAGTTGGTAGATCACGTGGGTGCTTTCACACGTGGCTCTGCCTTTGATCGTGTACACCTTCCTATCCATGTATGTGTTTGTTTGTGTGTCTATCGACGTGCCAGCGCTTTCGTTTGGTAAGTCAAATCATCTTTGTTTTTAGATATATTTTTCCCACGTGGAATGTTTCCTTCTATTATTTATTTTTATCTACAAATATGTATAATAAATAAACTTGCTGCAAAAATTCATGATGTTATCTAAAAGAGTTTTTAAGATAAGCAATTTTAAAGTTTTGAATACAAATTAAATTTACCATTTCTGAAGGTTTGGAAAACGCAAAACATAAAAACTTTAAAAATTTATAAAAAAAACTATAAGAGATACAGCAAAAAAAATTGCAGGTTTTGTCAGGATGGTATTAGAACCATTTGAGCCAAATTTCATGAAAATCTAAGGAGGGGGGGTGTAAAATTTATTTTTTATTGGGTGATTTGATATGGAATGACCCGAGATCTAGTGATGCAAATATCATGCTGTGGCCATCCCTGTGCCTAGTAAATCCAATTACATCTGTGTAATGTTCTGTTCCCAGTTCATTATGCCAACAACCATTTTTACATACCTCATTAATTCTGCTGTTAGCTCCTGCAATGTATGTGTCTTATTCAGTATTATTCACAATTTACCAATTGCGAAGCATGCCATTCTGTTACAGCTTTGTTATTCTCCACCACTTACCTTACTTGCCCCATAGTATTATTCAGCTCTTGGATATCATTTCTAACCATGGTCCCAGATACCTCCTTTAGCAGCCTCCCTCCTGCATCCAACCATCCTCTCTTATGTCACTGCACCATCTGTGGCACCAAATCTATTGGTTGGCATAACTGTTCATTGCGAATAGGAAACACCCATGAAACTTTGAGAAAACCTCCTCTAGTCTCTGCACTATTCCTTATTTTCCATGTATTGTACATCAGGCTTAATATCCATCAATGTCTACTGGAAATTTCATGCTCTTGTCTGGAGTACAGTACCCCTCCTTACAGCTGTTGGTTCTACAGCATGCATTCCCTTCTTCCCTGAAAGGTACGGTACTGTCAGTCTACAATGCCCCTAACAGCCATTTCTGGTGTTGAGGCAACCTGGGGAAAGGAAGCTGAAATCACTCTCCCTCTCAGTTTTGAAAGACATGACCCCTGTAATCCATTCTCCTAGAAAACTCTCCCATGTTAGCACATCCTTGTTGCTATCAGTACATCAGCTAAAAAAAAGGGGGCGAGGGATACTCTTAAAAACTGCCTATACTAAAACAATACCCGAACCACAAGTTACCCATCTGAAGTTCAATCATTAGCAATCCTCCTTTTCCCTAACGCAATAGACTCTTTACACTAGCAAAACCTCCCACTCATAGAACACACAACACATAAAACCCAATTGTCTCCCTCCTTAGTTCTGTGACCCTTAATACATATGGCATTTGGCGTGCAGTTTGCTTGAGTGTCTCTGGCTCTGCAATCTTCTTTTTACTCCTTGCTTTATTCTTAGTGGTTAGTCCTGTGGCAAAGAGTCCAGAGTGCCTCGAAAAGGTCGAAGGCATCCCACGTCGACAATAGTCATCCACATAGGCAACTGCAACTTCATTATCACCGGAATGAATGGCAGCTTACTCTAAATGCAGAAAAATGTAAGTTAATGATGATGAGTAGGAAAATCAATCCCGTAATGTTCAAATACAGCATTAGTAGTGTGCTGCTTGCACAGTTAACGTGATATATCTAGGTGTAATGATGCAAAGTAATATGAAATGGAACAAGCATGTACGGATTGTAGTACAGAAGTGGAATGGTCAACTTTGGTTTATTGCAAGAATTTTAGGAAAATGTGGGTCATCTGTAAAGGAGACCACATACGGAATATTACTGCGACCCATTCTGGAGTACTGCTTGAGTCAGGTCAGACTGAAGAAAGGCATCAAAGCAATTCACAGATGGACTGCTGGATTTGTCACTGGCAGGGTCAATCAGTGAGTATTATGGAGAGGCTTTGTGTACTCAAATGGAAATCCTTGGAGGGAGGATGAAGTTATTTTTGTAAAACACTATAGAAAAAAGTTTAGAGAACTGGCGTTTGAAGTTGACTGCAGAATAAATCTACTGCCTACTACGAA
Source organism: Schistocerca cancellata (assembly GCF_023864275.1). Taxonomy (NCBI): domain Eukaryota; kingdom Metazoa; phylum Arthropoda; class Insecta; order Orthoptera; family Acrididae; genus Schistocerca; species Schistocerca cancellata. The sequence goes on along the minus strand of NC_064626.1, from coordinate 1,192,042,193 downwards.
CATTCTGCGCAAGGATCACAAAGTTAAGAGAAATTAAGGCTTGTACAGAGGCATAGGCTCTATTTGTGAGTGGAATGAAATAAAATGACTAGTAGTTGTACGAGGTACCATACACCATATGGCGGCTTGCAAGTTTGTGTGTGGACATATATGTCATTTTACTCACTTAGTACAGCACCTAGTATCATGTGGTGAACTTCTCTGCCTTACTCTAAGGGAGTATAGGACTTGTTATTAACACACACACTGTCATAGGTTTCCCCATCTTCTCCTGATGTTCCAGGGCTTTGATATTTACCTTTTGTACATGTTTCTCCCTCCTCCTTCAGTGTCCTCCAAAACTTCCTTACTGGTTCTCCTTTCCTTTGGTTTTTTGTTTAACTATATTGACAGGCAAAGACATCTTCCTACCACATATTATCTCGTACGGCAAAAGACTAGTGCAAACATGAATTTTTGAGCTGTATGCTTTTAATGTATATGGTAAGTGAATGTCCTAGTTGTTATGGTGACTACTGATGTAATAGCTCAATATCTTACCAACAGTTCAATATATGCGTTCTGTCCTCCCATTAGCTTGTGGACACAATGGTATAGTTCTTAATTTACAAACTAGTAACAAATGACAACTGCTTCATCAGATCTGACATGAAGTTGGTATCCTGGTCTGTGATTACTACCTCAGGGACATAAAATCTTCAGCAACCAGTTATTTACCGTCGCCTGTGCTACCGTAGTTGTCTGTTGATTCAGCGTAGTTGTCTGTTGATTCAGCATGATGACCACTGCAAAATACCATGAGAAATGGTCACTAATAGTCGGTATGTAGTGGTTCCATACCTGTGTCTGGCTAAAAGGTCCTAACATATCCATTCCAATCATCTCAGACAGTTTGCATACTTCCATCAGCCTCTTCAGCAGTATTTACTAATGACTTAGATCCACACTCTGCACACATGACATGCAATTTCTTACATACTGGTCCGTGTCTTGTTTCCTTGTTTTCAACCAGCAACATTCGGACGTGCACCACACCCCCTCCATGCCCAGATAACACGTTTGCATGCTTTGTTCACTACCTCTTTCTGCAGCTTAACTAGTACTACCACATGTGATCCCACTTCATAATCCCTTGTGAACAATATACTGTGGATGTGTTGCAAATAGCTTGCAGTCTGTCTCTGTAGCTTGCACCTTCTGCCATTCTGCAAGGTTGTAACCATGCACTTCTATTAACCACACATTCCTGCTAAATCTATTCATGTTTCCTTGATTACGGCCCAGTTTTATGAATCACTTCAAAATCAAACTCACTCAGTTTTCATGCCCACCACATGAATCATGCTTGAAGGATCCTTCAATTCCAACAGCCACTTTAACACTGCTTGATCCTTTACCACCTTGAACCTTTTCCCATACAGGTAACACCGTAAATATTTGACAACATACAACACCAAGCTTAACATTTCTTTCTCCATTGGAGAGAAACCCCTTTTGGCCTCATTCAATTGCTGTGAAGCATAAACTACTGGATGATCGTTATCTTGTACTTATTGACTCAAAACACATTCTATCACCTAGCTGGTAACATTGCATGACAGGATAAAATATTTTTCCCTATCAGGGAAATTCATCATACGACTTCTTGTAAATGTCTCTTTCAGTGTTTCAAATACTGCTTGCCATTTTGATGTCCACTAAATTTCGTACCCTTCTTCAACAGACATGTTAAGTGGCCATGCAGTTTCTGCAAATCTCATCATGAATTATCTGCAGTAATCAGCCAACCCCATAAAATATTGCAACTCCTTACTCATGTGTGGTATCGGAAAACTCTGTACTGGTGCAACCTGAGATCTGCCTTCAGCTATTCCTGGCTAACCACAAGTACCAAGTAATTCTCTCCCTTCAGGGAAAATTGGACCTTTTCAACACTCAAGGCAAGGCATGTGGAACAAAATTCCCTAAAAACTTCTCTTAAGCATTGCACATACCCCCCCCCCCCCATATGCCTTGAAAACACAATACTATCATCAAGGTATATCACGCATTATCGCAGCTTTAAACACCTTTGACACACCATCCAACAACTGTTGAAATGTGGCTGATGCAATTTTTAACCAAATGACATTCGCTGATACTGGTAATGAGTCCCAAGGAACTGTAAATGCATTATAACCAATCTTCAGGTATACCTGGAAAAGTATTTACATTGCCCTAAATGATAAAGAGTTTCTGTAATGTTACATACGGGATATGCATCTCTCACTGTTCTACTGTTTAAATGTTGGTGATCACAACAAAATCTAGATTATATTACATTTACAAAATTTGATTAGTTTTGTACATATTTTAGCTCTTACAATCATCATTCATTGTTATGTGATCCCTCGTTGTGTGGTTGTTGTCTATTTCATTCAAACCTTTCATGCCAGTTTGGTCATTTACTTATCTGTACTACATATATTAACCAATATCTTGTCCCTACATATTTTCTAGCACTGACTTCCGCATGCGTAGATGGGTCCATTTTTTTAAATGAATTTGTGTATAATTCTCTGTTTCCTGTTCATTATACACAGCAGTGTCTTCTCCAGATAGGCTTTTGCCAATTTATTTGCAAATTTGACACCTCTTTCTTTTCTTCCCTTTCCTTGTCGGCATTTGCCTTGCTTCTACAAAAGTCTTTCCCATTTTGAGCATTTATTTTCCGCCAAACCACAAACTACACTGACCGACTGTTATTGCCATCTCCTGCATTATTTTATCTCTCGAACACAGTATATTCCACTTTTACCAATGACTTCCTCTTTTTGTTTGTCATGTTTTTAAGATATTTTCTGTTTTCATGTCTTTTCCACCAACTTCTGCAATCTCAATTGGTTGTCACATTTTTTTTTTTTTTTGCCAATCATAATTATTTCCTACCATATACTCCACTTTTCTTGCATGAAAACTCTTGCCCTCTTGTTAACCCATATTTGTTCTCACATGATTTACCATCTTCTACTTTGCTTGTCTATCTCCCCCCCCCCCTCCCCCATCTTTTCTTTCACCCCCACCATTCTTGATACTCTAAGACACTCCTCTCTTGGCACGATGAATCCATCACACATTATATCTGGTCCTTTTGAAAACATGCTTCTGCACTATTTAAACTAAGATCCCACATTCCGAAACTCGAAATTGCTCTCTATTAAGTTTGTACATCAACTGAGCAGCCTGGGAAAAAGGGTTCCATCACTGGAAAGATGTTGAACATTCACTCGAGATCATAGACTTAGCAACGTAAACATATGACAATAAAATCTTTCACTCCTTGGTACTCAATGATATAAACTGATAAAACTTCAACAGAGATAATCAGTAAATACATTATTGTTTATAAAACCAGAACATACAGGACCACATCCCAGCAGAAATAACATTAACATGAAACAGAATAATACAGTCACTATTAATCTATAGTTATGTTTAAAAGGAGGTCAATTTTGTTCAACTCCCTGTCCATCAGATAATATAAGACATTAGTACACTAAAAGGACCTTGACAGGGCCCTGTCCATAATATGAAGTTTTAAAGAAAATTCTAGAGTATTTACCAGAAACTTTTAATGTTAGCAAAAATCAACACGTGACCATGTAAGGTCAGCTTTAACCAGGTTTTTATAGTACAGGGTGTTTCAAAAAGAATATACATATTTCGAATGCATATATTTGATAACTTTAAGACACACAGATATGGAACTTTACACACATATTTACAAACCTCTTAAGTTCAGATTACAGATGTCCAATATGTCCTCCATCATTGACACGAACAATATCACATACATACTCAAATTCCTCCCATACTTGGGCAAGCATGTCCTTCGTCACTGACGTTATGGTGGTACGGATCCGGTTCTTGAACCCTTTCAGGTTCTGTGGGAGTGGTAGTACATAAACGTTGTCTTTAACGAAACCCCACAGGAAGAAATCAGAGAAAGTCAAATCCGGTGACCGTGGCACCCAGGTGAGACATGCTAAGACACCAGCTCCTGGATGACCAATCCAACGGTTTAGTAAAGTTTCATTCAGATATTCACGCGCTTGGTGCTTCCAGTGAGGGGGTGCCCCGTCTTGTTGAAAAATGAAGTTTACTTCATGCAGTCTCAGACACAACCAGTTTTGTAACATAGTTACCATTAACTGTGTTTCTATCAAAGAAGAATAGGCTGTAAACAGATATCGCACAAAACACATTGACTTTGGGGGAATCTCGTACAATTTCAATGGCTACATATGAGTTCTGTAGGCCCCAAATTCGACACTGTCTTTGTTTACCTGACGGCTAATGTAGAAAGTCCCTTCATCACTGAACACGACACAATGTGCGAAAGTGTTATCATTGTCAATAGCATCAAGAATCTCATTACAAAACGCCACACATTTGTATTTGTCATCAGGATGCAGAGCTTGTAACAGCTGTAACTTGTATGGCTTCATAACCAACCGACATCTCAAAACACGCCAAATTGCTGTTGTAGGCAGTTGTAACTCCCGACTGGCACAACGAGTTGATTTTGAAGGACTATGTTGGAAAGTAGTTTGAATTCGTGCAGCATTTTCTTCAGGAACACGAGGGTGGCCAGGACTCTTTCCTTTACAGACACATCCTGTATCCAGAAACTGTTGATACTATCTGTGAATGTTCCACCCATTCAGAGGATCAATTTGGTACTTCAACCTGAAAGTTCTTTGCGCTGTAATCATGGAATTGCACTTCGCAAACTCGAGAACACAAAATGATTTCTGCTGCAGAGTAGCCATTTTAAACATATGACAGTTACCAAGCAAAACAGAAGACAACTGACATCTAGTGGCTATTAATATAAACTAGACTGAGGCACAGTGATTGATAGTTTGGGCAAAATAATACTTTGTAGTATGTATATTCTTTCTGAACTACCCTGTACACTGCAGGAAATAACAAAATCACACAACTTCCTTTTTGAGAACAATTGGCTGTCATCAACAAACAACTAAGGGTGATTAGCAATAGATTACAGTAACACAAACTAAGAGCAAAGCAGTAAAATACACTGAAAATCCATGTACCACCATACCAGGGCAGCCAGCTCAATTAAACATTACAGGACCAGAGCCAGAATATGCACCATTCTGTTGGCTGGTCAAGAGTGGACAAATCTGCCACAGGCCAGTGCCAATTACAACACAATCCCTTGCTAGCATGGAAAACTAGTGCACAGAGTATAATCAGGCTTCTACAACAAACACAGAAGTGAATTAGTCACTCCAAGTAACATACACTTCAATATGTGCATCCTATTAGTGGTTGCAATGTTCACAATGGGCAACAATAAAGCAATCCAAAATGGTTGTTTCACAAGTGTCATACTTGGTGGCAAAATACGTGCACCCTCCCAAAACAGATTTTTTAACAATTTTGACACCTAGCAAAGAAAAGTACAAGCAACCACTTAAAAGAGTGCAAGGTGTGATTAGCACCATCAATTAAAGTTTTCAAAAACCCACAAGGACATGAATTCAAAATCCAGGAACTACAGCGAAGGCAATATATAACATTTCTATCAAACCCCGATGCCAGCATAATCTCCCAAAGTTCAAAGTTTCATCTCAACATATAAACAGTTGTCCAAAACTGCTACTGAACACTTCAGTCTCACAGGGCATCCACACATTGCTTCTCATCAGAACAAAGCATTTAATCCTAGCCTGCAGTGTTTGCTCCCTCAGATCGTCTGCACCAGTCTCCCCAAAACCGCTACACACAGAGCCACAACTAGCATCACAGTCTTCAGCACCACTTTGGGGCCCGCTCGCCAACCTCCTGCTCTGTCCAACTTCCAACTTTTCTCCAGCAGCCTGGTTAAGAGCCTTTTTTCACTGAAGAGGGTGCTCCCTCCAGCAAGCCATCAGCGATGTCACTGGAGTCAACGGCACCTGCACCAAAATCGACTGGAACACATCAACCCACCCCCCCCCAAAAAAAAAAAAAAAAAAAAAAAAAAAAAAAAATAGAAGCCCAGAAGAGGAGGTTGGGCAGGGGAGGTTAATCAACCTCCTATCTTTTCCTTTACAAACACCTCAGCGCCTCTTTACCTTCCCAGTTTTAATTTGACTCAAGTGGGCCCAGATTTCCCTGTGTGTTGGCAGATCTCTAACCAGGAAGTTATCCAGCATGAGGACTTTAACCATTTTAAATGGTCCAACAAATCTTGGTGACATTTTCCCGGCTACGCCCTTTTTCCCCAAGCTCTCAAAAACAGACACAAAATGGGGGATACTCATGTCAGTGCTGGTACCCTAACTAGGAATGAGCCCAGAAATCTGATAAAAGCATCCACCATGACAAAGATGAACCAGATATCATTCTTAGTGCATGCGAGCTGCCCCGGATAATCCATGAACGGCTTATTTAAAGGGTGAAGTCACATGTTCGTTACTCAAGTCCCTTTCTGTTAATGGCATTGGACTTCCCGCTTTGACAATTCTGGCAGTTATAGGCCAGTTTCTGGAACTCAGCTCCCATGCCTTCCCAGATAATGTGCTCACTTATCTTCACACTCGTTTTACAGATACCCACGTGACCACCACACGGAGATTGATGATAATATTTGAAAACTGCAGGTATCAGACTCCTAGGTAAACAGATTTTCTGGTCACACTGACCCTCATAATAAAGCACCCCTTTCTCTAATGAGTCCCCCCCCCCCCCCCAAAGAGCATACCTCCTTTTCCTTGCAGATGACAGCAAGTCTGGAATCTTTCTCTTGTTTTTCCTTCATATCACTAAATAAAGCCAGAATATGAATAAGAACAGCAGCAACAACTTGTGGCCCAGATGCTTCTGCAATCTCAGCAGATGACAATGCCTCCAAGTCAGCTCCGCCCCCACATCCGCTTTTTCCTTATGGTTCAAACATGCAGCTCAGCGCACCGGTGATCTGATTTTGCAAACTGCGAATGTGAACCACACCAAATTGGAACCACAAAACCCAGACCGCCAACCAGGCTACCCTTTCTGTTTTTCGTGGGTGGGGTAACACCAAACTTCGCACTCGTTTGTCCATTTCCAGCTGAAACTGTGAAGGCATTCTATAGAACATAAGCTTTTCAGTGGAAAATAGTACCACCAACACTTCCTGTTCATAAACAGGATAATACAATTCGCAACCTGAGAGTGCTCTCAAAGCATAAGGCAATGGACAGCATTCCCCTTTCTCCTCTTGTAACAGGACCGACGAAACACCCACACTTGAAGCATCAGTTTGCACTACAAACAGCAGGTTAAAAACCAAAATCCCCAGGATGGGAGCATTACTAATGTCTCTCAAAGGTGGCCTGTTGACCTTCATCCGACACAAACTTTTTGCCCTTCTTCCTCAGGTGGTTGAAAGGTACTGCGAGCCCAGCAGAGTTACCCATGAATTTGTGAAAAAATTACACAACCTGATGAAGTGGGCAACATCTTTCTAGCTATGGGGCATCAGAAACTTATGAATAGCAATGGTCTTAGTCTGTCCAGTTCTCACCCACTTCCTTAAGCTTCGTCACCACCAGTCTAAGAAATTTGACATGCTCTTCAAAACTTTTACCATAAATAACTACTCTGTCCAAGTAATTGTATATGAATTTGAACTTGAACTTCAACTCTCCCAAAACGGAATCCAACAGGTGAGACAACACCGCTGCCCCAGTGGACAATCCAAATGATGCACAATTAAATTCATACAAATTATAATCCGTACAAAAAGCTGTCAATATTTTAGAGTCCTAAGTAAGTGTGATCTTACAGTAAGCCTGGTTTAGGTCTAATACCAAGAAAAAAAATGTGCACTGGTAAACCACATAAAATAGTTGTGCAAGTCAGGAAAGGTAACCCCCCCAAAATGACCTTCTGGTTCAGCAATCAGTAATCCACTACTGGCCTGTATTTGGTACTGTTTGGTTTAGGCACCATAACAAACTGGAGAAACAGGTAGTCTAATAACACCATCCCCCCCAAAACCTGACCACAATTTTACTCAACTCTTTCATCTTTGGCGGCGGGGAAAGGGGAGGGGTGGGCAAGCTCATAAGGTGACTGTCTCACCGGCATATAATTGGTCAACCTGATTTGATAGGCTATCTTGTGTATTACTCCCAATTCTTCCAAAAAGACATCCAGTTACTGATAAAGTGCTTCCAATAACTGTATAGCCTGAGCTTCTGGTACATGTCTGACATCAAACTCAGAGGCCCCTCCCTGAACCTGGCCAAGATTACCCTTTAACCAATGATTATGAAACTTAAATTTTTCCCCAGGCCAAAACTTAAAATAAAATTCTCTCTGAGCATAGCCCAAGATGCAACAGGTTCACAAATGAAAATCGCACCCCAGCAACACAGGCACCATTAAGTGCTAAATAACTAAAAACTATCAGGCCAAGTTAACACACATATCCCTAGTTTTCTGTGGACCAGCTGTCCACCCTGATAGCTGAGTGGTCAGAGCAACGGAATGTCATGCTAAGGGGCCTGGGTTCGATTCCCAGCTGGATTGGAGATTTTCTCTGCCCAGGGTCTGGGTGTTGTGTTATCTTCATCATCAACATCTCATCCCCTACCCGATGGGATGCCCTAGCCACACAACATTACATTTCAGTGGGCCAGCCTAACAACCTTCAAAGCCTCATTAGCAACAGACCAACAGTTTTCCTTAGCTGACTGTAATTGAAGTAAACCTGCACACTTCTTATTAGCTACACACCAATCATAATCAGTCTTCATACATCCACATTTAAATTGGATTATGGTGGAACACAGCTGGTATAATTTTTATTAAAAATGAAACTGCTCCAGTTGTACTTAAGATTTTATATTTATTTGGCTACTAGTTTCGACATTGCATCAATGCTATCTTCAGACCTGTACACTTTGATGAAATCAATTGTGTGTGGCTGAGTACTAGAAGTACATGGTGAGACCAATACAAGCTCCTCAATTGAGCAAGGTGGGAAACTGCATCCCCTCAGTGGAAAGCTATTGAACACTCACTGAAGATCTTTGACTTATTAACATAAACTTTATTACATTAAAAGCTTTAACTCCTTCGCACTCAGATGATATACACTGATACAACTCCAACTCATTTAATTAGTAAATATATTATTCTTCAGTAAGCCAGAACATACAGGACCACATCACAGCAGAAATAACATTAACATATAACAGAATAATACAATCACTATTGATCCATGTGAAACAGGTATTGGTCTCACCGCAGACTTCTAGTACTCAGCCACACACAATTGATTTCATCAAAGTGTATGGGCCTGAAGATGGTGCTGACGCAATGTCGAAACTGGAAGCCAAATAAATATAAAATCTTAAGTACAGCTGGAGGAGTTTCATTTTTAATAAAAATCATAATCAGAGACACGCTACTTCCAGAATTGCGTAGACTGCACACAGGTTCAGTCCCTGCAGAATCACACATGCACGGCAATTGGATGATGTCAACCACAGACACCTTGCAACAATCCCTTAGTGGTAGATTGGCACATATCTCTCATCTTTTCTCCAGGGATCATTCTTCTATGGTGTACCCCTGCGATTTGGTACAGATGTACAAAATGTAGCTTGCTCCTTCATTTAAAACATTGTGGGCTCTCTCCTCAATACTATTTAGGACTATGATTTAACCTAGCACCCGCTTCGCTATCCTTAGGTACCATTTCCTTTTTCCATTTCTCATCACCATACCACAAAGTTTCTACACTCACAGCTATATGTTAAACATCAGAAAACAAACGAGGCCAGTCCACGAAATCAATCATGACAGTGGTTGCATACTCTCTAGGTTACTAACTACAGCTTCTCTTTCACATATATTGACATGCAAGGTGATCATAGCTGTCCTCACCCTATCTATGTAATTCGACAACATCTCATTGCTAGCTTGAATTTCACAGAAGCAAGCATCAATAAGATCTTTGCATCTGTGTGTACCTAAACTCTTCTCCTGGAGAACAGTGAGAGATCCACCCTTTTCTGATACTTGGCTTTCACCCTATTTAGCTGTCCTGCTAAACGGAAATTAATCTGACATATTAACTCTTTTGGTATGCCCATAAATCATACCTGATCTTCCAGTTTAGCAATTAACTAGAAAACTTATTTAATATGATCAACATCTTTAACAGATAAGTACTGGAAGCAGTGGATTCTGAAGCTTGCTAAATTGTCCCCACAAAGGAATGAACATGTTTGCACCTACACCTTCTCCAACATCTAAGTATTCCTGCCCTTTGCCTTTCTGTCATTTGAGAAGGGAGAGGAACCTCCATACCAAAATAATTTCCTGCTGTAACACCTGAATATCTGGCAAATATTTAGCCTACTTATAAACGATCTGAATGTCATTGGATGGTTGACAATGTGACCTACCAGAGCATGAAGATGTAGGAGTTGTGTCTGGGAAGAAGAGCAATCTTCCAGAAGGTCGACATCCTCTTCAACTATATCAGGAAAGGTGCATGAGGTAATCACCTCCCCGAATGTGTTCGTTGTAACGTGGATCGGCCTGTCTAACAGACCCCACAAATTCTGACTCAATTCAGCCACACCATCTTTGTCTGCTTTGCCTTGGATGCATAACTCATATTAGAGCAGATCCTTCCTCAAATATTTCAATCCCAACACAGCTCTAAAAATCATGGTAAGGCAGATGAAAACACACAGATAATTAGAAATGTTATGTAAGTTTTACCCTCAATCACTAAATTAACTTAACTGTTCCATACCAAGGAATAGAGTCTTTCCAGAGTAACCACGATCTGCTACCACTTGAAACTGCTCTCTATTAAGATTTTACATCAATTGAGGAAGGTGGGAAACAGCATCACCTCAGTGGAAAGCTATTGAACACTCACTCACTCACTCACTCACTCAAGATCTTTGACTTATTAACATAAACATTATTACATTAAAAACTTTAACTCCTTCGTACTCAGATGATATACACCGATACAACTTCAACTCATTTAATCAGTAAATATATTATTCTTCAAAAAACCGGAACATAAAGGACCACATCCCAGCAGAAATAACATTAACATAAAACAGAATAATACAATCACTATTAATCTATAGTTATGTTTTAAAACAAGATCAGTTTTGTTCAAATACATGTATATCAAACAATATAAGACATTATGACACTAAACCAAATCTTGATGGGTGCTTCACCATAATATGAAGTTTAGCTGAAATTTTTAACATTAGCAAAAACCAACATGTGATCGTGTAAAAGCAGCTTTAACCACCTTTAATAGTACATTACTGGAACTACAAAAATCACATAAATTCCAATTTAAGAACAATATGCTATAATCAACAAATGAGTGTGGATCATTGGCAATAGATTACAATAGCACTAAGTAAGAACAAAGCAGTAAAATACCCTGAAAATTTGTGTATCATACCAGTACATCCAGCTCAATTAAACATTACAGGACCAGAGCCAGAATTTGTACTATTCTATTGGCGGGTCAAGAGTGGACAAACCCACAGCACGCCACTGGCAATTACAAAACAATCCCATGCTAGTATGAAGAACTGGTGCACTGAGTACAATCACTGAGTGTAAGATGAGACAGAGTGTAAGATGAGATTAGCACCATCAATTAAAGCTCTGAAAAGTTCGCAAGGACATGAACTAAAAATCCAGCAACTACAGTGAAGGCACTATATAACAGGTCTAATGAGCCACAATGCAAGCAGAGTCTCCCAAAGTTCAAAGTTCCAGCTCACTGTAGAAATAGTCATCCAAAACTGCTACTGAACATCTCACACCTCACAGGATGTCTACACACTGCTTCTCATCAAAACAAGGCATCTAATTCCAGCCTGTGGTGTTCGCTCACTCCTTTTTTCAGCTCCAGTTTCCCCATGGCTTCCACACACAGAGTTACTGCCAGCACCACAGTCTTCCGCAACACCACTCAGCCTGCTCACCGACCTCCCGCTCTGTCCAACTTTCGACTTTAGATACCCCCATAGGCCTAATGTTGAAAGTCACTGTTTCTGGATGTAATCTGATTCTACACCAGCCAACCCTTTACAGCAATCTCTTGCACTTATGCGGGTAATCTGTGACCTATATGCTTCATCTGCCAGTTTCAGCTCCACCAGACTTCTCTCCTCATGCAAATTCTGCAGTTCCTGACCCTCATGTTTCCTTGCATGGTACCATCTGCCAAGACAGCTTTAATCTCAAAATGCTATCCTAGCTTCTCTTAAACTACGTGGTGTTCCCATTCCTGTTCCTCTCCAGCTTCCTAGTCAGCCACATTGTCAACCACCTCTCCACTCCTACAAACCAAGCATAGCCAATCTTCTTAACACCCCCCCCCCCCCCCCCCCCCACCCAGCCTTCACCACTGCCTCCCACAGCATCGGTAATTCATGATCATACGAACCAGCCACAAATGTACAGTGTCCTCAACTTCTCCTCTAAGGCCCTCTTCCTTCCTGAATTATCTGTATTATCCAAGGGTCTCGCTCTCAGCCCAAAAAGTGAATTTAATCATGCTGCTTTGCTTATGGATCAACTTTCCTTCACATGTAATGTCTACAGGAAATATCACTTTGCAATCAAATCTCAAAACCCTTCCAAAAGCAAACCTGATATTAAACCCTTCCGAGTACAGTTCTGAGCACAATCCCAGATTGATCCACCCCTTACAAGCCTTTCAAGAATTACTAACACCCAGCACTGCTTTACAACCCATCTCAGGTCCCTGCAACACGATCCTAACCTGTCCTCTGCAAAACTTCAGGCTCTTCACTCCCTGAAAACTGAGGACTCCACCATTATCCTCCCAGCAGACAATGTATTTACCACTGTGTTACTTTACAGATGGGAGTATGTAAGTGAGGATCTAGACCAGCTTTCTGACACTTCTACATACAGCAGGTGCCATGAAGATCCCAGCCCTGTGATACAAACTGACCTAAAGAACTTCCTTGACCCCTCACAAGAACTAAAACCACAATCCATAGCATTTCTTACCCCACCCAAACCATGCATTCCCACTTTTTACCTTCTTCCTAGGATCCACAAACTGCCCCGACCATCCTATAGTTATTGGCTTCAAAATACCCACTGAACGTATTGACTGCCTTGTAGGTCAACACCCGCAGCCTATAGTACAAAGACTTCCCTCCTACATTAAAGATACCAATCATTTCCCAAATCGTCTGAAATCTGGGTCTGTACCACTCCCATTACACACATTTCTTATCACTATTGGTGCCACTTCCCTCTACACCATTATTCCCCATTTACACAGTCAGTCTGCTGCTGACCATTACCTCAACCAACGACCACCTGATTCCAAACCTATGACATCCTTCCTGCATACTTTAATAACTTTATACTTAGGAACAATGCTTTATCTTTGAGAGGCAGACATACAAACAAATAAGGGGAATGGCTGTGGGAACCAGGATGGCTCCGACTTTTTTTGGGGGATGCTTGAATGTGGCTTTCCTGAGATCCTTTAGTTTTCAGTCTCTCGTTTGGTTTAGGTACACTAATGATATCTTTGCCATGTGGACTCATGGAGAGAGTGGCCTATTAAAAATTTTATAATCTCCTAAATACATTCCATTAGTTAAATTTCACATGATCCCATTCCAGTTTCCATGATGTTGACCTATCTTCACCAAGGATCAGCTACACACACCTCTGTTTGTATTAAACGTACTAAAAGCAACAGTACTTACATTCTGACAGTTGCCATCCTTTCCATGTCAAACATTCCCTCCCATACAACCTTGGCATTCAAGACAAATGTGTGTGTTCAGATCAGGGCCAGCTCCAGAGATTATCTCACCCCCCCCCCCCCCCCCCCAGGCCCCACTATTTGCACGTAGACATAGTCAACCTTTTTCACAATGTAATTCATACATAATATCTTTTTCAGACAGATCACACTTACTTATAAGTTTTTTTAATGTAAATCCATCTTTAAGACCAGAGCCACCACTCAGTGGAACAGAAGTGAAACATATTTTGAGTTGTAACTCCAAACTAAATTATGCATCCAAATTAAGTTACATCACTCACAGACTACATAATTAATATTTATTTATTTATTTATTTATTTGTTTATTTACATGTCAAGTTCCATAGGACCAAATTGAGGAGCAAATCTCCAAGGTCTTGGAACGTGTCAGTAGATTAAATTACAACATAAAAGTAATAACAGATAAAAATAAAATGTTTATGAACCCGAGAAAAGTCAATCCATAAGTTTAAGTAAACGCAATCAACAATACAACAACAATCAGCTTAATTGTTCAAGGAACTCCTCAACAGAATAGAAGGAGTGAGCCATGAGGAAACTCTTCAGTTTCGATTTGAAAGTGCATGGATTACTGCTAAGATTTTTGAATTTGAGTGGTTATTGAAAATGGATGCAGCAGTATACTGCACACCTTTCTGCACAAGAGTTACCTGTCTGCACAAGAGTTAAACAAGTCCAACCCAAATGCAGGTTTGATTTCTGCCAAGTATTAACTGAGTGGAACCTAATTATTCTTGGGAATAAGCTAATATTGTTAACAAGAAATGACAGTAAGGAATATATATATATATATATATATATATATATATATATATATATATATATATATTGATATATATATATATTGAGAGGCCAAAGTCAAAATACCCAGACTCGAGAACAGGGGTCAACAAGAGGTTTGTGAACTTACATCACTTACTGTCCGATCCACCCGTTTCTGAGCCAAAAATATCCTTTTAGGATGGGATGAGTTACCACAAAATATAATATCATACAATGTAAGCAAATGAAAATAAGCAAAGTAGTCAAATTTTTGTGTTGAACGATCACTCACTTCAGATACCATTTGAATAGTAAAAATGGCAGCATTAAGTCTTTGAACAAAATCCTGAATGTGGGCTTTCCACAACAGCTTACTATCTATCTGAACACCTAGAAATTTTAACTGTTCAGTTTCACTAATCATATGCCCATTCTGTGAAATTAAAACATAAGTTTTTGTCGATTTGTGTGTTCTAATCTGTAAAAACTGAGTCTTACTGCGATTTAGTGTCAGTTTATTTTCTACAAGCCATGAATTTAGGTCACGAATTACACTATTTGAGACTGAGCCAATGTTGCACACAACATCCTTTACTACGAAGCTAGTGTCATCAGCAAACAGCAATATTTTAGAGATACCCGTAATACTAGAGGGCACATCATTTATATAAATAAGGAACAAGAGTGGCCCTAACACTGATTCCTGGGGCACCCTCCACTTGATCGTGTCCCACTAAGAAAAAATGGTTCAAATCGCTCTGAGAACTATGGGACTAACATCTATGGTCATCAGTCCCCTAGAACTACTTAAACCTAACTAACCTAAGGACATCACACAACACCCAGTCATCACGAGGCAGAGAAAATCCCTGACCCCGCCGGGAACCCGAGCGCGGGGAAGCGAGAACGCTACCGCACGACCACGAGCTACAGACTCGTATCCCACTCAGTCCCCACATCGCAGCCATTCTCAACACTGTGAATATGACCGTTTGCTGCCTGTTGCTAAAATAAGAGATGAATCAATTGTGAGCTACTTCCCGTATTCCGTAATGGTCCAACTTCTGGAGCAATATTTTGTGATCAACACAATCAAACGCATTAGTTAAATAAAAAAAAATATGCCTAGCGTTCGAAACCCTTTGTTTAACCCATCCAGTACCTCATAGAGAAAAGTATTTTCAGTTGTTAAATGACTTCTAAAGCTGAACTGAACATTTGATAGCAAATTATGTGACATAAAATGATCAATTATCCCTGCATACAAAGCCTTTTCAATAACTTTAGCAAACACTGATTGCATGGAAATAGGTCCAAAATTGTCTACATTATCCCTTTCTCCCTTTTTATAAAGTGGCTTTACTACCGAGTACTTTAATCATTCAGGACACTGACTATTCCTAAAGGAAAAATTACAAATATGGCTAAATACAGGGTTAACATGTGCAGCACAGTACTTTAATATTCTGCTAGGCACTCCATCATAACCATGAGAGGCCTTAGTCTTCAGTGATTTAATTATTGACTCAATTTCCCCCTTGTCTTTATCACAAAGGAGTATTTCAGACATCAATCTCAGAAACGTATTTGCCAAGAAAGTTGCATGATTCCCTCTAGAAACTAAATTTTTATTTAATTCGCCAGTAATGCTCAGAAAATGATTGTTAAATACTGTACTTATATCTGATTTATCAGTAACAGAAATATTTTTACTACGAAGTGACTTTATATATCGTCGACCTTGTGCTGCTGACCAGACACACTTCCTTCGCAATTGACCATATGGTTTTAATTTTATCCTGTGAATTAGCCATTCTATTTGCATACCACATACTCTTTGCTTTCCTAATAACATTTTAAGCACCTTACAATACTGTTTGTAATGGGCTACTGCAGCTTGATTGTGACTACTGCTAACATTTTGATATAATTGCCTATTATTGCTAGTACCCCATTTAGAATGTTCTTATGGAAAGCAACTCTCAAAGAGCATGAGAAATGTGTTAAGTAAAGCATTATATTTATCATATATGTTATCGTCACTTAAAACATCCTGCCACACTTGTTCCTTGACAAGGTTTAAAAAAACTCACTATTGCTGTTGGATTAACTTTCCTACATAATTTATAATTAAATGTGACATTTGTTTGAGTACAAAAGCCTTTTAGTGTTAAAATTTGTGCATCATGATCTGAAAGGCCATTCACCCTTTTACTAACAGACTGCCCTTCTAGTAATGAAGAATGAATAAAAATATTTTCTATGGCTGTGCAACTGTTCCCCTGCACTCTAGTTGGAAAGAACACAGTCTGCATCAGATGATATGAATTTAGGAGATCTACCAACATCCTTTTTCTAGCACCTTCATATACAAAATTTATATTGAAGTCACCGCATGTAACTAATTTCTGGTACTTCCTACAAAGTGAATCAAGAAGCCTCTCTAGCTTGAGCAGAAATGCTCTGAAGTCAGAGTTAGGGGACCTTAAAACAACAACAACTGGAAGTTTAGTTTCACTAAAGTTAACTGCCCCTGCACAATATTCAAATATGTGTTCAGTGCAGTGCCATGATACATCTTTGGACTCAAATGGAATACTGTTTTTTACGTACATAGCCACTCCCCCACCCCGCAAGGAACTCCTTCAAAAACAGCCACCTAATCTGTATCCTGTTCATTTTCTCTCATTATCTGACCAAGGAGTATTGTGCAGTTGAAGACCTGTAGCAACCAGCACAGCTGAGTGCTTAATTGTTGGGGGCATGTTGTCGCTTCTGCTGTACAAAGCGGAAGGTCATAGGACAGAGACTGAGTGACTTACTTATAAATACTTTGTGTGTCTGTAGTGCATAAAGCAAAAATCTCTATGGACGAATATCGAGAGGCATGTTTTTCAACAAGCCACGACCATGATTTACAGCCCAAAACAAATAGTTTTGAAAGCACTTTCCTTTACAGTAGTGATCAGTAACAGTTATATACTAAATAAAGTTGCCGGAGTACAAACAATGTGAAATACAACAAAACTTGATAAACAGTTCACAACAAAACTTGGTAAACAGTTTACACAGTGCCGTTCAGTAGCTTCAGCTCCAAATTAAGGTTTGCCAGGTTTCTTTTTTTTCTGTATGATCTTAATACTGATCTCTACTATGGCTTCAACACTGAGAAAGAAAGGAGATTAGGGAAAACTTAAAGAAAGTTACAAACAAAGCACAAAAATAATAATAATGATAATAATAATAATTATTATTATTATTTAGAGTAGTGTGACAAGAAGAAGAGCAATGTAAGTATGTTAATGGCAGATACAAACGAGAGGAAGTGGTGGGGGTAGAATGTCATACATTTTCTCATGGCTAAATGACCCTTAATCGCCGGCCATGGTGGCCGTGCGGTTCTAGGCGTTTCAGTCCGAAACCACGCGACTGCTACGGTCGCAGGTTCGAATCCTGCCTCGGGCGTGGATGTTTGTGATGTCCTTAGATTAGTTAAGTTTAAGTAGTTCTAGGTTATCAGGGACTGATGACCTCACATGTTAAGTCCCATAGTGCTCAGAGCAATTTGAACCATTTTTTTGACCCTTAATCTCAATGTTTGAAATCAAAAGACTATGGCATGTAACAGGCAGTGCATATTTTACTTACTCGTTATTTACTCATTACAAAATGTTGCCCTCAGTGATACTGTTGTACAGGTGATGCAACTAAAGCAGGTAACTCCCAAATATATCCAGGATGAATAAGTATTTTAAAGTTATAACAGACAACATGGTGAATTTCTTTATGTTCACAAGAACAGTTTTCGAATTATGACACTGACGTTTGTTTTTTCCTAATGGAACTATATACTTTTTCTGCAGCTTTTGAAAGAAGCTTCTAAGAGAACTTCAACAATATATAAGGCGTGATCAAGAAGTTTCTGCTCGAAGGCCGTACAGTCCAGAATTGGTATACCAAACAGGCAAAATCGCCAAGAGCATTGAGGTAATTACACAACCGACATGCCAGGTTGAAGGTATCCATTTGGGAAAACATCATCCATAACTGCCTGCTGCACATCCGGATCTGACAGGAATCATTAACCCTTCAAGGCCTTTTTTAAGGAACTGGAGGTGTTATAGTCGTATGAGGAGAGATCAGAACTATAGGGCAGATGTTTGAGTGTCTCCCATTCGAGATGGCATAACTACTGTGTAACGACATTTGCAATACAGGAGCATGAATTATCATGAAGCAACAGCACCCCTTGTCGCATGTAACTTGGAGCACCATTTCACAACAGTGGTTTCTGACACATTGCCCCATACACATTCTTCATTCTCCAAAGGATGCCTACTGCTGTTTGTCCTTCAGCAGCCAAGAAAAGAATAACAGATGTTGGTTCTGTTTTAACGGGTTTGGTAATAACATTGCCACAGTTTATGTTTCCATATTTACTGCATGCACAGGCAGAGATTCCGGAATTGATACTGGATTGTACGGTGTACACCAGGGCAGATATAGACCAAGATCACAATTTAGTAATGATGATGGGAAGGCTGAAGTTTAAGAGACTAGCACGTAGAATCAATGTGCAAAGAAGTGGGATATAGAAGTACTAAGGAATGAAGAGATATGCTTGAAAGTTCTCTGAGGCTATAGATATCGCATATAATGACTAGCTCAATAGGTAAATCAGTTGAAGAAGAATGGACATCTCTAAAAAGTGCAGTCACAGAAGTTGGAGTGAAAACCATTTTGTATGCATTTTAGAAATTGTGACCAGGAAAGAAGAAAGCCAATTGGGACATTGAGACAGTTTTTCTAGACTCAAGGAAGCAAACCTCTTCCAGTTGAGTTGAGCTAGGGATATTGCAAGAGCTTTGCCCTTCTTGTTGTGGGCTGGTCAACAAAGCCCTCTGTACGCAACAATTTGCAGAGAACGACTTGTGCTGTTGAGGTGTAACATGTCATTCATAGAATGAGATGTTCTGCGTCCTTGATATCCATGGACTGACAAAAGATTTTTGTGGGTTAAGGTAGTTTATTAAATAGGAAGCACTCCACTTTCAGGAGGCTTTCTGACGGTCTGTGCAAGTGGAATTGTACTGGTCCTGTGTTATCAGTGATGCGGGCTGCCACCTGTCACTTCTACCAGCTGGGTGGAGTCATTTGCTCCATGGGGCCATGAGGGAAAGGCATGGAGTGCACATGACCTCCGTGACACTAAAGAAATCATGATGGCATTGATGTTCTGTTTTTATTGTATTACTGTTCCGAGTCTCATGTGAGATGGACACATGACAACATCTAGCTGGAAAGTAACTCATTTGTAGTAGATTCATTAAGAGAAGTTGAGTTGTACATTATAGGAAATACATTGAGTTCAACTTCTCTAAGTGTGTTATTCCACTGGAATAAGCAAAGTCTCTTTCAGTATCTACAATCCAACAATCGAAGTACATGGGGGAGAAATTGTGGCGTGGTTCAAGTATACTGGATAACAGGACCCTTGCAGCATTGGTATTGTACAGAGACCATGAGAAAAAGTAAGAGAATCCTCTTCACTTAAAACTTCCGGGCTGATAGGCCGTGGTGGAAGTATAAAACTCTCCCCTGACGTTTCGTCTCCGGCTGCGGGAGACATCCTCCAAGGTACCTCCGAGGATGTCTCCCACAGTCGGAGACGAAACATCAGGGGAGAGTTTTATACTTCGACCATGGCCTATCAGTCCGGAAGTTTTAAGTGAAGACAATACCGGCTGTGAAAGCTTACATTGTATGATAATATAATCCTGAAACCTAGTAAGATGCAGAAGTTATGGGCTGACTACCGGACAGTTTCAATGGCCTATTCCTTCCTTACACCCCCAATAGGGAAATAAGACCAAGGAAACATTCCACCATTATCATGTCCAATGCGGTAATCTGTCATGGCATCCTAATTTGTCGATTAGTCAGGAACTGGTAGGAACTGCTACAGCCTTTCATCCCAAACTTAAAACTGAACAACACAGAACCCAGTGACCACACATCATTATTCCCTACCCCACGTAACATACAACACGGAGGATTTAATCGCTTCTTATCCAAGAGGTCCAGACTTGCCAATGACACATGTGCCCCTGTGTGTAACAAAAATCTATTCCTGTTAGTATTTACAATGTCTACTTCACAACACTCTGTCTCTGCATACATTTTCGTAGCACTGGAATTTGCTGGGAATACTGTCTTATGGATCTGGAGTTCCCACTGGTGTTTAACGATTGATTATTCTGCCTCTGCCCATTTTGTCTTCCATTCTTTACAATCTTGCTGCTGGTGCCCCACCATGCCCTATTTTGTACACTGCGGTTTGCATCACTACCTCTGGATATGCCCCTGACATCCACATTTGTAACACCTTATATCAGCAGAGAACACACCTCTTTATCCCCTACTCTCTTTAATACCTCTATCTCTCTGTGGCTATTTGGATGGCAGCAGCCAGGTCCTTTGGGGATCCTGCCTGTACCTTCCTTGACATATGGGGTGGCAATCACCTTAGAAAAGCATTCAATGCCCTACATTCCACCTCCTGGAGAATAACTTTGTTTGCTTCATCATTCTCCTTCAACTCGAATGTATTCACATTAATTTTTCTTATTTTGCTGACAGACTTTTTACTGATTTGTTCTGTCTCTGCAATACTGCACTCAACTGTTCCAGAAAGAATCTTGAGCAAGTTTGCTCTCTTTTACTGTTGTTTGTGACCCTCTCTTAGTTGCTCCAATGTAATAACATTCATCAACCCTGCGTGGTAACAGACAAATGCCTTTGCTTCCCCTGTCAAACACACTTCCTCATCTGCAGTAACTGTTCATCCATCCAGAAATCCAGCCTTGTGGCTGCCACTAGGTCAGTTACACTGATAATCCAAAACATTAGGGCCACCTGCTTAATAGCTTTGTCAGCCTTTGGAATGAAATACATAACTGATTCTGCATATCAGGGATCCAACAGTTTGTTGGTAGGTTCGTGGATGTATATGGCATTAGACGTCTATGCACAGCTCATACAATTTACGTAAATAAAGGGACCATTGATTTGCAAAAGCGGTGGTGGTGCCCAAAAGTGACCTACACGGGTTCCACAGGAGTTACATCAGGTGACTTTGTTCACCGAGACATCGATGTGAGTTCCTATAATGCACTTCAAGCCACTTCAGCACAGTTCTGGCTCAGAGACAGACAACTATAATGCTGAAAGATGGCATCACCCTCAGGGAAAACATCAAGCATGAAGGGATGTAGGGGGTTTGCAGCTACCAATGTGTCTTCAGTTACCAACACAGGTTTCATGCAAGTGCAGGAGAATGTCTTCCATAGAATAATACTGCTCCCATCAGCCGGTGTCCATGGCACACTAAACATTTCAAGCTGTTGCTCACCTCAATGACAGTGTTCATGGAGACGAGTGACCTAGTGTAAGAAAATGTGATTCACCCAAAGAGCCAACATGTTTCTATTAATTTACAGTTGAATCTTGATGGTCTCATGCTGACTTCGACCCAACACCATAATTGATGATGTCGTTGGGTCAAAGTGTGAACATATAGGAGTGATCTGATGCAGAGTTCCATTTTCAACAATGTACAATGAATGGTGTGCTGTGAAACACTTGTGCGTGCAGAGATGGGGTGCAGAGATGACACAGATCACTATATACCCTACTTCACAGAGCAAACAAGTCTCCAAACCCTATGTTCTGTGAAGAATTGTGGACATCCAACCATTTAGCGCCTAGTGGTAGTTTCACGGTCCTACCTCTTTCCGTAGGTTGTCATGACAGTAATGCACGATCATTTGACCAGCCTCACCATTTTCGAGATAATTGTTCACAGGCTCTGTGTAATAATAACCTGCCCTTTGTACAAGTCACTTATCTCAAGAGATTTCCCCATTTTCAGCCCATATCTTCACTAGGGTGATCCACCATTCGTGACTGCTCTGCTTACATACTTTTTTTTATCGCGTCATGTGCCCATAATGTCACCAGCTAGCATCCAACATTGCAGTGGGCAGAGGTCATAATGTTTTGGCTTATCAGTGTATAAATGACAGCACATCCTCCATTGACTTGCCCAAAAAGAGAGTAACTAAACTGGCAGCAGCTGAATCTAATGGAGTGGTCAAACTGGTCAAAGCCCTATCCTCTCTCACAGCAACTAGTTGCCTAAGCATTTCTGTGTTGTTGTTGTTGTGGTCTTCAGTCCTGAGACTGGTTTGATGCAGCTCTCCATGCTACTCCATCCTGTGCAAGCCTCTTCATCTCCCAGTACCTACTGCAGCCTACATACTTCTGAATCTGCTTAGTGTATTCATCTCTTGTTCTCCCTCTACGATTTTTACCCTCCACACTGCCGTCCAGTACTAAATTGGTAATCCCTTGATGCCTCAGAACATGACCTACCAACCGATCCCTTCTTCTAGTCAATTTGTGCCACAAACTCCTCTTCTCCCCAATTCTATTCAATACCTCCTCATTAGTTATGTGATATACCCATCTAATCTTCAGCATTCTTCTGTAGCATTTCTGTGTTATCTGTCTTTAAAGTGTGCTATCTGATTTATCAATAACTTAAATGCCTCCCGCTCGGAAACGCTCTGTCTAAAGTGTGCTACCTGATTTATCAAAGAGTTAAATGCCTCCCCCTCTGAAACACTCTGTGTCTCGAACTCTGACATAGTGGAACTCTTAGCCATCAAGCCACAACAATAACAAAAGGAAAAGTAAACAGTACAAAAAAAAGACAAAATACAAATGCACAGAGATAGCAACACAAATCTGCAATTGTCATTCTGACATAATCATAAGTCATTCTGACTCAGTACACTATATAGCAAAACAGTCATAGCAATTGCACATGTGATATTCAATTGGTGCTGACTCAGCACATGGTGTGCTGCGGTCTAACAGGTTACACTGCGTGCACTTCACTAGCTGTGAATAATGTTCTCTTGTGTTCCTGAGGAATTGCAATAAGTCGGCTGGTTCCTCCAGCTTCATAAATTCCACCTTCAAGTTCTTATGACAGTCCTGCTTCCTGTTCATCTGTTTTGCTCACAAATCATGAATATGAAAAAACAATCAAGTCTACCAATCCCAGTGCAGATTCTCACTGCCACTCACTGTGGCTGGAGACATGGTCCAGGATTCAGCTGCAGACATTTATATCGGCAGTGGATGATATCGCAGCACTCACTTTTGTCACCATTTGTGGAGGTGACAGGCGCCTCTGACACCACTTGTAGTGGTCGGAAGTGGACATCTTTATGATAGGTGGTGCAACTGAGTTGTCAGTGGTCAGGAAGCAGTAATTCACTATCCTGGGCAGTAAGGTAGTGATGCCAGATTGTTGACCGACATATTATCATGAAAACAGCATTATTAAAATTCACTTCATTGTGTAGTAAACTACAACAGTCACGATGACACATCACAGGTGTAAGCTGTGCACAGTCGGCAAGGACTTGCTGCTATCAGCAAGATGTTTGTTGTCATTGGCAGCTTGCAGTGCCTCTCAGCCAGTGGAATTATGAACCAGCAATGTGGCAAGGGTACTGATGCCAGTAGCAGATGGCAACCCACAGTGGCTGATACACAAACTAAAGACAGTCACACAGCTGAAGACGGGGCATGCCAGGGTGTGCAGAATCATGCCGTGGACCCAGTCTGGAAGAGGTGGCTCTCAGTGCCTGCCCTCACAAGTGGAGGCGGACAGCACTAGAGTTTGCCCACACGAGTGAAGGTGGTTGAGCAGCTGCAGAATCCCAGGCTTGAAACATAGACAGCCATGGCAGGAGGATACCAGCACCTGGAAGTAGGCCTTCTGGTGGCTCACTGGTTGAAGGCAGTACATTGCAGTATCACACTTAGTGCAGATGGTAGGCTCACAACTAACAGAGACTCAGCAGGTTAATCAGTTCTATTGAAATTACGAGTATGTGGCTGAAATGAATGACTGTGCT
This sequence comes from Schistocerca cancellata, assembly GCF_023864275.1. Taxonomy (NCBI): domain Eukaryota; kingdom Metazoa; phylum Arthropoda; class Insecta; order Orthoptera; family Acrididae; genus Schistocerca; species Schistocerca cancellata. Next base: position 1,192,017,560 of record NC_064626.1, on the reverse strand, counting down.
TTATAACTAATTATTGCACCACAAAGAACATCACACTGAGCCTGATAAAATCTTGATTAATACTGAGCCTAATCTGCTGTTGAGGTCGTACCTAATGTAGTTTACAATAACCGGAACATGAGTAACAAGCATTGTTTAAAACAGCAATTCTTTTCTTTTTACAATGAAAAATTAATTGGTATTCCATAAAAAGTTACAGAACCTGGATTTAGAAATCATTACAATTACTTCAGAATAACAAACATGTCAATGTCTGGGGAATAAAACTTGTAGACGGAGACCATGATGTGAATACAGTCAGCAGATTCAGAAGTATGTAAGCTGCTGCAGTTATTTGGGTAGGATTGCACAGGATAGAGCAGCAAAGGGAGCTGCATAAAACCAGTCTTTGGACTGAAGATCACAAGAACAACAACAACAACAAATCAGGTTCATGATGATGTACACATAATTTCATTGATGTTCATACGTATTGTGATATTTGTGTTTAAGTAGGACACTTAGTGAAATTCAAAAATGTTTGCAATGAAAAATAGGGATCGCTATGCTTTTGCATTTGATGCCTATACATAATATGTTGCTGTGTATGAAATTTAGCTATCATATTGAATTTTCCTTTAGGCTTAGATGGAGATCTCTTTCTATCACTAACCTCAAGGAAATTGATCTTATGTAACACACTCATTTGCAATCTCGCGTGCCAGTGATAAGGCCAAAATTCCTCACATTTCATAAACAGCTTGAGGTACTGAAACGTGATTTTCGCGAGTGATAGCACGCAAGGAAGAGAGTATTTTGCCATATAGTTTTCAAGCAAAACTTCATTATTTACTGTGTTATTCCAATAACTGCAGACTTTTTTGATGAAAGAATGAAATTTTTAAGAGCCACCGATGACTGGAGAAAAGAGAAATACTATGGGTTTTGGAACAATGTAAGTGAAGACATTACACATTTATTTTTGTACTGTGTTTTTTTCATAAGCTATTGATCTTACTTGTTCTCAGTTCCTCACTTAATTAAATTAACAAAACACTGTTTCAGAATTCTCCTGCAACTGTGTCTGCACAGTATGTTAATGAGGTGGTGATGTGTAAACTCTGCTGTGTTTTGGCTAAAGAAGCACTTTTTAGAATGGCAAAGAGGGAAATGGTGGTTTTACTCAAAATTTGCCACTCATGAAGTTTCTCTGAAAAGTTACAAATGGTTCACAAGTCTGGCAAAAATAAATCATTGCTTCTTTTACATTTTCAACACAATTCTTTTCAATAGATCTATTTGGATGGTCACCATGCAAGTGGAGGGGGGGGGGTGGAGGGGCTGCACTTAATATTTATTAAAATTATGAGCAAAGGCTTCAGTTAGAACAGCACTTGCCTTCCAGCACACAGACTGCCTGCCCACAACCCCATCACTACTGCTCTCCCAATGCCTGTCCTGCCAAAGGCGCATCTACCGGCCACATTATTCTGCGTGCACTCTATAAACAGTTCACTCCTTATTTTACTTTTTCTGGGCAGTCTTTGTTTGTCCTGCTTCCATGATGCTCTTGCATTAATTGTGATGGTGTTTTTATTTTATACAGCTGTGCAAAGTAAAATAGTTGCTGCGAAACATTTGAAACAGCATAAGGGACTTATGTTCATTATTTTTGGTGGGGTTGTTGTATTAAGGGACAGTCTTTATTGGGTACAGAAAATATTTTATTGTATTTGCTATCTGTCCATTCATTTAGCATGTCAGGGGGTTGGAAAATCTCTCGACCATATATTTCTACTGCTTCTAGTGAGTTGAGTTTTGTGCCTGAGGGTTGTCCATGACAGATCATGAGATCTTTATTGATGTTTGGAAAGCTGCGTTTCCTGTCACAAAGGTGAATGGCCATTCCAGATTCATGATGTACATTTAAATGTTAAGTTGGCATGTGTTCATCACATTGTATGGTAAATGATCTGCCTGTCCTATCAACATAAAAACTGGGACAGACAGGGCATGTGATCTTGTAACAACCTGGTTGTGTATGTTTGAGAAGTTGGTTGCAACTGTAAGGAAGGACAGGTTACCATTTTATTTTTTTGCGTAATAGCCCATATCTTTTGAACTGACTTGCAGTTTCATAAGAGGCTCTTGCAATGAGTAGAATATTCAAAAAAATTTTGGGGTTAGAGTCTGTTGGTAACAAGTATTAAATTATTAATTTTTCTAGCTTGTTAGACTTATGACCATCCTGAGATTTTTGTCGCTTTCATGTAACTCTGTTTGGAAAGGGTTTAGCCTGTTTTGGTATTAACAATACAGCCTAAAAAAACTACTATTATATCTTCATCCAAACAAGTGCAATTCATCTTTTTTTATGCAATGTCAGTGGATTTTAACATAAATTCATCATCAGAGACTGTATTTTGTAACAAAAAAACAAACACAGGACCCCTTTCAAACACACACAACTTCAGGTTAGACTTCAGAACTACAAATTCCTTCTTTAGAGAGGAGAGGGCGATTGGAAGGGGAAAATTAAAAGGAAAGGCAGGCCACTAGTGACCTGCTCTTCCTATTTAACGTTCCCCAACACATCCCTCTCTCCTCCCTCATGAACGTACCAGTAGTTCCCGAAGCCAGGTAGTGTTTCTCTTTTACTTTTATGTGGATCTATCGGTAGGACGAAGGTAAATTCTAGTCAGCAGTTCTGTCTCACGATTTACAAGTTTTCTCAACTGAAGTTTCCTTTGACAAACTGGAGTCAATGTTTACCTATCACGCAGACAAAATAGTGCAAAAAACCACTACTGATATTGTTTATCATCTATGAAAGGAGCAAAATCAGTTAAAAAACTAACAAGGAAAGTATTTGCATCGAACATGCACATATGTAGAAATTTTTATTACAGGACAATTATGTACCTCTCAATGAGCTGGTGAGTGTCATTTTTCTGCAAGACTCTGCAAACATGCTCTGGATTTCACTGCAGAAGCCAAATGTAAAGCTGATATCTGAACTATAAATGCAGTGAGTACTTTCAATAAAATGCTCAAAGGAATATGAATCACTACAAAACTCACAGTGAAGAGAAGCCCGCTGATCACATATCACAGCGGCACATTCTATAATATCAGTGCTCAATGCCATGTCAATGACACTTCTGAAGCAGTCCACAGATTTACCAATATCGTAGCCATCATTCTGCCACGTGTAATGAAGTACTGGTCTATATATTTCCGCAGATAATTGATTGTAATTGATAGACTGGATTTTCGCAATAATGAATCTACACTCCTGGAAATTGAAATAAGAACACCGTGAATTCATTGTCCCAGGAAGGGGAAACTTTATTGACACATTCCTGGGGTCAGATACATCACATGATCACACTGACAGAACCACAGGCACATAGACACAGGCAACAGAGCATGCACAATGTTGGCACTAGTACAGTGTATATCCACCTTTCGCAGCAATGCAGGCTGCTATTCTCCCATGGAGACGATCGTAGAGATGCTGGATGTAGTCCTGTGGAACGGCTTGCCATGCCATTTCCACCTGGTGCCTCAGTTGGACCAGCGTTCGTGCTGGACGTGCAGACCGCGTGAGACGACGCTTCATCCAGTCCCAAACATGCTCAATGGGGGACAGATCCGGAGATCTTGCTGGCCAGGGTAGTTGACTTACACCTTCTAGAGCACGTTGGGTGGCACGGGATACATGCGGACGTGCATTGTCCTGTTGGAACAGCAAGTTCCCTTGCCGGTCTAGGAATGGTAGAACGATGGGTTCGATGACGGTTTGGATGTACCGTGCACTATTCAGTGTTCCCTCGACGATAACCAGTGGTGTACGGCCAGTGTAGGAGATCGCTCCCCACACCATGATGCCGGGTGTTGGCCCTGTGTGCCTCGGTCGTATGCAGTCCTGATTGTGGTGCTCACCTGCACGGCACCAAACACGCATACGACCATCATTGGCACCAAGGCAGAAGCGACTCTCATCGCTGAAGACGACACGTCTCCATTCGGCCCTCCATTCACGCCTGTCGCGACACCACTGGAGGCGGGCTGCACGATGTTGGGGCGTGAGCGGAAGACGGCCTAACGGTGTGTGGGACCGTAGCCCAGCTTCATGGAGACAGTTGCGAATGGTCCTCGCCGATACCCCAGGAGCAACAGTGTCCCTAATTTGCTGGGAAGTGGCGGTGCGGTCCCCTACGGCACTGCGTAGGATCCTACGGTCTTGGCGTGCATCCGTGCGTCGCTGCGGTCCGGTCCCAGGTCGACGGGCACGTGCACCTTCCGCCGACCACTGGCGACAACATCGATGTACTGTGGAGACCTCACGCCCCACGTGTTGAGCAATTCGGCGGTACGTCCACCCGGCCTCCCGCATGCCCACTATACGCCCTCGCTCAAAGTCCGTCAACTGCACATACGGTTCATGTCCACACTGTCGCGGCATGCAGTGTTAAAGACTGCGATGGAGCTCCGTATGCCACGGCAAACTGGCTGACACTGACGGCGGCGGTGCACAACTGCTGCGCAGCTAGCGCCATTCGACGGCCAACACCGCGGTTCCTGGTGTGTCCGCTGTGCCGTGCGTGTGATCATTGCTTGTACAGCCCTCTCGCAGTGTCCGGAGCAAGTATGGTGGGTCTGACACACCGGTGTCAATGTGTTCTTTTTTCCATTTCCAGGAGTGTATAATGCAATTCTGGATGCATATTCCTGGGATGTAGTTTAAGAAAGTCTGTTATTCCCTTGGCATATATTTTATACTGCCTGACAAAATATGTGTCCAGAGGTCGTGCATATATTGTAGGTTTAGGTGGAATGATTTTTAAAACTACACCTTTTACGCCCAGACCAGCAGTCACAAAGTACTACTGACTTTGTCAGCAAATGTGGATTCAAAACCAATACACTTGATTCTACAAAGACATTTGGAGGGGCAATTTTTCTATTTCCGTTGACACATGGGATCAAATCTTTCCATTTGGTTCTTGGAAGGATGTATAGATTTTGTCTGCCAATTATCTGTCCACTGATACAGCAACATCATCATGTAGCTGCTTGTTGCATTGTAAACTGATTGCAACACTGAGACAATGTTTCTCTTCCCTTTCATGGCTAGTGTTCTTTCAGAATAAAGCTCATAGGTGAGCTGACTCTGATCACAGTTCCATACAGAACCCATTTTGGAAGTTATTTGTCATGATATGCACATTGACTTCAGCAACAAATGTTTAAGCTCTCTGAATCATCTCTTCTTCATCGTGCTTATCTTTTCACACTTGGAACATAGTTATATGCTATGATGATATCGTAATCTCCTCCTTCAAATTAGTAATAAATCGCTGTGACACTGGAAAGTTTGTGCACCTGAGATTTCTGGCTACATGCCATGTCCAATGTTTTAAATGCCAATAATGAATAGAAGAAATGCATTCTACGCTTCATAAAACTTCACCGTAACATGCTGCTTGATGATATTGAACTGCAGCATACAATTTCCTTTGAAAACTGTATTGCTTTTTCTTTTCTTCATCACACAGTCCAGTATGCTCTTATATCACTTTTAACTTTCAGTTTAGAGTATCTTTTCAGGAGGTTGTCATATATGTCAATACCTCTGACACAATGGCCATCATCATAAATGTTCTAGCATGTTATCATCAAACACTGTGATAACACATTTGATTTTAAACTTCTTATCAGGAGAAGGTTGGAATTCACGTTCACTGCTTCCATTGCCTCTTCTCAAACTTGCCATGACACTACTGCTTGCAGTGAGGTGTTCGTCATTGTCATCAGTAGCACCATAATTATATTACGGGAATCTGTAACGGAAGGCATCCATTCTTGAAAAATAAACTGCAAACAGCTGTTGTACAATCCTTTAATAGTACTATCGGTTTCACAATGTTGGAGTTCCATATTCAGGTACACCTAAATAAAGAAGAACAGCACATGTGGAAATTAAAAATGTTAATAGTTAGTAATAAGATGTAAATAAGAATTGTTGTTTTAAAGGGTGACCGGAAAGGATGCAATATGTGTCAGTGAGAACCATCATGGCCAGTTGCTGGCAGAATACTGAGCGTACATGTGACTAACAAGTAAACGGGCATGCATGGCTTACTTGGAAGAAATGGACAGTGCATGAAATTGTAAAGAATTTGATTAAGAATTTTGGTAGGCTTTGTTACAATAGAGATACATCATTAAAAGAAAGTGCAGTAAAATAACTAGTGAAATATAAAATGGCTCAACTAATTACATTGTAGACAATCAAATTTGGAGAGTACATTATAGTGCTTCAACTCAGTTGGGCTATTTAGAATAAATTCTGTATGATACTTCCTACTTCGCACAATCTCAGTCTCTTCTAATATATTTAAAGTATGGCCTTTCGGCTGGGAATGTAACATTTTTAAGTTATTTGAAAAATAAGTGATAGTGTGGTTCTATTCTCTTATGGGTACACAATGCTGATCTGGAATTTGTTAGATATAGGTGCTCTCACAATCTGATCTTGAAACTCTTAACTGTCTGTTCTATATACTGCATCGACATTGTGGGGCTGATAGTACTATTAAAGGATCAGACAACAGCTGTTTGCAGTTTTTTTTTCAAGACTCTTTATTATGTATAAGTGTTAAAGCAGTGATAATATTTTTACTATAATAGATAATAGAAAACATGTGAATGATTCACCTTCTACACTAATATCATTTTCAGAAAGAAGAGTTTGTCAGAACTTCATCTCAACCAGTCACAGTAAATTAGCAGGGCTGATTGCCAACTACTGAACCAGCTGATGTTTCACTACACAAACAACTTCAAAAATGCAACTTAACACACACATTGTGCCCTCTACTGGCACAGCAGCAGGCAAAGGTCGAATTCGGCATGGCATACTCAGTGGCGTCTAATGGATGACTGCAGAGATTTGCACACAAACGAATATGACTGGTTTAAAAAGGGACCTTTAAATGATCCCTTAATGGATTGTGGAGTAAATGTGTTTGCTCAAGCCCAAATACTTTCCTTGTGAGTTGGAATTGTAGTATATTATCGGCCATCTATCAGAGAGATAAAATTGAGCCACTAAATTGATTCATGCTACCACACATTCCTACATGAGTTAGTAGTGCATTACAACTTACCTCGACACAATTAGCCAAGGTTTGGCTGAATTCATGTAGAGAGGATTATTGTTCATATATTGCATAAATCTTCTTTTGTGGTCCAGTATACATTCTAATTCTGCTGCAGGTATTTTCAATGACACTACATTTTGAGTAATATCTGTATTAATTTTATTTATTGTGTCTGATGGCTCAGACCCATTTCCTTGATGCTCTGCATGAGTCTCTGGTTCGGACATACTGCTTAAATGCTTGGGGCTGGAGCCTTGACCTGATACAGTAGTTGGTCCTAGCAAATAAGAGTCATCTTCATTTGTGTACGTTGTCATTTTCTCCAAATTTAATGTGTTATCTGGTGGATCTAACATAACAGATTTCTTTCCTTCCAGTTCAGTAACATCTGCAGTGAATGTCTCTTTCAAAGGCTTAGGTCCAGTATCCTGTGTATGGTTACAGCCTTTTGTATATGTTACCATTTTCTCCAAGTGCAAAGGTTCAAATGAACTTTGCAGTGGCAAAGAGACATCCTGTGAATAATCTTTCATGGGAGATTGATGGGTATGCTCAACTGGAAACATCATCTGATCATCTTGAATATTTTGGGCAGGCCCTGAATCAATCAGAACATTGCAAACATTATTCCCAAACTCTTTTTCTGTATGCCTAGTTGCTTGTGAGGGTGTATACCCTTCAGTTCTTCCACCAGAAATTTTGTCTGATTCTTCAAATGGAGGGAGAATTATCAGCTTCACATTACTCCTTGTCCTGTAACAAAATTATTCATATAAATTTCATTTTTACCGTACAAATTAAGATTTTGTGCGTGTTGTGAGAGAAATATGGGGAATAACAATTGAGGTGTGCGCACAAATAACGCTGTATGGCACATTTTGACATTTCGTAGAATCGCATGGAATAAGGCTGTGTACGGCAGTCTGCATCGCCTGCTGTTATAATTGACATGTTCATCATCCGAGGGCACCACCAAACAGCGACGAGACGCGCACAGTTTTCGCGCCTCTGCGCGAAAAATGCTGTATGTTACAAGAATGGCGGAGTGCAGCAAGGTGACACTTACTGCAAGTGATTTGAAACATGCAAATAATGCACGGAAAAGGAAAATTAACATTGGTAGTCGGCAGCATATTAAGAGGAAAAGGCTTCGTGATGCTAGACTGGAACATAAATCACGAAAAGGAAAGGTAGTTCCTGCGAAACAGCGTCCAACACAGGTGAGTGGAATAATGCTGTATGGGTTTTGTAAAAAGGTGTATGTCTTTAGAGAAGCATATGTGTCCTGTAAAGCGGCGACGTGTCCTGTAGAGTACATGGCTCTAATGACATGTTATGTGTACCTTCTGAAAACATTACAGCAAAAGTATGTAACATGAATGAAATTAACTACAGTTCTGTAGTTATCATTGGCGAAAAAATAGAATACTCAGTCTGAGTAATGCTATATTATTAAAAGAGAATGTGAAATTTGATAATCTAGTTGAATATTTGGTAGTAATAATGATTGTTTTCGTGATTCAGGATCATGTATGCAATGCAGAAGTGTGCTCAAAAGAAGGATGCAACGACATAAACCGGGAAATGAAGTTAAAGCTGTAAACTTAAAAAATCCATGGAAACAGGCGTGCCAGCCAGGCACAAGAGAGGTAAGGCAGACGATACTTCACGGAAACAAGCTACTTTCAAATACAAAGTTTACTCCAAAGAAGTGTGTCAAAAAACATTGCTTGACATATTCTCCATCACCCAGCAACAAATACAGACTCTGCAACGTAAAGTAAAAGGCGGAATAACCACTCCTAAAGACAGTTGAGGAAAACATTGCAATAGGCCACATGCCATATCACATGACGACAGAGCTCTTATTCGGCAACACATATCACGTTTCCCAAAGCAGATGAGCCATTACAGCAGGAATAAATCCTCAAAAGAATGTCCGCACCCCGATCTCAACCTCTGTAGAATGTATCGGTTGTTTACCGAAAAGTTTCTTGATAAGTCAATAAGCAGGTCATTCAATCAAAGTGTGTTTCAAACAGATTTTAATCTGCGTTTCAGAACACCTAGATCAGATACTTGCAGACTGTGTGATTTGTTGTTTAACAAAATGATTGCAGATTCAGATGAAATAGAACTGCACAAGATTGAAATTGAGAGTCAGTTGCATCATTCAAGGGCAGACCAAGCTTACAAAGCCCTAAAAAACGATACGGAAATGGCTACGAGGAATAACAATATACATGTTATATGTATTGACCTACAACACATTTTACTTTGTCCTACATTGACTCATTCCACGGTATTCTACCAGAGACAGCTGTCATCGTATAATTTCACGATTCATGACGTTGGTACTGGAAACATCACCATAAATTTGTGGGATGAATCCACTGCAAGGAGAGGTTCAGCCGAAATAGTTTCCTGTCTGCTTAAATTTGTGACACACAATTATGATATGCTTGAAGAAGGTATGGAACGAAAACTGATTGTTTGGTCTGACCGCTGTGTCAGGCAGAACAACAACTGGAGAGTTTTAGCACTTTATTTCAATCTGATCAGCCGCAAGTACTTTACAGAAATACATCAGAAGTTTTTATGTTTGGGTCACAGTTTCCTACCTCGTGGCAGGAATTTTGCAGTCATCGAGAAAAGAAAGAAAGTGTCAAAAGTTATGGTTCCTTCAGAATGGAAGCAAGTCATTGCCAAGGCCTTTGTCGATCCTTCAAAACTGGCCATTCACAAGATGATGATGGAAGACTTCAAGGACATAGGATCCATCGAGTTGCTTTTGAAGAAGCCGCCTGCTTTGAAAATTACCGATGTACTTTGGTTGAAGCTGTGTAGTGACGATCCTCGAGGTTTAAGCGTGCGCTGTACCCACAATGTGCTTCGCCCATGGGAAAGACACTGTATTATAAAGCATGGTTGTGAACATCAAGTAAAAAACTGTCCTTTGCCTTCTGAATTCCGGTTGCTCTATAACGGGAAACTGAAAGTTCATAAGGAGAAGAAAAGGGATCTATTGGACATGACGAAATATATGGAACCAAAATACAGGCAGTTTTATGAAAACCTGCAGTGTGACAACTGACTATAATGTACTAGATTTGAGCCTAAACTTGATAAACTAATGTTGTATTACCTTTTTTACGACCTAGCAAATCAGTTTACAATAAATATTATTTAGTATCTTGTTTTAAATCTCTTACTTACTATTTTTGGATTCTAGACACCTTATAATTACAGCAGAGCACTGGCTGATCTTGAATAACGCTGCATATCCATTGCCATACAGCGTTATTTCATTTTAAAACTTACTTATTTTCGAAAAATCTGTGCTTAGCGCAATTTTAAAAACCAGAAATTAGTATCTTCCATAGTCTGTATGCACAAACAATACATATCTGCTATTACATTATTATATCGTATTAATTCTCTAGAACTAACAGTTTTTGCCAATTTCCCAACAACTGCAAAATGTGCCATACAGCGTTATTCGTGCACACGCTTCAATTATAGACCCAACCAGTGAACTGAGTTTTACTCCAGTTGAGGCAGAGTCACTGGTTAATAAAAGTAAACCAACCTCAAACAGTGCTAATTCAGATATATAAAAATCACCTAAACCACATCTGGTACTAGGCAAAACTGTTTCCAGTGTGAAAGATTCTACACAATTCAAAGAAGTGACAATAAAGCAAACTAATGAAAGAGAAAATTTTTCAACTATTTACTGCAAGACATATTACCAACAGGGTTTCCAGGTTGTTATGACAAAGTGTTAGTAATTGCAGAAAACTAAACAGGTAAAGTTTCTTGCTTTCTGGTCCAACAGAACAGCTGATCAGCTAAGAATTTGAAGATAGTGACAGGACACTAATAGTAGTTCAAATAGTGGTGAGGGGAGTGAGTGAAGTATTAAATAGTTATGAAGAAGACGAAGTATATGCATTTACTTATAATGATGATGAACATATGTTCAGTAAAAAAAGTTAATGATATATGCAAAGACACTGATGATAAGAAAGTGTTCGGAAATACGGGAGTCAGAAGGGAAGAAGGTTATGCTATGTATTCCGTAACTGTTACTGAAAATAAATTTGGTGATCAAGGCTACAGTTTTTCTAATGATGGAATTAATGAGGATTTGTTGCATGAAGAAGACATGGAGGTAAGTAACAGTGAGGCATACCATCCTGTGACTTGGCTAATGTTCAACACTTGTTAAATGTTTACTAGACAATGGGAGTGGACGAAATGGAATTTGCCCAATGTCTGGTGAGTTGTTTAAAGACAAAGAAGTGGTAGTAATAATGCAAGTTTCAGGAATTAGAATTATGGGTGCTGTTGGGAAGGTAGCCAAAAGTTGTAGCATGTCAGCAACTGGAATGTAAATTTTTAGTGAAACCTGATCTGGACATAGGTGTGATTTTAGGTACAGATTTTTAGTATAAATGGAATACAAAATATTCATTTTTTGTAGTCCTCCCATCTTTATTGTGTATAATATTACGGTATGTTGATAATTTTTACTTTTGGACCATCTACTTACAAATGAATGAAACACAGTTTAATTGTTGTAGGCATTTCACCTTTATTCTTTGCAAGATATCTGTCATTGAAGATGACAACGCAGGGATTTCCATAATTAAATGATTATATTATAGGCCTATGCTGTTCCTTATCTATATAAATGATTTAGGAGACAATCTGAGCAGCTGTCTTATGTTGTTTGATTAGATTAGATTAGATTTACTTTCATTCCAATTGATCCGTAGTGAGGAGGTCCTCCAGGATGTGGAACATGTCAGAAAAACAACAATACATGACAAATATTTACAACTAAAACAAATAAGCTAATGTACCATTCCACAGGTCCCAAGTGGAATGATCGTCATTTTAACACTGTCCACTTCTTCTATCTTCTTGTCATTGTATGTTAGACATATACTCTTGGGACACCCCTTACAAGTTCTAAAAATTTACATTCCAGTTGCTGACATGCTACAACTTTTGGCTACCTTCCCAACAGCACCCATAATTCTAATTCCTGAAACTTGCATTATTACTACCCCTTCTTTGTCTTTAAACAACTCACCAAACATTGGGCAAATTCCATTTCGTTCACTCCCATTGTCTAGTAAACATTTAACAAGTGTTGAATATTAGCCAAGTCACAGGATGGTATGCCTCACTGTTACTTACCTCCATGTCTTCTTCATGCAACAAATCCTCATTAATTCCATCATTAGAAAAACTGTAGCCTTGATCACCAAATTTATTTTCAGTAACAGTTACGTAATACATAGCATAACCTTCTTCCCTTCTGACTCCCGTAGTTCTGAACTGCATGTAGGGTGTTTTTTTCAAAGTTTAGTGACAAAGAATTGGCTAGGAACCAGTGATTAATGTCCACAAATATTTGATTGGCTGATCTTTCTAAGACTTCACTTGATTTGCTATTTATTGCAATGTTTGTATCATCGGCAAAAAAAAAAAAACTTGGCATCTGGTAATGTTACTGATGAAAGGTCATTGATATACACAAGAAAAGGTTAGGGCCCCAAAATGGAACCTTGTGGGACCCCACATGTAATTAGTTCCCAGTTGGATGATCCCTGATAGCTTGATACATGTCTCTTTCATAATAACACCCTTTGTTTTCTGCCAGAGATATAAGATTTGAACCATTTTGCAGCACTTCCCGTTACACTATAATATTCTAGTTTACTTAAAAAGATTTGTGATTTACACAGTCAAATGCCTTTGACAGATCACAAAATATACCAGTTGCCTGCAATTTTTTGTCTAATGAATTAAGCACATTTTCACTGTAAGTGTAGATAGCCTTCTCAATATCAGAACCTTTTAGAAATCCAAACTGTGACTTTGACAGTATGTTATTTGAGATAAGATGGTTATAAAGCCGACTGTACATTACTTTTTCGAAAATTTTTGAGAATGCTGGCAACAGTGAAATTGGACGGAAATTTGATGCTATTTCTTTATCTCCCTTCTTCAACAGTGGCTTAACTTCTGCATATTTCAGCCACTCAGGAAATATTCCACTGATAAACGACTGGTTACACAGATAGCTTAATATGTTACTTAGCTCAGAATCACATTCTTTAATTAACTTTGTTGATATTTCATCATACCCACTAGATGTTTTTGATTTTAAAGATATTATGATGGACATTATTTCTGTTGGGGTAGTGAGGGTCAAATTCATATTATGGAAGTTACTTGAGATGTTTAGTCTAAGGTAATCCATAGCAGCATCTACCGAACCTGACAACCCCATCTTTTCAGTAACAGTTATAAAATGTTTGTTAAAAAGTTCTGCAACACTATACACATCTGTCACCAATGTATCATTTATTCTTAATGCTATTTGTTCCTCTTCATGTCTGGTTCTACCGGTCTCCTCCTTCACTATATCCCATATTGTCTTTATTTTGTTATCTGATATGACTATCTTTTCCTTGTAATACATTTTCTTTGAAATCCGTATTACAGTCTTTAATATTTTGCACTATTTCTTATAATGTGCTATAGCATCAACATTGGAAATGTTTTGGATTGACAGATACAGTTTTCTTTTTGTTTTACAAGATACCCCTATTCCTCGAGTAATCCATGGCTTCTTTGTAGACTTTGCTCTAACCTTGGTTAAGTTTTGGGGGAAAGCAATGTTCGAATAAGGTAAGCACTTTATTAGCAAAAATGTTATATTTTTCATTCATGCCATGAGCACTGTAAACATCAGTCCAGTGAATGTCTCTGAGGAGTGTCCTAAAATAATCAATTTTTGGCTTACTGATTACCCTCTTGAGCTCAGATTTAACAGATTTTATATCCTGTTCAGTATTAACATTTAACAGAAGGAACTGCATGTCATGGTCTGAGAGGCCATTGACTATTGGTTTTGTAATATAATTTTGTTCATTGGACTTTTCTATAAAGATATTATCAATGGCTGTTCGTGAGCAAGTGGCTGTCCTAGTGGGGACCTTTACAGTGGGAATTAAGTTGAATGATAGTGCTACTAACTCAAATAACTTCTTATTGGGAGAGTCTTTAAGGAAATCTACATTGAAATCACCAGCAACCACTATTTCTTTGTTTTTGGTTGTTAAATGGGCCAGTACAGCTTCAAGGTTGTTTACAAACAGATTAAAGTTACCTGCAGGTGCTCGATATACACTTATTATTATGAAGGATTTTTTGTGAAATTCTAATTCTGTTGCACATGCTTCCATATGCTGTTCTAGGCAAAATTTATGAATGTCTATGTTCTTAAATTTATGACAGTTCCTGATGAATGTGGCAACTCCTCCTTTCTCCATTTCTGATCTACAAAAGTGAGATGCTAACCTAAACCCTGTAACACTTAAAAGTTCTATACCAGTGGTCACATGATGTTCAGAGAGGCAGATTATGTCAGCTGGGTTTGAAGACTCTAATTCATCTATACAGATAGTTAATTCATTAATTTTATTTCTCAGTCCTCGAATATTTTGATGCAATAAAGATAGCCGACAGTATAGAGTGTGACCTGCCAAAGATTGCATCAGCATCGAAGCATACTAGTGTTGAGTTTGTATCTGTTCTTGGGCGCCATGACCGACCTCATTTGAACTCTTCTGTCAAGAGAGTTAATTTGGAGCTGGAACGGCTGATCATGTCGGGTGCAGGGTTGACTGAGTTAAAATTGGGTGGAGTTAAAATATCTGCTGACAGTTGAAAATTCTTAACCAGTGGCTGTTTATGCTGATGTAATAAGCTGGAATTATGTTTTTTGATTTCTTTCTCAAACTGAAGGTTTGTCTCAGTTCTAACCTCTCTTAAAATTTGCTTTCTTTCTGTCCTCCCTACCCTAAAAAAGGGTCTTTTCTGAATCCTATAACCACTGGTATTTTACCACTCATGACAGTGCCTCCCTCCTTTAACTTTCTTGCTATTTCCCCAGCCAATTTACCCTTCCCCTTCCTGTTGAGGTGAAGGCCACACCTACTATAATCCCACCTACTGAGAGAATCAACATGAACCACACCAATGTGTGACCCCGCACCCGACATGATCAGCCGTTCCAGCTCCAAATTAACTCTCTTGACAGAAGAGTTCAAATGAGGTCGGTCATGGCGCCCAAGAACAGATACAAACTCAACACTAGTATGCTTCGATGCTGATGCAATCTTTGCCAGGTCACACTCTATACTGTACCCAGGATCTCTGTCAAATACTGTTACCTGCCCCACCCACTATAACCACGGTGTCTTCCTTAGTGAAATCTTTACAAAGTGATCCTAAATCCTCTGTCACCTGCTCCAGACCAGCACTAGGTTTAAAAAAATTGGTGACCTGCTATTCTGATCCTAGTTCATCCTGCAAAAGTTGGCCAACAATGCAGATGATGCTGTCATTTATCGTCTAGTAAAGTCATCAGAAGACCAAACCCAACTGCAAAAGCTTAGATAAGGTATCTGTATGGTGCAAAAATTGACAACTGACACTAAATAATGTAAAGTGTGAGGTCAGTGACATGAGTGCTAAAAGGAATCCATTAAACTTCAGTTACAAGATAAATCAATCAAATTTAAAGACCGTAAAATCAACTAAATACCTAGGAATTACAATTGCAAACAATTTACATTGGAAACAACACATAGAAAATGTTGTGAGGAAGGTGAACCAAAGACTGCGGGTGCAACATATCTACTAAGAGACTGCCTACACTGTGCTTGTCCGTCCTCTTTCGGAGTAATGCTGCATGATGTGGGATTCTAACCAGATGGGATTAACAGAGTACAGCGAGAAAGTTCAAAGAACAGCAGCATGCCATGTATTATTGAGAAATAGGAAAGAGAGAGTCACAGACATGATACAGGATTTGGGGCGGATATCATTAAAACAAAGCCATTTTTCATTGTGGCAGGATCTTCTCACAAAATTTCAATCACCAACTTTCTCCTCTGAATGAAAAAATGTTTTGTTGATGCTTACCTCCATAGGGAGAAATGATCATCAAAATAAAATGAAGGAAATCAGAGCTCACATGGAAAGATATAGGTGTGCATTTTTTCCGCACACTGTTCTGGAGTGGACTAAAAGAGAATTATAGTGAAGGTGGTTCAATGAGCCTCTGGCAGGCACTTAAGTGTGACTTGCAGAGTAACCACGCAGATGTACCGTATTTACTCGAATCTAAGCCGCACTCGAATCTAAGCCGCACCTGAAAATTGAGACTCGAAATAAAGGAAAAAAAATTTTCCCGAATCTAAGCCGCACCTGAAATTTGAGACTCGAAATTAAAGGGGAGAGAAAACTTTTAGGCAGCACCTCCAAATCGAAACAAAGTTGGTCCATTGTAATATGAGACACAATTTGGGTCGAATGAATGACGATACAGCTACAGTAGTTTGGTTCGAGTCGTAAGCTTAGCAGTTAAGCTTTACCACGTAGCCATTGCTATGCGTCAGGCGCTCCGTCCGTATTTATACGGGTACCCTTCCTTTTTCACGTGCTTCGTCTGGTTTGAATCGATTGCGTATTTTGCTTTGATCTGATAAGTGCCGTTTTCTTTGTTATAGGTGTTTGCGTCACTCTTAAGCTGAAAATGCATTACTGCACTGTGTCATGCATTGTTTGTCGCATTCTGATAGTGCGTGTTTACGGCCTGTCACGGCTCGCGGCATGGCTTGCTTTTGTGCACGCTATCGCCACGTACAATTAAAAAAAAAAGGGAAGAATCGTCTCATTAACGAAACAATGGCAAGAGACTGCTATTTGTTGTTACTTACACCACTGCTTTCTTTGATAATGATCAACAGGAATCAAATAATAGACTGCGTATGATAGAACATATTCTGAACGAGAGTTAGGCGAAAATTTTTCTCTGTTTGAAAATCTTTGCGGCCGCTTCTTTATTACATCAAATTCTGCAATGAAATTAGAGTCATCTTAGATTTAAAAATCTAGTCACTTGCCGTGCTTCATTTCTGACTGTATCACTATTAGGCATAAGAATAATACGAATATAAACATGACACGATACGTATATTCTTCCGCGTTTGCTGTTGTCTCACTCTAGTTTCGTAGTTTATTAGGCAGACAGGATTTAAATGAGATAGCAGCAAACACGAAAGAATACATAGCAAAATGTTTATATTCGTATTATTCTTATGGTGAAGAGAATACTGTATGTGATTCAAATTTCATCAGGTTCCTATTAGCAACCATCTCTTCTCACAGATAGGAAAAAATTCAGAACATAGAGTTGGCCATATTGACAAACATCCCAAACAGTATTGCATGTCGGATTTTCGTAGTACACTGAAATTGTGCTACATTCGAAGATGAACAATACGGAATTTGTATTTACTTCGTTGGATAATGTATGAAAATGCAGTGGTCGAAACTCGCGGCGGAGAAAATAAGCTCGTCTTCCACTTTTTTTTTTTAAATTTATTTAGTGACGCAGAGGTTTTGGCACCAGTATTTATCTTTGTGCCTACAAAGCATGCATGCGTAGCGCTACATATATTCGACTGCAGAAGTTAGTTGTGGCGGCACGTACCAACATTTTTCATAACTTCCGCTTGCTTTGCACTCGATTCTAAGCCGCAGGCGTTTTTTTGGATTACGAAAACCGGAAAAAAAGTGCGGCTTAGATTCGAGTAAATACGGTATATATTGACCTGCCTACACTGTGACGCATTCTATGTGGGAATGACCAGCAACAAACTGTCCATTCGCATGAATGGACACAGGCAGACAGTGTTTGTTGGTAATGAGGATCACCCTGTGGCTAAACATGCCTTGGTGCACGGCCAGCACATCTTGGCACAGTGTTACACCGTCCGGGTTATCTGGATACTTCCCACAAACACCAACCTATCCGAACTCCGGAGATGAGAACTTGCTCTTCAATATATCCTCTCTTCCCGTTATCCACCAGGTCTCAATCTCTATAATTTCAAGTTGCCGCCACTCATACCTCACCTGTCATTCAACAACATCTTTGCCTCTGCACTTCCGCCTCGACTGACATCTCTGCCCAAACTCTTTGTCTTTAAATATGTCTGCTTGTGTCTGTATATGTGTGGATGTATATGTGTGTGTGTGCGCGCGCGAGTGTATACCCATCCTTTTTTCCCCCTAAGGTAAGTCTTTCTGCTCCCGGGATTGGAATGACTCCTTACCCTCTCCCTTAAAACCCACATCCTTTCGTCTTTCCCTCTCCTTCCCTCTTTCCTGATGAAGCAACCGTTGGTTGCGAAAGCTAGAATTTTGTGTGTTTGTTTGTGTGTCTATCGACCTGCCAGCGCTTTTATTTGGTAAGTCTCATCATCTTTCTTTTTAGATATATTTTTCCCACGTGGAATGTTTCCCTCTATATATTTGGGTTTTAAGGGAGAGGGTAAGGAGTCATTCCAATCCCGGGAGCGGAAAGACTTACCTTAGGGGGAAGAAAAGTACAGGTATACACTCGCACACACACACATATCCAACCGCATATACACGCCACTACCAAACCACTCCTTTTAATACATCCTCACGTAGTTTATTCGAAATTTTCCAGAATTTCTCCACCCTTTAACGTGTTTTGGCGGCAACACAACCACCTAACCTTTATGCACATCATTATCTACCTACACAAGTTCACCACAGGATCAACATAGCCCAGCTCTAACCAACCCTTTTTCGCCTTCTTTCACAACAGATCTCCATTTGCTTTCTAGTTCACCTTTATCTCACCCCACATATTTTTATATTTATATTCATTTTCATTTCAGCCTCATGTTACACTTTCCACCTTCTAGTATCATGTCACCCTCACAACACCTCCACAACGACCCCATTAAGTTTTATTTACATTCCCTCCGCAAACATGCCTTCGCCCTAGCCAGATTACACTCCCATATTTTATTTTCTCAGGCTTGTCTGACATTTGGCATAACCCCCAAAGGCCTCACACTTAAAGTTCCCATCTCTGGCGGCAACCCTTCTTTTCATCAGTCCCTATACCAGTTCCAAACTGAACAATCCATTGCCCTCACCCACCTAATCCTTCACTTACACATCCACTCAGCCAATCAACACACCCGTCAACTCCTATCCTTAATAAAAGTCGTCAATCTTTCCTCTCCCACATCCACACCGGCTGTTCAGAGCATCCTCCTACAGGCCAACCGCAAATTAGAACAGTATGCCATCCTTCACCTCAAAAAACTATCCAATCTCCTGGTTTCCCACCTCCGGAAAGGCAACTCACTCACCCTTCACAACCTTTCCAGCAAACCTCAAGCTCCTCTCATTGCACACAAACCCAGTTTCTCCCATCTACTCAATCTCCCACTTCCAGCTCCACTCCCTCCAAAACCTCAAAATTCCAATCAACACAATCTGGAACCACAACACCCCAATTCAGTAGTTAACCTTTCCTCCAAACCTCTCTCCCAATCCGAAACCTCTGTCCTATCCAAAGGCCTCACCTTCAGCACCACTCCCAGATTTAACCAAACAGCCCTTGTCAAAGATTTACTGTCCTACACTCGTACTCTCTGCTGGAAATATCATTTTGCCACGAAGAAAAATAATCCTAATCCTACTCCTAATGATCCAACTCCCCAAGACACTATCCAAACTGAACCTTGCCTGGAACAGTTCCGACCTCCGTCACAGCGGGACCCACCTCCTGTTCGTCAAAATCACCCTCTCCTAACCTTCCAGGAATTTCTCACTTCCAGCCTTGCCTCTCAATCCTTCTTAAAAAACCTTAATCCTACTCCCAACATCACCACTGCTGAAGCCCAGGCTATCCGTGATCTGAAGGCTGACCAATCCATCGTCATTCTTCCGGCGGACAAGGGTTCCACGACTGTGGTACTTGATCGTCGGGAGTATGTGGCTGAGGGACTGCGTCAGCTTTCAGACAACACTACTTACAAAGTTTGCCAAGGTAATCCGATTCTTGATGTCCAGGCGGAGCTTCAAGGAATCCTCAGAACCTTAGGCCCCCTACAAAACCTTTCACCTGACTCCATCAACCTCCTGACCCCACCAACACCCCGCACCCCTACCTTCTACCTTCTTCCTAAAATTCACAAGCCCAATCATCCCGTCGTCCCATTGTAGCTGGTTACCAAGCCCCCACAGAACGCATCTCTGCCTACGTAGATCAACACCTTCATCCCATTACATGCAGTCTCCCATCCTTCATCAAAGACACCAACCACTTTCTCGAACGCCTGGAATCCCTACCCAGTCTGTTACCCCCGGAAACCATCCTTGTAACCATTGATGCCACTTCCTTATACACAAATATTCCACATGTCCAGGGCCTCGCTGCGATGGAGCACTTCCTTTCACGCCGATCACCTGCCACCCTACCTAAAACCTCTTTCCTCATTACCTTAGCCAGCTTCATCCTGACCCACAACTTCTTCACTTTCGAAGGCCAGACATACCAACAATTAAAGGGAACAGCCATGGGTACCAGGATGGCCCCCTCGTATGCCAACCTATTCATGGGTCGCTTAGAGGAAGCCTTCTTGGTTACCCAGGCCTGCCAACCCAAAGTTTGGTACAGATTTATTGATGACATCTTCATGATCTGGACTCACAGTGAAGAAGAACTCCAGAATTTCCTCTCCAACCTCAACTCCTTTGGTTCCATCAGATTCACCTGGTCCTACTCTAAATCCCATGCCACTTTCCTTGATGTTGACCTTCACCTGTCCAATGGCCAGCTTCACACGTTCGTCCACATCAAACCCACCAACAAGCAACAGTACCTCCATTACGACAGCTGCCACCCATTCCACATCAAACAGTCCCTTCCCTACAGCCTAGGTCTTCGTGGCAAACGAATCTGCTCCAGTCCGGAATCCCTGAAGCATTACACCAACAACCTGACAACAGCTTTCGCATCCCACAACTACCCTCCCGACCTGGTACAGAAGCAAATAACCAGAGCCACTTCCTCATCCTCTCAAACCCAGAACCTCCCACAGAAGAACCACAAAAGTGCCCCACTTGTGACAGGATACTTTCCGGGACTGGATCAGATTCTGAATGTGGCTCTCCAGCAGGGATACGACTTCCTCAAATCCTGCCCTGAAATGAGATCCATCCTTCATGAAATCCTCCCCACTCCACCTAGAGTGTCTTTCCGCTGTCCACCTAACCTTCGTAACCTCTTAGTTCATCCCTATGAAATCCCCAAACCACCTTCCCTACCCTCTGGCTCCTACCCTTGTAACCGCCCCTGGTGTAAAACCTGTCCCATGCACCCTCCCACCACCACCTACTCCAGTCCTGTAACCCGGAGGGTGTACACGATCAAAGGCAGAGCCACGTGTGAAAGCACCCACGTGATTTACCAACTGACCTGCCTACACTGTGAAGCCTTCTATGGGAATGACCAGCAACAAACTGTCCATTCGCATGAATGCACACAGGCAGACAGTGTTTGTTGGTAATGAGGATCACCCTGTGGCTAAACATGCCTTGGTGCACGGCCAGCACATCTTGGCACAGTGTTACACCATCCGGGTTATCTGGATACTTCCCACTAACACCAACCTGTCAGAACTCCGGAGATGGGAACTTGCCTTTCAGCATATCCTCTCTTCTCGCTGTCCGCCAGGCCTCAATCTCCGCTAATTTCTAATTTCAATTTGCCGCCGCTCACACCTCACCTGTCTTTCAACATCATCTTTGCCTCTGTACTTCCGCCCCGACTGACATCTCTGCCCAAACTCTTTGCCTTTACAAATGTCTGCTTGTGTCTGTGTATATGCGGATGGATATGTGTGTGTGTGCGCGCGAGTGTATACCTGTCCTTTTTTTCCCCCTAAGGTAAGTCTTTCCGCTCCCGGGATTGGAATGATTCCTTACCCTCTCCCTTAAAACCCAAATCCTTTCGTCTTTCCCTCTCCTTTCCTCTTTCCTGACGAGGCAACCGTTGGTTGCGAAAGCTTGAATTTTGTGTGTTTGTTTGTGTGTCTATCGACCTGCCAGCGCTTTTGTTTGGTAAGTCTCATCATCTTTCTTTTTAGATATATTTTTTCCAAGTGGAATGTTTCCCTCTATTATATTATAGTATATGATAATTTAGTGATGAAACAATGGCAATGAGATAATGAATTGATAAGGTAATATGAGATACTGAAGTGGCAAAATGTCATGGAATATTTGAAGTAATAATGAGGAATATGAGACGTATTGTATGAAAGAGCTATGGTTAGGGATCCTGTCTTTGTATTAGTTTGTTTTTACAAATGGACTTCTACGGTTAACAAGGATTGTTAGGAGAAGCATTTAATGAAAGCACAGACATTAGCAAATAATAAAGTCTGTGTGAAGGTAAATATGTAGTTTTGTTAGCACAAAATATCCATGTTAGTTGAAGCAACATTTGGTACTATTCATGTAATTTATGGCACCTTAAACAAAAACTGAATGAAATATTAATATTTGACATGCTGTTAACTACAAAAAGCTGAATAATTTACTTTTCATGATATTACAAATATACTATTTTCATCATTGTTACTGACAGTGTCAAGTAATAATGCACTGAAACAAAAGATGTTTTGGTAGTTAATCAACTGCAGTAAATACAGCGAACATGAATAGTTTGACAGATTTAAAACAACAGTCGTGCAATAATTTTGGAAATGCCAAGTAAAATTTAAAATTTAATTGAATTTGATTTTGTATTTAATAAGGTAAAGTAACCTTACCTTGAATAAATTCAGTTGAGAATATAAATCATCTTCCTCCCTCTTGATTAAAGTAATTAATACTTATGTAATGTCTTGTCATATAATGGTCATGTACAGTAAATACACGGACAAATTTGGATTATACTGTTCCAGGTTTAGAGATAACTGTGTCATTGTGTTAATGCAGGTCTTTTTGTATAGTCTGAGTATGAATGTAAATAGGAACATTTTTGGGAGTACCTGGAAATGGGCCCCCTGCCTGGACATTTGGAGGCTTTGAACAGATGTGCTTGTAAAAGTATTTGGACTTCATGTGATGTGTAGTGTGAGTGTAAAAAAAAAAAGTTTATTATTAATTAAACAGCTCAGTTGTTGTTGTTGTGGTCTTCAGTCCTGAGACTGGTTTGATGCAGCTCTCCATGCTACTCCATCCTGTGCAAGCCTCTTCATCTCCCAGTACCTACTGCAGCCTACATACTTCTGAATCTGCTTAGTGTATCATCTCTTGGTCTCCCTCTACAATTTTTACCCTTCAAGCTGCCCTCCAGTACTAAATTGGTGATCCCTTGATGCCTCAGAACATGTCCTACCAACTGATCCCTTCTTCTTGTCAAGTTGTGCCACAAACTTCTCTTCTCCCCAATCCTATTCAATATTTCCTCATTAGTTGTGTGATCTACCCATCTAATCTTCAGCATTCTTCTGTAGCACCACATTTCGAAAGCTTCTATTCTCTTCTTGTCTAAACTATTTATCGTGTATGTTTCACTTCCATACATGGCTACACTCCATACACATACTTTCAGAAACGAATTCCTGACACTTAAATCTATACTCGATGTTAACAAATTTCTGTTCTTCAGAAACGCTTTCCTTGCCATTGCCAGTCTACATTTTATATCCTCTCTACTTCGACCATCATCAGTTATTTCGCTCCCCAAATAGCAAAACTCCTTTACTACTTTAAGTGTCGTATTTCCTAATCTAATTCCCACAGCATCACCCGACTTAATTCGACTACATTCCATTACCCTCGTTTTGCTTTTGTTGATGTTCATATTATACCCTCCTTTCATGACACTGTCCATTCTGTTCAACTGCTCTTCCAAGTCCTTTGCTGTCTCTGACAGAATTACAATGTCATCGGCGAACCTCAAAGTTTTTATTTCTTCTCCATGGATTTTAATACCTACTCCGAACTTTTCTTTCGTTTCCTTTACTGCTTGCTCAATATACAGATTGAATAGTGACAGGGAGAGGCTACAATCCTGTCTCACTCTCTTCCCAACCACTGCTTCCCTTTCATGTCCCTCGACTCATATAACTGCCATCTGGTTTCTGTACAAATTGTAAATAGCCTTTCGCTCCCTGTATTTTACCCCTGCCACCTTTAGAATTTAAAAAGAGAGTTTTCCAGTCAACATTGTCAAAAGCTTTCTCTAAGTCTACAAATGTTAGAAACGTAGGTTTGCCTTTCCTTAATCTTTCTTGTAAGATAAGTCGTAGGGTCAGTAATAGAATTAAAATAATATATGCTGCAACCAACAAAAAGTATTATATAAAAGTGCAAGACTGTAACTACAAAAAATTGTAAAACTTAAAAAAATTTCGTTATTCAAGAAATTTACTGTGTAGCAACAACAGAAATTCCTGGATGGATGAGATGTAAAATGAAGGAAAGGGAACCACCTACCTATGGCTGACTGGTGTGTGTAACATAGAAACACGCAACAGAAACATTATTTTACAAGCTTCTGATTTCTTGCTCTTTCTCTAGCAGATGTACACACACAACCACAAAGAACTGGTGTGTGTGGCTGTGTGTGTGTGAATGTGTGTACTTCTCCTAGAGAAAGAGCAAGATCTTGAGAAAAGTTAGCAAAATACTAAGTGCCAAGTGACAGTCACCTATAGGTGAGTTGTTGCCTTCCTTTTATTCTTTAAATTTGTATATTTTTGCAAGAAGAGCAATTACCAGTAAGTTTCTATTGTCTATACATGTACAAGTAATGAAAATTTAAAATATTCATGTTACAGGTAACGTGTCGTTTCACAGGTGGCTTTCCATTTGATGATATATCTTTTGCCAGTTATAGGGCTGGAATATGTGGGGGTAGGAGGGTGCATAGGGCAAGTCTTGCAGCAGGGATGGTCACAGGGATAGGAGCTGTAGGGTTGGGAGATGGATGCAGAAGGAGCATAAGGTCGGACAAGGATATTGCAGAGATTGGGAGGGCGACGAAAAACTGTTCTAGGTGTGATGGGCAAAATCTCAGATAGAATGGATCTCACTTCAGGGCATAATTTTAGGAAGTCATGGCCTTATTGAAGTAGCTGATTGATGTACGTGTTATGTAGACACTGTTCAGCCTTTTACATCAGCATGAATATCACAAAGTTATTAGTCAGAATGAATGGCCATTGGCAGAGAGTGTATACAGGCAGCACACAATATCCTGTTGCATAGCATGCTGTACAACATGAAAGTCATGACCTCGGAGCCTGTTTCGCCATACGCACCGGGATTCTTCCCCCAGACACCAGTTTCTCAGAACTCTGCACGTGGAAACTAGCGCCACAATATTTCATTGGTTCTCGCCACCCACATGGACTTAATTTACGTAAATTCCTTCCATCTCAGCATTTATTCGGGGTAACTACTCTCTACTTCACTCCATCTCAGGTTTTCTACATGTTTCATTTTCTGACTTGTTTATTTTTCACCATCCCCATTCCCACCTACGTTACATACAATGCGCTTAGCTTTTCATTCTTATTAACACATGTAGGATGTTTTAGTAGTAGTCTGTCATGGACATTACCTGTCTTCCACTTTTAAGCTCTTAGGTTTACAAATCTCATCCAGAGCAGTCCCCAATAATCAATCTTTCCTTCTCACCCCATCCGGCAGTCTCCCCTGACACGGGGTTCTGGGTGACGTTTCAAAACTGTACCCCTTTCACTAAATCCCTCCAGTCCTTTTCCTTCACCTCTCTTCCCTCCCCTTCAATTCGTCTGCCAGAAGGAGGAGCCACTGGCTCTGAAAGCTTGTGAAAGTTAAATCCTTTTGTGTGTGTGTGTGTGTGTGTGTGTGTGTGTGTGTGTGTGTGTGTTCCCCTGCTGCTGCTTGATGAGCAGATATTTATTTTTATTTTTTTTTATCTGTCCATTTAGATTATATCACCAATAACTGGTTATTTTCAAAAGTAATATTAGTTATGCAAGGTGTATATAGTATTTTGTATTTAATAATTCTACAGACACTTTGGGATTTCATGGCTGTGGACCTTGATGGGCTACTGCCTCGTGGTGGGGAGATTAGCAAGCACCCCCACTGGCCTCATGCAACTTGTATTGTACACACAGGTAGTGACAAGAACAGTTATAGGAGGGGTTACACAAATATTTACTGCAGATGTGACTGAATATGAAGTAGAAGTACTGATAATACATATTTCAGAATGTTAAAATTAGCATGAAAGCCTTACCCAAGTGACCAATGTGATAAATTTCAAAATTTAAGTTACAGATGTATTTTTAGGCGCTTCAAACTATTGTTAGCCAAACGGAAGAGTACACATTTAGTAATACAACAATTTACGAAAATACTTTGGAAGAACTTTCATAGATAACCATATTTATATTTCTTTAGCTGTGGGGGTTATTATAAAAGAAGAAGAGCTAGATGCCTAATGATAGAGGGAAGAATATGAATACTAAATAGCAGTGGATGATGTGGAAGTGTTATATATATATATATATATATATATATATATAAAGAAAGATGATGAGACTTACCAAACAAAAGTGCTGGCAGGTCGATAGACACACAAACAAACACAAACATACACACAAAATTCTAGCTTTCGCAACCAACGGTTGCCTCGTCAGGAAAGAGGGAAGGAGAAGGAAAGACAAAAGGATATGGGTTTTAAGGGAGAGGGTAAGGAGTCATTCCAATCCCGGGAGTGGAAAGACTTACCTTAGGGGGAAAAAAGGACAGGTATACACTCGCACACACACACACACACATATCCATCCACACATACACAGACACAAATTCCACGTGGAATTTTTCCCACGTGGAATGTTTCCCTCTATATATAATAGAAGGAAACATTCCATGAAGGAAAAATATACCTAGAAACAAAGATGATGTGACTTACCAAATGAAAGTGCTGGCAGGTCGACAGACACACAAACGAACATAAACATACACACAAAATTCAAGCTTTCGCAACAAACTGTTGCCTCATCACGAAAGAGGGAAGGAGAGGGAAAGACGAAAGGATGTGGGTTTTAAGGAAGAGGGTAATGAGTCATTCCAGTCCCGGGAGCGGAAAGACTTACCTTAGGGGGAAAAAAGGACGGGTATACACTCGCACACACACACATATCCATCCACACATATACAGACACAAGCAGACACATTTAAAGACAAAGAGATTGGGCAGAGATGTCAGTCAAGGCAGAAGTGCAGAGGCAAAGATGTTGTTGAATGACAGGTGAGGTATGAGTGGCGGCAACTTTAAATTAGCGGAGATTGAGGCCTGGTGGATAACGGGAAGAGAGGATATATTGAAGAGCAAGTTCCCATCTCCGGAGTTCGGATAGGTTGGTGTTGGTGGGAAGTATCCAGATAACCCGGACGGTGTAACACTGCGCCAAGATGAGCTGGCCGTGCACCAAGGCATGTTTAGCCACAGGGTGATCCTCATTACCAACAAACACTGTCTGCCTGTGTCCATTCATGCGAATGGACAGTTTGTTGCTGGTCATTCCCACATAGAATGCATCACAGTGTAGGCAGGTCAGTTGGTAGATTACGTGGGTGCTTTCACACGTGGCTCTGCCTTTGATTGTGTACACCTTCCGGGTTACAGGACTGGAGTAGGTGGTGGTGGGAGGGTGCATGGGACAGATTTTACACCGGGGGCGGTTACAAGGGTAGGAGCCAGAGGGTAGGGAAGGTGGTTTGGGGATTTCATAGGGATGAACTAAGAGGTTACGAAGGTTAGGTGGACGGCGGAAAGACACTCTTGGTGGAGTGGGGAGGATTTCATGAAGGATGGATCTCATTTCAGGGCAGGATTTGAGGAAGTCGTATCCCTGCTGGAGAGCCACATTCAGAATCTGATCCAGTCCCAGAAAGTATCCTGTTACCAGTGGGGCACTTTTGTGGTTCTTCTGTGGGAGGTTCTGGGTTTGAGAGGATGAGGAAGTGGCTCTGGTTATTTGCTTCTGTACCAGGTCGGGAGGGTAGTTGCGGGATGCGAAAGCTGTTGTCAGGTTGTTGGTGTAATGCTTCAGGGATTCCGGACTGGAGCAGATTCGTTTGCCACGAAGACCTAGGCTGTAGGGAAGGGACTGTTTGATGTGGAATGGGTGGCAGCTGTCGTAATGGAGGTACTGTTGCTTGTTGGTGGGTTTGATGTGGACGAACGTGTGAAGCTGGCCATTGGACAGGTGAAGGTCAACATCAAGGAAAGTGGCATGGGATTTAGAGTAGGACCAGGTGAATCTGATGGAACCAAAGGAGTTGAGGTTGGAGAGGAAATTCTGGAGTTCTTCTTCACTGTGAGTCCAGATCATGAAGATGTCATCAATAAATCTGTACCAAACTTTGGGTTGGCAGGCCAGGGTAACCAAGAAGGCTTCCTCTAAGCAACCCATGAATAGGTTGGCATACAAGGGGGCCATCCTGGTACCCATGGCTGTTCCCTTTAATTGTTGGTATGTCTGGTCTTCAAAAGTGAAGAAGTTGTGGGTCAGGATGAAGCTAGCTAAGGTAATGAGGAAAGAGGTTTTAGGTAGGGTGGCAGGTGATCGGCGTGAAAGGAAGTGCTCCATCGCAGCGAGGCCCTGGACGTGCGGGATATTTGTGTATAAGGAAGTGGCATCAATGGTTACAAGGATGGTTTCTGGGGGTAACGGATTGGGTAAGGCTTCCAGGCGTTCGAGAAAGTGGTTGGTGTCTTTGATGAAGGATGGGAGACTGCATGGAATGAGTTGAAGGTGTTGATCTACGTAGGCAGAGACGTTCTGTGGGGGCTTGGTAACCAGCTACAATGGGGCGGCCGGGATGATTGGGTTTGTGAATTTTAGGAAGAAGGTAGAAGGTAGGGGTGCGGGGTGTTGGTGGGGTCAGGAGGTTGAATGGAGTCAGGTGAAAGGTTTTGTAGGGGGCCTAAGGTTCTGAGGATTCCTTGAAGCTCTGCCTGGACATCAGGAATGGGATTACCTTGGCAAACTTTGTATGTGGTGTTGTCTGAAAGCTGACGCAGTCCCTCAGCCACATACTACCGACGATCAAGTACCACGGTCGTGGAACCCTTGTCCGTCGGAAGAATGACGATGGACCGGTCAGTCTTCAGATCACGGATAGCCTGGGCTTCAGCAGTGCTGATGTTGGGAGTAGGATTAAGGTTTTTTAAGAAGGATTGAGAGGCAAGGCTGGAAGTCAGAAATTCCTGGAAGGTTTGGAGAGGGTGATATTGGGGAAGAGGAGGTGGGTCCCGCTGTGATGGAGGACGGAACTGTTCCAGGCAGGGTTCAATTTGGATAGCGTCTTGGGGAGTTGGATCATTAGGGGTAAGATTAGGATCATTTTTCTTCGTGGCAAAGTGATACTTCCAGCAGAGAGTACGAGTGTAGGACAGTAAATCTTTGACGAGGGCTGTTTGGTTGAATCTAGGAGTGGGGCTGAAGGTGAGGCCTTTGGATAGGACAGAGGTTTCGGATTGGGAGAGAGGTTTGGAGGAAAGGTTATCTACTGAATTAGGGTGTTGTGGTACCAGATTGTGTTGATTGGAATTTTGAGGTTTTGGAGGGAGTGGAGCTGGAAGTGGGAGATTGAGTAGATGGGAGAGATTGGGTTTGTGTGCAATGAGAGGTGGTTGAGGTTTGCTGGAAAGGTTGTGAAGGGTGAGTGAGTTGCCTTTCCGGAGGTGGGAAACCAGGAGATTGGATAGTTTTTTGAGGTGAAGGGTGGCATACTGTTCTAATTTGCGGTTGGCCTGTAGGAGGATGCTCTGAATAGCTGGTGTGGATGTGGGAGAGGAAAGATTGAGGACTTTTATTAAGGATAGGAGTTGACGGGTGTGTTCATTGGCTGAGTTGATGTGTAGGTGAAGGATTAGGTGGGTGAGGGCAATGGATTGTTCAGTTTGGAACTGGTATAGGGACTGATGGAAAGAAGGGTTGCAGCCAGAGATGGGAACTTTAAGTGTGAGGCCTTTGGGGGTGATGCCAAATGTCAGACAAGCCTAAGAAAATAAAATTTGGGAGTGTAATCTGGCTAGGGCGAAGGCATGTTTGCGGACTTAAAGGGGTCGTAGTGGGGGTGTTGTGAGGGTGACATGGTATTAGAAGGTGGAAAGTTTAACATGAGGTTGAAATGAAAATGAAAGATAGAAATATATGGGGAGAGATAAAGGTGAACTAGAAAGCAACTGGAGATCTGGTATGAAAAAAGGCGAAAAAGTGTTGGTTAAGTTGATCCTGTGGTGAACTTGGGTTGGTAGACAGCGATGTGCATAAAGGTTAGGTGGTTGTGTTGCCGCTAAATCACGTTAAAGGACGGAGAAATTCGGGAAAATTTCGAAAAAACGTATTAAAAGGAGTGGTGTTGTGGTGAAAGATTGTGAAAATGGGGCTAACAATAGTCTGACGAAGCAATAATGACGTTAAAACCTGTGGGGAGCGGCTAAAATGATCAGTGATGTGCGAAAAACGGAAGTGGAAATAAAGTGAAATTTATTAGAACTAGCCGAAATGGTTGTTTAATACGTGAAAGTACAGAGGCAAAGATGATGTTCCGCCCCGACTGACATCTCTGCCCAAACTCTTTGCCTTTACAAATGTCTGCTTGTGTCTGTGTATATGCGGATGGATATGTGTGTGTGTGCGAGTGTATACCTGTCCTTTTTTCCCCCTAAGGTAAGTCTTTCCGCTCCCGGGATTGGAATGACTCCTTACCCTCTCCCTTAAAACCCAAATCCTTTTGGAGTAAATGAAGCAGGCAAAAAAGAATACAAACGTCTCAAAAATGAGATCGACAGGAAGTGCAAAATGGCTAAGCAGGGATGGCTAGAGGACAAATGCAAGGATGTAGAGGCTTGTCTCACTAGGGGTAAGAAAGATACTGCGTACAGGAAAATTAAAGAGACCTTTGGAGAGAAGAGAACCACTTGTATGAATATCAAGAGCTCAGATGGCAACCCAGTTCTAAGCAAAGAAGGGAAAGCAGAAAGGTGGAAGGAGTATATAGAGGGTTTATACAAGGGCGATGTACTTGAGGACAATATTATGGAAATGGAAGAGGATGTAGATGAAGATGAAATGGGAGATAAGATACTGCGTGAAGAGTTTGACAGAGCACTGAAAGACCTGAGTCAAAACAAGGCCCCGGGAGTAGGCAACATTCCATTAGAACTACTGATGGCCTCAGGAGAGCCAGTCATGACAAAACTCTACCATCTGGTGAGCACGATGTATGAGACAGGCGAAATACCCTCAGACTTTAAGAAGAATATAATAATTCCAATCCCAAAGAAAGCAGGTGTTGACAGATGTGAAAGTTACCGAACTATCAGTTTAATAAGTCACAGCTGCAAAATACTAACGCGAATTCTTTACAGACGAATGGAAAAACTGGTAGAAGCCGACCTCGGGGAAGATCAGTTTGGATTCCGTAGAAATGTTGGAACACGTGAGGCAATACTGACCTTACGACTTATCTTGGAAGAAAGATTAAGAAAAGGCAAACCTACGTTTCTAGCATTTGTAGACTTAGAAAAAGCTTTTGACAATGTTGACTGGAATACTCTCTTTCAAATTATGAAGGTGGCAGGGGTAAAATACAGGGAGCGAAAGGCTATTTACAATTTGTACAGAAACCAGATGGCAGTTATAAGAGTCGAGGGGCATGAAAGGGAAGCAGTGGTTGGGAAAGGAGTGAGACAGGGTTGTAGCCTCTCCCCGATGTTATTCAATCTGTATATTGAGCAAGCAGTAAACGAAACAAAAGAAAAATTCGGAGTAGGTATTAAAATTCATGGAGAAGAAGTAAAAACTTTGAGGTTCGCCGATGACATTGTAATTCTGTCAGAGACAGCAAAGGACTTGGAAGAGCAGTTGAACGGAATGGACAGTGTCTTGAAAAGAGGTTATAAGATGAACATCAACAAAAGCAAAACGAGGATAATGGAATGTAGTCAAATTAAGTCGGGTGATGCTGAGGGAATTAGATTAGGAAATGAGACACTTAAAGTAGTAAAGGTGTTTTGCTATTTAGGGAGTAAAATAACCGATGATGGTCGAAGTAGAGAGGATATAAAATGTAGACTGGCAATGGCAAGGAAAGCGTTTCTGAAGAAGAGAAATTTGTTAACATCGAATATAGATTTAGGTGTCAGGAAGTCGTTTCTGAAAGTATTTGTATGGAGTGTAGCCATGTATGGAAGTGAGACATGGACGATAACTAGTTTGGACAAGAAGAGAATAGAAGCTTTCGAAATGTGGTGCTACAGAAGAATGCTGAAGATAAGGTGGGTGGATCACGTAACTAATGAGGAGGTATTGAATAGGATTGGGGAGAAGAGAAGTTTGTGGCACAACTTGACTAGAAGAAGGGATCGGTTGGTAGGACATGTTCTGAGGCATCGAGGGATCACAAATTTAGCATTGGAGGGCAGCGTAGAGGGTAAAAATCGTAGAGGGAGACCAAGAGATCAATACACTAAGCAGATTCAGAAGGATGTAGGTTGCAGTAGGTACTGGGAGATGAAGAAGCTTGCACAGGATAGAGTAGCATGGAGAGCTGCATCAAACCAGTCTCAGGACTGAAGACCACAACAACAACAACAGTTATGAATATACACCTGTTGTGGGTAGATGGTGGCACCTATTAGGTTGTATTAGGATAGATTAAATAATGTGAAAACACATTACAAGTTATGGCATTAATTAATATGTATGCCTACAAACCAGGGTTGAGCATAAATGCGGTGTATATTCACATATTGAGGAAATTCTTTTTTTCCTTGCTATGAGGATGTAGCAAAAGTTTGCTGATTACTTTGGTCTTTGCACCCTGTGTAGGGAAACGATATTTTTCCCTGCCACACAGATATACCAGTTTCCTGGCTGAAATTTACTCAGATAAGAAAGATCACCAGAAAATGAATTTAGATTAAGATCATTATCTAGATTAATTTTCATCTATCCAAGGATTAATTATGAATGAAGATTTCATGGAATGTAATTTAGTATATTTTGTAATTTGTTTTGTAGGTTTAAGTTACTAAATGACAAAAACTTGTGAGGTGTGCCATAATTGTCTGCTGGGTGGTAAAAATAATTACCACAGGTTTTGTACAAGGGAATCTGAACTGTTTTGAGTTTACTGAAACTGCAGTTGGGTTTGTACAGTTGTTTTATAAGGTAGGTTAGTTTAACATAGTACATCTACATCTACATGATTACCCTGAAATTCACATTTAAGTGTTTGGCAGAGGGTTCATCAAACCACAATCATACGAGGGTTGCCCAGTAAATAATGCCCCATATTTTTTTTCTCCAGAAGTATTTATTCCACAACAATCAAATTTACATATGTGAAAGACTGATGTTTTGTCTACTTGCTTTATTTTTCCACATAATCTCCTTCAAGTTCGACGGCCTTTTTCCAGCGAGACACAAGAGCGTGTATTCCCTGCCGGTAAAAATCTGTACTCTGCCTACGGAGCCAGGTTGTCACTTCGTGAATCACTTCTTCGTCATCGGCAAAACGTCTTCCACGAATGAAATTCTTCATTGGCCCAAACAAGTGAAAGTCTGAAGGAGCCAAATCGGGGCTGTAGGGTGGATGGGGTAACACTATCCAACCCAGTTTCGCGATGTGTTCACAAGTCCTCAAACTTGTGTGAGGACGAGCGTTATCATGCACACACTTTTGAGTATCCAAGCTGATTGATAATCACATCCACACTTCCTTTGCTTACTGACAACTCCAGTGCCAATTGTCGAGTCGTAATGCGTCGATCCCGTCGAATGAGAACATCAGCCCGCTGCAACATGTCAGGCGTGACAGCCGTGGGAGGCCTTCCCGACCGCGGCAAATCTCGGAGCTCCGCAGCACCGCCCTCTGATGCTTTCACCCTCTGTGCCCAGCGACCAACAGTACTCCTATCGACTGCAGATGTTCCGTAGACTTTGCACAAGCGTTTATGAATATTGCCCACGGTTTCTTCCTCTGCTACGAGAAATTCAATCACTGCACGTTGTTTATGACGGATGTCACCTGCAGACGCCATTTTAGAACATTCCTACACCACCGCTCTCTGTCGGAGGAAATTGAAACTTTGCGTACACACGCGGGAAACTTCAAATAACTCGCACCTAAAGTGTCACATTTCTAATATTTTTTATTTCGGAGAAAAAAAATATGGGGCATTATTTACTGGGCAACCCTCGTACTATCTCTCTTCCATTCCACTCCCGAACAGTGCACGGGAAAAACGAACACCTAAACCTCTCTGTTCGAGTTCTGATTTCTCTTATTTTATTTTGATGATTATTCCTACCTGTGTAGGTTGGGCTAAACAAAATATTTTCGCATTCGGAAGAGAAAGTTGGTGACTGAAATTTCGTAAATAGATCTCGCCGCGACGAAAAACGTCTTTGCTTTAATGACTTCCATCCCAACTCGCGTATCATATCTGCCACACTCTCTCCCCTATTACGTGATAATACAAAACGAGCTGCCCTTTATTGCACCCTTTCGATGTCCTCCGTCAATCCCACCTGGTAAGGATCCCACACCGTGCAGCAATATTCTAACAGAGGACAAACGAGTAGTGTAAGCTGTCTGTTTAGTGGACTTGTTGCATCTTCTAAGTGTCCTACCAACGAAACACAGCCTTTGGCTCACCTTCCCCACAATATTATCTATGTGGTCTTTCCAACTGAAGTTGTTCATAATTTTAACATCCAAGTACTTAGTTGAATTGACTGCCTTGAGAATTGTACTATTTATCGAATAATCGAATTCCAACAGATTTCTTTTGGAACTCATGTGGATCACCTCACACGTTTCGTTATTTAGTGTCAACTGCCACCTGCCACACCATACAGCAATCTTTTCTAAATCGCTTTGCAACTGATACTTGTCTTCGGATGACCTTACTAGACGGTAAATTACAGCATCATCTGCAAACAACCAAAGAGACCTGCTCAGATTGTCACCCAGATCATTTATATAGATCAGGAACAGCAGAAGTCCCAGGATGCTTCCCTGGGGAACACCTGATATCACTTCAGTTTTACTCGATGATTTGCCGTCTATTACTACGAACTGCGACCTTCCTGACAGGAAATCACGAATCCAGTTGCACAACTGAGACAATACCCCATAGGCCTGCAGCTTGATTAGAAGTCACTTGTGAGGAACAGTGTAGTATAAACAGTCATGTGTCAGTGCCAATTTTTGGGGCCTGTGGGGGTGAAGCTGGTGGTGTCCATTTGTAGAGATGTCTAAGATCCCTCTCCTTCCCCTTGGAGGGATCCTAGGGTAAGAGGGAAAAGGGAGGGTGGTTGGTAGGTATCTGTCTTTGGGGTCTGTCTTCTTTCTTTCAAAGGTTCTAACATTCCCATTCTTACTGTTCCTTTCTTTTTTCTCCACCTGGTGTATGGAATTCAATTTCCTGAATTTATTTTGAAAAGAATAATTAAGGGAATTACGTACATCAGATAGACAACATCAACATGCAGGATGTCTGGAAATTCCTGTTATAAACTTCCAGGACTTGAAGAGGGGAGTGAGTATATACCTTTTGGAATAGGAACCAATGTCCAGAAATGTACCGTTTCCATTCTACAATGGTTTCAATTCAGATATGTAATGAATCCACATTTGCTGAGGGAAAGAAAAAAGTCTCCGAGTTGTTTGTTGTGGTATGCAGTGGGTTAGATAGGATGACATGTAAGATGGTCACCTGATGTCATTTAACATCTGCCTTGCTGCAAAACCTATTCAATGCCTACGTACCTCCAATACAGTAAACAAGGTTCAGTACACATTTTCGGAATACATAGGTAAACATGCTCCTCCTTCTGTATGGCAAAGATCAAGATAACAGAAGAGCTGCTAGTTGGCTGTATCACAAATATTTTCCACAACATAGCATGCCAACACACAAATTTTTTGCCGAAGCTACACATAGCAGATCCAAGAAACAGATACCTTCACAGTGAGGAGGCAGTGCTGCGGTGCTCTGTGGCAATGCCACACACCCAAATTTGAAGAAGATGAACTGCATCGTGATGAAGAGAACATATCAATGCTCTCGAACAATTGCATGTGCAAGGGTGTTATTCACAGTATTGTCTGAGACATTCTGTGAGAGCAACAATGGCATCTGTACCACTTACAAAAGATACATGCTATAGGTCCAACCAGTTTTCTACAATACGTTGCCTACTACACGTAGCTTCTGCGTCACTGTGTTGAAAAACCCCTGTTTCCACACTTGAGTTCTGTTCACAGACAAATGCAAGTTCACTAGGGCTCTGTGTCCTGAATTCGTGAAACAGCCATGTCTAGACAGACAAAAACCCTCATGCCATGTATGTTCAGAGATTTCAGCACTGGTTTGGTATTAACATGTGGGTAGGTATTCTGGGTGGTCGTATCTCCTTCCACTCAAGCTACCTTGTCCTGCATACTAGATCTTCCTGAAAAATATATAGGACCCATTCTTGAAAGCTGTGCCACTGAATCTCTGTCATGAACTGTGGTTCCAGCATGATGAAGCACCATCTCACTTCTCACGCACAGTTCAGAACATCTCAACACATGATATAGCAAAAGGTGGATAGGCCGAGTTGGTTCAGTTGTGTGGCTGCCACTATCACCAGATTTAACTCTTATGGATTACTTCTTGTGGGGTCATATGCAAAGTTTAATTTATGAGACACCTATAGAGACAGAGGAAGATCTGCTGGCACGAGTTCAGACAGCTGCACTAGAAACTGAAGATAGACCAAGTAGGACAAAGAGTGTGTACTAGAACATACTTTGTACATACAAAGTCTGTAACAACATTGGTGGTCACCACATCAAGTTGCCACTGTAATGTGTCAGTACTGTTCTGTACGAACAGTATACTGGGCTCTTTTTTGTTCTGAAATGCTGTAAACATGTAATGTTTACATGTTAATACAAACGAATGTGCTTAATTGATAAATGGATGTTTCTTTTCGAATTGTTACCTAATAATTATATTGCTCCACGCCTAATTCAATTCCTCAAGCAGAAGTGGATGAGTTAACATCTGAATTGAAACAGTTGTAGAATGGAAATGGTATGTTTCTGGATATGGGTCTTTATTAAAAACTTTGCAATGGGAATTTCTGAAAACCTTGTATATCGACAATGTCTACTTTACGTACATAATTTGCTTAATTATTCTTTTCGAAATAAATTTTGTTCCCCAGGTGGAGAAATAAGAAACGACAGTAAGATTAGGAAGGTTAGACTTTATGAAAGAAAGAAGACAGACTCGAAAAACAGATCCCCCCCCCCCTTCTTCCCATCCACCTTAGGATACCACCCTAGGGGGAAGGGGGAGGCAGCTCAAAAAGGAGAGAAGCAGAGAGGGAAAAGACTCATGGGTGTGTTCGCACAGAATGAACACAATGAGGGTCAGGGGACATGGATTCGAAGGAAGTTATGGGATGGAGGGGGGCAGAAACTGTTGAGTGGAAGGTATGGGGACAGTATGTTATCGTAGGTTTCAGGA
This sequence comes from Schistocerca cancellata, assembly GCF_023864275.1. Lineage (NCBI taxonomy): Eukaryota > Metazoa > Arthropoda > Insecta > Orthoptera > Acrididae > Schistocerca > Schistocerca cancellata. The sequence continues at coordinate 1,191,979,874 of NC_064626.1, read as the reverse complement.
GCAGAAATGTGTTTTACGGATAACCCTCATCTGTGCAGTTCAGAGAAGCTGATGGTGGAGGGGAGGATCCAGATGGTCCCAGCTGCAAAGCAGCCATTAAAATCAAGCATGTTGTGTTCAGCTGCATGTTGTGACATAGGGTGGTCCACTTCATTTTTGGCCACACTTTGGCAGTGGCCATTAACCCTGGTGAACAGCTGGTCAGTAGTCATACCAATATAAAATGCTGTGCAATGATTGCACCAGAGCTGGTATATCATATGGCTGCTTTCACAAGTAAGGCGGCCTGTGATGGGGTAGGATAAACCTGTGACAGGACTGGAATAGGAAGTGCTGACAGGGTTGATTGCGCATTTATTACACCGGGTTCTTCTACAGGTATATGGCTGAGATTGGGAGTGGTATAGGGACAGACTAGGATACTGTGGAGGTGGGGTGAGGAACAGAACAACACTTTGGGAGGGGTGGGAAGGATCTCAGGTGATGTCCCTCATTTCAGGGCATGATGACATATAATCAAAGCCCTGGCAAAGGATGTGATTCAATTGTTCCAGTCCGGAGTGGGATTGGGCGACGAAGGGCGCACTCCTTTGTAGCTGGTTCTTGAGGTTGGTAAGAGGTTCGGGGGTGTGTGGGGATATGGCTTGGAAGATCTGTTTGTGGAGTGGGTCTGGGGGATAGTGATGGTCTATCAAGACCTTTGTGAGACCTTCAGCATACTGAGCATGGGAATTCTTGTCACTTCAGTTATGCTGTCCTTGGGTGGCCAGACTGTATGGGAAGGAATTTATGGTGTGGAACAGATGGCAGCTGTAGAAATGCAAGTGCCATTGGTAGTTGATGGGTTCAGTGTGGACAGATGTATGGATGGAGCCATCGGGGAGGAGGTGGTCAACATCCATGAAAGTGGCACACTGGATTGTGGAGGACTAGGTGAAGCGGATGGCAGAGAAGGATGAAGTTTTTAAAGAATGAGGACAGGGTGTCTCGGCCCTGAGTCCAGATCATCAATGAACCAGCCCAAGGGTTTGTGGTTTCGGGAGGCTAGGAAGGTTTCCTCTTGATGGCCCGTAAACAGGCTGGCATAGAAGGATTCAAAGGAGTAGTGGATAAATTAAGTAAGGTGTGTGAGAAATGAGGTAGTGATTTAGTCTGAAAGATGTTTGGAGAGGTAATGTTCAATAGTGGCAAAACCACAGGCATGAGAAATGCTTGTGTGTAGGGCAGTGCCATCAGTAGTGATGAGTAGGGGTTGTGGAGGTACAGGGGTGGTGATGGTGGAAAGGCAGTGAAGGAAATGGTTGGTATCTTTGATATAGGAGGATAGATTATTGGCAATTGGTTGGAAATGTTGGTCAATGAGGGCTGAAATTGTTTCAGTGGGAGCACAATAACCATCTACAATTGGGGTGTCCATGATTGTTGGGTTTGTGGATTTTGGGGAACATATAAAAGGCGGGTGTGTCGGATGCCATGGAAGTGAGGAGGGAAATGGATTCAGGGGAAAGGTTTTGGGAAGAGCCTAAGCCTTTAAGTAGAGACTGGAGATCATGTTGGATGGGATCACTCTGGCAAATTTTATAGGTGGAGTAGTCAGACAACTGGCAAAGCCTTTCACCAGGCAGACACTGTGATTCATAACAACAGTGGTGGAACCTTCGTCTGGAGATATAATAATTAGGTGAGAATGTGTTTTGAGGCTGTGTATGGCTATCCTTTCTTCTGCTGAAAGGTTGGCGTTCTGAGGAAGGGACCTGGGGAAGAATGGCGAGGACAAGCTGGAGGTAAGGAATTACTGGAAGGTAACCAGGAGGTGATTAGGTGGGGGTATGCAGATGATCACGGTTGGATGGTTGTATAAATTGGGTGAGGTTGGGTGCAAAGCTGAGGGCTTTAGGTGGAGATATTGGTGGCAAAGAAGTGTTTACATTTCAGGGATTGGGAGAGTAAATTTTTGACCAGTCCAACACAGTAAAACTGGGCTGTAGGGCTGAAGGTGAGGCCTTTGGGTAGGACAAACTTTTGTGGGGCTGAGTATTTTGGTGGAAAAGTTTACAGCACTGTTCCAGGATTTTCTCTGCTCTGGCTTTGTTGGAGTGTCGGTAGGGAGTTTTGGGGGATGTGTCAAGTTGAAAAAATTGACTAGGCACAGTCTGGGAACTATGAGGGGTTGATGAAGTGGAACACTGTCAGTAGGATGATAGGGGTTGGATAGTGGTGAACCATGGACCTCGCCATCAGTGGGGTGGCTTGCAAGCCTCAGTGATACAGATTGGTGTACTGTACATATAACCACGAAAGAGGGGTTATCTGTTGAGAGACCAGACAAACATGTGGTGACTGAAGAGGGACAGCAGCCTTTTCAGCACTTGGAGGGGCAACAGTCTTGACGAATGATTGATCTGGCCTTCTAACAGCAACAAAAATAGGCTTATTGTGCTGGTACTGTGAACAGCTGAAAGCAATGGGAAACTACTGCCATAATTTTCCCAGAGGACATGCAGCTCTACTGTATGGTTAAATGATGATGGCACCCTCTTGGGTAAAATATTTCAGAGGTAAAAACAGTCCCTCATTTGGATCTCCGGGTGGGGACTACACAGGAGAATGTCATCATCCGGAGAAAAGTAAAACTGGGATTCTATGGATCGCAGCTCAGAATATTACACCCCTTAATTGGGCAGATAGGTTAGAAAATTTAAAAAGGAAAATGGGTAGACTGAAGTTAGATATAGTGGGAATTAGTGAAATTCAGTGGAAGGATGAACAAGACTTCTGGTTAGGCGAATAGAGGGTTATTAATACAAAATCAAGTAGGGGTATTGCAGGAATACATTTAATAATGAATAGGAAAATAGGAATGCGGGTAAGCTACTATGAACAGCATAGTGAACACATTATCATAGCCAAGATAGACACAAAGCTCATGCCTACAACAGCAGTACAAGTTTACATGCCAACTAGCTCCACAGATAATGAGGAGATTGAAGAAATGTATCATGAAATAAAAGAAATTATTCAGATAGTTAAAGGAGACAAAAATTTTATTGTGATGGGGGACTGGAATTTGATGGTAGGAAAATGAAGATAAGAAAAAATAGTAGGTGAATATGGACTGGGGGAAAGGAATGAAAGAGGAAACCGTCTAGTAGAATTTTGCACAGAACATAATTTAATCAATCATCGCTTACATTTGGTTTAAGAATCATAAAAGAAGGTTGTATACGTGGAAGAGACCAGGAGACAATGGAAGGTTTCAGATTGATTATATAATGGTCAGACAGAGATTTAGGAACCTGATTTTAAATTTTAAGATATTTCCAAGGGCAGATGTAGGGCTTTGACCACAATTTATTGGTTATGAACTGTAGATTAAAATGGAAGAAATCGGAAAACAGTGGGAAATTAAGGCAATGCGGCCTGAATAAGTTGAAAGAACCAGAGTTGTTGAGAACTACAGAGGGAGCATTATACAATGGTGGTGGTGGTGGTGGTGTGTTGGGGCTTATGGGCGCTCAACATCGAGGTCATCAATGGCTGACTAGAATAGGGGAAAGGGATACAGAAGGAGACAAATGGGTAGCTTTGAGAGATGAAATAGTGAAGGCAGCAGAGGATCAAATAGGTAAAAAGACAAGGCCTAGTAGGAATCCTTGGAACATACTGAATTTAAATGATGAAAGGCGAAAATTTAAAAATGCAGTAAATGAAGCAGGCAAAAGGGAATACAATATTTTTAAAAAGAAGTAGACAGGAAGTGCAAAATTGCTAAGCAAAAATAGCTAAAGGAAAAATGTAAGGAATTAGAAGCAAGTTTCACTGGAGTAAAGACAGATACCACTTACATGGAAATTAAAGAGGCCTTTGGGAAAAAGAGAAGCAGCTGTATGAATATCAAGAGCTCAGATAGTAAACCCGTTCCCAGCAAAGAAGGTAAAGCTGAAATGTGGAAGGAGTATATAGAGGGTCTATACAAGGGAAATGAACTTGAAAGCAATATTATAGAGAGGTAAGTGAACATAGATGGAGATGAGATGAGAGATAAGATATTGTGAGAAGAATTTGAAAAAGCTCTGAAAGATCCAAGTCGAAACAAGACCCCAGGAGTAGATGATATTCCGTCAAAACTACTGATAGCCTTGCGAGAGCTAGCCCTGACAATCTGGTGTGCAAAATGCATGAGATAGTTGAAATACCTTCACAGACTTCAAGAATAATGTAGGAATAACAATTCCAAAGGAAGCAGTTGCTGACAGAAGTGAAAATTACCAAACAATCATTTTGATCAGTCTGGGTTTCAACATACTAAAATGAATTATTTACAGAAGAATGGAAAAACTAATACAAGCAGACCTCGCAGAAGATCAGTTTGGATTCCAGAGAAATGTAGGAACACGCAAGGTAATAGTGGCTCCACGACTTATTTTAGAAGATAGGTTAAGGAAAGGTAAACCTAACTTTACAGCATTTGTGGACTTTGAGAAAGCCTTTGACAATATTGACTGGAACACACTCTTTGAAATTTTGAAGGTCGAAGGGGTAAAATACAGGGAGCAGAAGGCAATTTACAGCTTGTAAAGAAACCAGATGGCAGCTGTAAAACCTGAGGGGCACAAAAGGGAAGCAGCAGTTGAGAAGGGAGTGACGCAGGGTTGTAGACTATCCCTGGTGTTATTCATTATGTACAGTGAACAAGCAGTAAAGGAAACCAAAGAAAAATTTGGAATAGGAATTAAAGTTCAGGGAGTAGAAATAAAAACTTTGAGGTTTGCCGATGACACTGTAATTCAGTCAGAGATGGAACAACAAAAGCAAAACAAGGATAATGGAATGAAGTCAAATTAAATCAGGTGATGCTAAGGGAATTCAATTAAGAAATGAGACACTAAAAGTAGTAGATGAGTTTTGCTATTTGGGCAGCAAAATAACTGATGATGACCAAAGTAGAGAGGATATAAAATGTAGACTGGCAATGGCAACAAAAGCATTTCCAATGAAGAGACAATTGTTAACATCGAATACAGATTTCAGTGTTAGGAAGTCTTTTCTGAAGATATTTGTCTGGAGTGTAGCCATGCATGGAAGTGAAACATGGATGATAAGCAGAGTAGACAAAAAGAGAATAGAAGCTGCTGAAATGTGATGCTATAGAAGGAATCTGAGGATTAGATGGGTCGATCATGTAACTAATGAGGAAGTACTAAATAGAATTGGAGAGACAAGGAATTTGTGGTAAATCTTGACCAAAACAAATTGATAGGACAATTCTGAGACATAAAGGAATCATGAATTTAGTACTGGAGGGAACTGTGGGTGGTAAAAATCATAGAGGAAGACCAATAGCTGAATACAGTAAGCAGATTCAGAAACATGAAGGTTGTAGTAGTTATTCGGAGATGATGAGGTTTGCACAAGACAGAGTAGTATGGAGAGTTGCATCAAACCAGTCTTTGGACTGAAGACCATAACAACAGTGGTACACCGAGGCAGCAGTAGGATGTCAGCAGGTTGCATAACTTGCAGAGATAGTGTCCGGAATTCCAGAGAAGTGATGAATGTAGCAAGGATTGCACAGTAGCAGTATCTTGTGGAGGCAGTAGAAGTGATTCTGGGATGCCTGTGCCACGGAGAAGTGTGTTTGCACTACAAGGTTTGTCAGGGGTAGGTACTGGCAGAATCTGAAAAAGTGAAGGTCACTATGAAAGAAGGGGGAGGGGGGGGGGGGCAATCCAGAGAGAGGAATTTTCATGGTTAGGCCATAGGGGGATATTCCATGGTTTAGGCAGCATTTAAGGAGCAGTATATGGGACTGGGTTTAAGCCAGGAAAGGAGATACTTTTCTGAACTGGTGCAGAAAGATTGAGCACAGTTCCACTGTGGCAGGGAAGATGCTGGGGAAACAGGAAATGATGTAGGGAATGGAGGTGTTAGGTGTTTGTGAGGAGAACTGGATAACAGAAAAAGACATGCAAAAATATCTAAAAACACACAAAATGAGGACAAATACACAAAAACACAGACAAATAGATAAAAATATGATCAAATATATATAAATATGCACAAGTATGCAAAAATGCGCACAAATATGCACTTGTATTTCAAAATAAGTAAAAATATGCATGATAAAATACATAAAAATGTATGAAAACATGAGAAAATGGGGTGAAATTGATGGGATATAGGAATATTCATGTGTTGGTATATGGGAAAACAGAGGAGGAATTGGATAGGTTGAGGGCTGGGTTGGGTTGAATTTGGGGGGGGGGAGACCAAACTGCAAGGTAATTTGTCTCATCAGATTAGGGAAGGATGGGGAAGAAAGTTGGCCATGCCCTTTTAAAGGAACAATCCCGGCATTTGCCTGGGTGATTTAGGGACATCACGGAAAACCTAAATCAGGATGGCCGGACGTGGGATGTTAGGTTGAGGTTCACAAATTTGTATGCTACAGGCAGGTGTGAAAGATGACAAACAAAAATATACAAGGATGAGGGAGAAAATAGGTTAAATAAGAACAGTTTAATTATCAGCAGGAAGAATTTGGGGCATGAGAAGTTATACTAACAATTCACAAAGTCACATAGTTGTGTGTTGTGTGCGGACAAGACTATAGATACACTGTGGCTTGGATGTTAGAGCATGTGCAGTTTGGAAGACGATGATCAAAAAAGAAGAGCAAGTACAGATAATAAGTAGAATAATGCATTAGAGAGAAAATAACAAAGGAAAACATCACAGGGTTGTGGGATGGAAGAAAGGCCATCAGGGAAAATCAAACAATGGAAACTCCAGGTTGGAATAGCAATGATTATGAAAAGGATGGATTGCTATTCACCATACAGATGACACACTCGAGTTGCAGATAGGCACAACGAAAAGACTGTTACACACAAAGCTTCTGGCCAAAGCAGTTTCCAGAAAAGAAAGGAAAACATGCATGCATTCACATGAGCAGGCACACCTCATATACACATGACCGCTAGCTCTAGCCACACTACAACTGTTGCGTTCAACTAATGCAGATATTGGGGCTGGGGCATGGAAGTGGGATAGCAAAGTACAGGTGGGGGGAGACGAGCACTTCTTTACAGCATGCAGGGACTACTGTAGATGGTGGCAGGACAAGGCTGTCAGGGACAGTGGCAGAAGTCAGGGTGGATGGGGAGTGGCAGGTGAGTGAGGGACAATGAGTGGAAAAGAAAGAGCAGAGAGGGGATAAGATTGGTTGGTGCAATGGCACAGGGTAAACACAATGGGGGTGAGGGGAATGAACTGGGAGGAGGTTACAACCGATTGTATTGAGATAAGGAATCAGTGGCTGAAAATGCATATTTATTGTGTTACGAACATACGGACACAGGGCACTAACTGTTGGTAGAGGGGAGGGCGTAGGGGCAGTAGGTTATTGTAGGTTGAAGCCAGGATAATTTTGGGAATGGAGATTGTGCTGCAAGGATAACTCCCATCTGCACAGTTCAGAATATCTGGTGGTGGTGGGGAGGGTTCAGATGACCTGGGTTGTGAAGCAGCTATTAAAATAAAGTGTATTACACTCAGCTGCATGTTGTGCCCCAATATGGTCTACATAGCTCTTGGCCACTGTTTTGTGGTGGCCATTCAGCCTGGTGGACAGCTAGTTGGTAGTCATAACAATATCAAAAGCTGTGCAATGATTGCAGCACAGTTGGTATATGACATGGTTGCTTCCACAGGTAACCTGGCCTCTGATAGGACAGGATAAGCCTGCGACAGGACTGGAAGTGCTGAGCGGGTTGATTTGGGCATGTCTTGCACCTGGGTCATCCACAGTAATATGACTCCTGTGGCAAGGAGATGGGATTGGGGGTGGCATAGGAGTAAACCAGGATGTTGTGAAGGATGGGTAAGTGACAGAACAGTGTTTTAGGAGGTCAGGAAGGATCTTGGGTAGGATAACCCTCATTTCAGGGTATGATGATGGATATCAAAGCTCTGACGAAGGATATGGTTCAGTTGTTCCAGTCTGGGGTGGTGGATGATAAAGAGGGCTCTCCGTTGTATGTGGTTAGTGGGAGGATTGGGTGTGTGTTGGGATATAGCATGGTAAATCTGTTTGTGGACTAGTTCTGGGGGATAACACCTGTCTGTGAAGGCCTCAGTGTGACACTCAGCATACTGGACAAGGAAGTTATTGTCACTGCAGATACTCTGTCCCTGGGTAGCTGGGCTGTATGGGAGGGATTTTTTGGTGTGGAAGAGATGACATCGAAATGCAGGTACTGATTGGTGGGTTTAATGTAGACAGGGGTATAGATGGAGCCATTAGAGAGGAGAGGTCATTGTCCAGGAAGGTGGCACACTGAGTTGACGAGCACCAGGTGAAGCATATGGATAAGAAGGTGTTCAGGTTGTGAAGGTGTGAGGATAGGGTGTCTTGGCCCTGAGCCCAAATCATGAAGGTATCATCAATGAACCTTAAACAGACCAGGGGTCTGGGGTTTTGAGAGGTTAGGAAGGTTTTCTCTAGATGGCCCATAAATAAGCTGGCAAATGAGGATGCCATGTCAGTGCCCATAGCTATGCTGCAGATTTGTTTGTATACCTTCCCTTTAAAGAGAAGTGTTAGAATAAAGTTAGTAGGATATATGGGGAATGAGGTCTACATAGCTACATACGAGTGGGTTTGAAGTCTGAAGGATATTGGAGAGGTGTGTTCAATAGCGGCAAGGCCTTGGGCATTAGGGATGTTGGTGTATAGGGAAGTGGTGTCACCAGTGACAAGTAAGATCCAGGATTTAAAGGTACTGTGATGATGGAGAGTGAAGGAAGTGGTTGGTATATGGATGTTGATCACCTCCTCTCTGATGACTCCATCCACACCTCTGCCCACATTCAACCTGCCTACCACCAAGACTACCTGCAATTTGAAAGCTGCTATCCCCTCCACATTAAAAAATCACTTCCTTTCAATATGGCCACCCAGGAATGGCATATCTGCATTGGCAAGGACTCCTTTGCAGACTATGCTGAACATCTCAAAAAGGCCTTCACTGACAGGCACAATCCCCAAACCTTGTTCACAAACAGCTTTTGCATGCTAGATCCCCAGACAGCCGCAGTCCTCCTACCACCCCCAAGAACCAGCTACATAGGAGTGCTCCTTTTGTCATCCAATATTGCCCCAGACTGGAACAGCTGCACCACATCCTCCATCAGGGCTTTGGTTGTCTATCATCATGCTCTGAAGTGAGGGACTTCCTACCCCGAATCCGTTCCACCCAACTGCCACACCATCCTAGTCCATTGCTATGCCACTCCCAAACCCAGCCCCTTGGCACAGGGATCATATACCTGTGGAAGATCCAGATGCAAGATCGCCCAATCAATTCACGTAGCACTTGCAATCCTGTCACAGGATTATCCTACCCCATCATAGGCTGAGCTGCCTGTGAAAGCAGCCATGTCATACACCAGCTCTGCTGCAATCATTGCACAGCTTTTTCTGTTGGTATGGCTACCAACCAGTTGTCCCCCAGGATGAAAGGCCACTGCCAAACTGCAGCCTAGAGAAAAGTGAACCACCCTGTGGCGGAAAAGTCAACTGAACAAAGCATACCTGATTTTAATGGCTGTTTCACAACACGAGTCACCTGGATCCTCCCCACCACCACCAGATTTTCTGAACTGTGCAGATGGGAGTTATCCCTACAACACAATCACCATTCCTAAAATTATCCTGACCTCAACCTACTGTAATCTACTGCCTCCAAACCCACCACCCAACAGTTTCTGCCCCATTCCCCCCCCCCCCTTGTCCAATAATCTTCTCCCAATTCATGTCCCCTCATCCTCATTGTGTTTGCTCTCTGCCAATGCACCCAACAGCGTTGTCCCCTCACTGCTCTTCTCCTTTTCTGCTCGCTATTCCAGTCCGCCGCCGCTCCCTTGAAGCCCTGACGCTACCCCTGATAACCTTCCTGCTGCCTTTTAAAGTAGTCTCGGCACGTTCCATTAGACAGCACTCTTCTCTCCTCCCACCTGTACTCTGCTATCTGTCCCACTTCCCTGCCCCACTCCAAATTTTGTTCAATGCAACAGTTCAGTCCGACTAGAGTGGCCAGATATAGCAGTCGTGTGTGTGAGGTGTGGCTGCTTCTGTGAATGTCTGTGTGTGTTTTTCTTTATTTTCTGAAGTAGGCTTTGGCCGAAAGCTTGGTGTGTCTTTTCACTGTGCCTGTCTGCAACTCAATGTGTCAACTTCATGGTGGGTAGCAATCTATTCTTTTCATAACTACTGATAGTCAAATCTGGAATTTCCATTGTTTTATTTATGTGTTAACGTCATCTAAAATAAGGTGTTACATACATCTTTGAGCAAACACAACCCCACATTCATTTAAACTTTCAGCTGTGAGGTGATCAAGATGAGTGCTACTGAGGGCAAGACTATGTTGCAGGACACAGGATTGAAATGTATGCACAAGACATGTCATTTTTTCAGAAATCTGTTGAATATTTAGTGTTTGACATTACCAAAATGGGGATATCACCGACATGACAACATATTCAGGTGATTTAGTGAATGCCCAATCCAAACAATCAGTGTGACAATATTTTTGGGGAAAAGTAAATCGTTACAGCACGTTCATTAAAAATGTAACCATTTCACATCTCCTTAACGTTTTCTACCAAAAATGGCACCAAATTCATTTGGTCTTCAGCACGTGATCAGCCTTTTGTGCACTCAAGAAAGCTTTGTATTTTACAGGCTGGTTGGTCCCACACAACTGGGTGTATGGTACAGGGAGGCGCCCTTTCACATCAGGGAAAGGATGGATATACACATCCAAAAACATCCCATCCACATATATCTCTAGAACATTGAATTCTGTCCAGCAAAACCATGCACAGATCAAAAAGGAAGCATTGGCCATAACATATGCATTGTTTCACAGTTACCTTTATATAGTCTCATTTTATTCTTCAACAGATCACAATCCTCTACCGACTCAGCTTGGTTGATAGTACACTTTACCCCACACAACACTCTTAACTTTAGTGGTGGCCCTGTTTCTGCTGACTTATGATAAACATATAAACCTACGAGCCAGCTAATGCTGTCTCATCTTCAGGCAGTGGCAGGCACTGACTTTGATCAACAAGAAGGCGTCTGAAACTTCCTCGCAGATTAAAACTGTGTGCCGTACCGAGACTCGAACTCTGACCTTTGTCTTTCACGGGCAAGTGCTCTACCATCTGAGCTACCCAAGCACGACTCACGCCCCATCCTCACAGCTTTACTTCTGCCAGTTCCTCGTCTCCTACCTTACAAACTTTACAGAAGCTCTCCTGCGAACCTTGCAGAACTAGCACTTCTGAAAGAAAGGATACTGCAGAGACATGGCTTAGCCACAGCCCGGGTGATGTTTCCAGAATGAGATTTTCACTCTGCAGCAGAGTGTGTGCTGATATGAAACTTCCTGGCAGATTAAAACTGTTTGCTGGACCAACACACAAACTCAGGACCTTTGCCTTTCATGGGCAAGTGCTCTACCATCTGAGCTACCCAAGCATGACTCACACCCCATCCTCACAGCTTTACTTCTGATAGTACCTCGTCTCCTATCTCCTCAAGAAGGTGTCTGCTTTACCACAGACATGGAGATGTGCCACATTCCAGAAGAATATATCCTCAACACACTTTTGGTCGTGGCTGAGTCTACCAAACACACAGGGTTATCATTGGACACAGAGGGCATAACTCAACCCACTTCCTTCTCATGCTGATTCTGCACTATGACGTGAAAGATGTTCTTCTATTAACCACAGAGTACTCATCCTAATAAGTAGATGTTCCACCCGGCCTTCATGCAAAACATTTTCCCTAGTCCATGCTAGGCTTTGGGGAGTCACATTTATGATGACCTTGGCCAGACACCACATGTATCGTCAGACAACTGACTTTGCAATCAAGCCTAAAGCATGCTTCTGTATGAGCTATGCCACTTAACCTCCAAGACCATTCTCTCCATGAGCACAGCCCTCCATGAGACCATATCAAATTAGATTTTGCCTGCTCTTATCTGAATAACATCTAGACAGTGGCTGGGAATGCCTACTCTAAATTCTCCTATGTTCACTAAATAGCATCCACCACAACAGGGGCAACAGCCAACACAATGGCTGCCATATTTGCTGTAGAAGTCTTATACTACTTGCCACCACTTCAGATAATGCTCCTCATTTCACATCCATCATATTTGTTGATTTCTATAACTGACATGGCACCCATCTGCTAATGGCATTATTCTATCTGCAGTCAAATGTTGAAGCACAGCAGATGGTATGGACACTCAAGGACAAAATAAAGACAGCTCTTCAGTCAGCAAAAAATATGCACACTCTCTGAGAACATACAGGGCCACCAGACTCTCACAGAAGAGCTCACTGGTACTCCCTTATGGGTGTACACAACAGACTCTGCTGCTTCTGTTGCAAGACAGGATTACAACTGCACTCCAGTGTGTCATTGGTACCAGGTGGTAACATGGTGCATTGACTGTAACCCATCCACCATGTTGGCTACTTGAACGTTGTACTACAGTGCAAATCGTGGATGTCATTTTTATTTTCATGCTACCTGTTTGCTGCTATTTTATTGGCTACATGACATATGCTCACGTAAGTGTGTGGAACAGCAGGCAGATGTATACTACCACATATATTTGGTTTCAGACTGTTAGGATGTAAGGTGGCAGACTGAATGAATGTCAATTTCACACCTTATGTGAGAGATTTTCTATGTCGTAACAAGTATGTGAATAAATCAGCTGACATACTTTGGCGATAATGAGCAGATTTGGCTATCAAAATGTAAAGTGTGTAATGCAAAGGGATAACACTCAATTCGACGGTATTAACACTTCGAATCCAAATCCTGCATGTCAATGAGCAAAAGGTGGGGGGAAAAAAAAAAAAAAAAAAAAACTGCCGGAATAAATGTTGTATTTTGGGGAACAGCTGCGAGTTTCTTTCAGATAGTACTTCATTATAGATAAATGAGTCATCTGAAAAGCGTCTGAGGTTACTATTAATTTTGTGTGCAAGGTCATTAATATAGAACATTAGCTGCAATAGACCCAACACTCTTCCCTGACACACATCAGATGTTACTTCTGCATTTGTTGATCACTCTTCATCCAAGTTAACTTTGTGTGTCCTTCCTATAAAACAATCCTCATCCCAGTCACAAATATTGCTTGATACACCATATGATCATACTTTTGACAGTAAGTGTAGATGTGTTACTGAGTTAAATACTTTTCAAAAACCGAGAAATAATCCATCTACGTAGCTGCCTTGATCCACGGCTTTCAGTATGCCTTGCGAGGAAAGTGAAAAATGGGTTTCACATGAATGATGTTTCTGGATTCCATGTAGGTTGGCACAGAGGAAGTCATTCTGTTCACAATAACTCATAATGTGTGAGGTCATAAAAGTTCTAAAAATCTTCAATACATCGATATCAAGCATACTGGATGCGAATTTTGTGGATTACTTCTGCTACACTTCTTTTAGACAGATGTGACCTTGCTTTCTTGCAACTTCTGGACATAGTTTTTTGTTTGAAGGATCTACAATGTATTATAGATAAAAGAGAGGGTAACTCAGCCACAAATTCAGTATAGAGTCTGATAGGGATTCCATTGGGCCCTGGAGCTTGGTTCTGTTTTAATGATTTCACTGTTCATTGTTTCTCGATACCAGTGACACTAATACTTATTCCACTTCTCTTTTCATTGGTACCAGGATTAAAGTTGGGCTTTTTCACGAGTTTTTCTTTGTAAACGAACATTTGAAAATGGAGTTAAACATTTCTGCTGTTGCTTTGCTACCCTCAATTTCAGTTCCTGCCTCACCCATGAGGGACTGGACACTAACTTTGGTGCCACTAACATCCTTTATGCACAAGCAGAATTTATTTGAGTTTTGTGGCACATGATAATTTTGTTAAAGGCATACAACTGCAATTCAAATACTATGTCACATCAAGACAATTCACATGATATTATACATGTTGTATAAAACTAACAACTTGTTGAAAACAGATGATATATTTCCTGAAAAATATATTCAACTTATATTTCAAAATGGTCGATTTCCTTTTCATTTTTTATTACATGATAAAATTTTTTAGTTCAAAAAGGGGTCCACTACTCAGGAACACTCATGTTCAATAATTTACCAGCAAACATAAAAAAATTTAGTTACAAAAGTTCAGTTTAAAAGGAGCCTGAAAGACTTACTAGTGGCCAACTCCTTCTACTCCATTGACGAATTTTTTAATAGAAACAAATGATGTATTGTATATACTCATACTATTAGTATTGTTATTTCAGGTTAAAAAAATGATGTATATACTCATACTATTAGTATTGTTATTTCAGCTTTTAAAAAAAATTGACATGTTCCACATCCACGAGGATCTCCTCAGCACGGATCTATGGAACAAAAAACTAATCTAATCTAATCTAATCTCAAAAATGCATAAACAAATGTTGGTACAAGCATTAAGGACAGGCTCATCAGGAACATTTGGACAAATATCTGAAGGCACAAAGTTACTCTCGAAGATATACTTACTGAAATTCCATTTTGTTATTGAGTTTATTTTGACAGTTTGTGGTTGCAGTATTACTTATTGGTTCTGTATTTTGTTCTGAAGATATGGTTATATTTTCATTAAGTCCTGGGTTATGCTCGTCCGTGAAGTTTTCCTGTAAAAGATTTTTTTACATTTAGTTGATTGGAGACATTTGGTATTGAACTATAATTTTCATTAGTACTTAAAGCATTTCAAAAATTTCTGACGATGTAGTGCTGATTTATGTAGCATTCTGCTGTCTAAATTCTTTCCATCCAACATTTTATACCTTCTGTAACTTTGCATGCTTTTGTGACCATTGTCATTGAGGGTAAAATCTTCGAGTTTTCAGGCTGCATCATATTTCTTCTATATGATTAAGTCGCATCATCTTAATTGTATGTACTTGTAAAATATAGTGCTGTAAGCCACATGTTAATAAATACACAATAAACAATTCAACCCCTCTGCTGGGGCCTCCTTCAGGATCTTGTGATGCTCACGGTTAGCTGAACACTGATAGTGTACAAGAAATATGACACTGCATAACAATCCAGAAGATTTTACCTTTATTTTATATCTTCCTTGAAATGGTAATTTAAAAAATTTCCCCTACTGGAATATGGTTTTGGTCCCTCCTCCCTTGGTTAGTTCCTAGAGAATAAGGACTTGCTATCAAGCTCAAAATAATTTGTCTGATCATGACAGCAGATTAGTATGTCTAGTTAATTCCTAGAAAATAGGGCAATTTTGTGAAGAGTTGTGACTTTAAAATAGGTCTTTTTCAATTAATTTAATATATTTACTAATATTCCCTTTCAGACTGACATCCATTTTTCTACTACTGAAGCTACCTTATTTGTTAATACCTACATGTTTTAATGAAACTTTCCCCCTTACTGTACGCCATAAAAAAGTAGGAAATAAAAGAAAAGTGTATTACTGAAGGAATAAAAATCTCTAGTGCAAGAAAAAGACAGCTACATAGGAAACTAAAACACAATGAAAGTCCTGATTTTGTTGCCTATGTAAAATATTACAAAAACATATTTTAAACAGTTATAAAGGCAGCCAAAGAACTGGCAAATAATAGATTTACATTGGATAGTGAAAATAAATCAAAGACATTATGGTCAGTGATCAAAGCTGAAATGGGTGCCACAGGTAGAGGCCATGATATTTCCTAAATCAAGATAGAGGATAAAACTATTGCAAATCCTGCTCAAATTTCTGAATTATTTAATGAATTCTTTATAAATGTACACAGATCTAATGTCAATGTAGTAGATTACCCAGACAAGGTAAATTTCTTCCATAGTGAATAATCTGATGGTGAATTTTTCAGTACATTTACCAGAACTACTGTAAAAGATACAGAAAAGTGATACTATCACTAAAAAGTAAAGTATCAGCAGTCTGGGATGGGATACCAACAAAAGTGTTAAAAAGAGTCTCTAAAATAATTGCGCAGCCAATAACTACAAGAGCTAACCAGTCCCTTCAAGAAGGTTATTTTCCAGACACACTGAAGTACACAGTAGTTAAGCCACTATTCAAAAAAGGTACAAAAGAACATATTGGAAACTATCATCCAGTCTCTCTTCTTTCATCACTATCAAAAATATCTGAAAAGGTAGTCATCAGCACAAAAATTCAAAATTTCATACAAAAATTTAAAATGATGTCAAAAACTCAGTATGGATTTCAAAAAGGCAAAACCACAGTATCTGCTATAAATAATTTTGTCAATAAAATTAGCTCTTCTCTAGACAACTCACTGCATGCCACAGGAATTTTTTGTGACCTATCAAAGGCCTTTGATAGTGTGAATCACTCCTTGCTACTCTGTACACTGAAAAAGTATGGAATTAAGGGCACAGTATTAGAAAGTTTTAAGTCCTATCCAACCAACCGAAGACAAAGTGTGGTTATAACATTAGAGAGAGGAAATTATACTTCAAAATGGAAAGCCATTTCACGTGGAGTACCCCACAGTTCTGCGTTCGGTCCCATTCCGTTTTTGTTTTACATAAATGATCTGCTGCTTAATATTGAGTGTCACTCAGTTTTATTTGCAGATGACACATCTTTAATCATTGAAAGTAACAGTACTGATCAAATTCCACAAACTGTATTAAATCCTTTTGAAAAATTAGATACCTGGTTTGATTTAGATGGGTTAAAATTAAACATGGAAAAGACACAGTTAATGCAGTTTAAAACAAAACAAGCAAACTTAAATGATATTCAGGTCAGTTACAGAAACAAGGATTTGCAGGAAGCTAGCTGTGTGAAATTCCTAGATAAAAATCTATCATGGGGATCACATATACAGTACCTTGCAAATAAATTAAATAGCCTAGCATTTGCAATGAGAATATTGTACAATGTTACCAGTATGGGCATAAGAAAAGTAGTATATCACAGCTACTTTGAGTCAGTAATAAGGTATGGAAATGTATTTTGGGGTAACTCAAACCATATGTGTTGAATACTGAATCTTCAGAAAACCATCTTCAGAAATATTCACAATTTAGGGTGAAGAGAATCATGTCACCCACTCCTAAAAAATCTAAGTATATTAAGTATTCCCTCACTATACATTTATGAACTTATAATCTTTGTACGCAGTAACCCTGATATATTTGTGGCAAATCATTTCAACATGATTACGACACCAGAAATCAAAATAATTTTATGCTGCCCACCCACCGTTTAAAACTTTACGCTAAAACTCCAAAGTGGCCGAAGCCATGAGCTGTGAAAGGAGGGCCTGCGCAGAGCGAAGATACCAGAGTACTTCACAGGGGCCAGTGTCGACTACAAGCAGCAGGCCAACATCCATCAGTTGGTTGGCAACATTCGTGTCAGATAACCATTCGTGGCCTGGCTGCCCTCTTCTACCTGGCTGTCATCGGCACCACTCGGTAACCGCTGTGACGCACAGTGGAGCCATGGAACTGCTTGCTGATAAAGGGGAGTAACATTCTGTAATCCTGATGGTGATTTGTGTCATTGTCTACCTGCCCCCCCTAATTATTTTCTGGTTTGTACCCGACCCTCAGAATTTTACTCGGTCAGCTCTTTGGTTGTAAATATAGGCCATAGTACTGTAATAAGACACAAGCTGTCATTTAAAAATTTGTCCTGATATTATATTGCCTTTCCTTATTATTTTCTGGTTTGTACCCGACCCTCAGAGTTTTACTTGGTCAGTTCTTTGGTTGTAAATATAAACTGTAGTATTGTACTAAGACACTAGTTTTTGTTTGAAAGTTGTCCCACTATTATATTGCCTTTCCTTTCTGGTTTGTACCCAATCATAAATGTTCTAATGAATCAGCTCCTGTTTGCAAATACAGCCAGCACAATTGTACTAAGGCATAGGTTGCCGTTAAATAAAAGAGGGACTTTGTGGTTAGATTTAGATGTTAACCAGTTCAATTCTTTGATTGTAATTGCATTTCTCAGTCATTAGCTATAATCTGAGCAACCTGTTGTACTAAGCTGTGCATTGCTGTTTTTGAAAGACCGAGTCATTTTTTGTGTATTTTAGCTGGATCTTGTGGTTCCGTCAAGTGAGTACTATTGTAATAAGTGTTCACAAGTAATGTTTTAAGATGTTTCTTCAGAGTGGTCTTAATAAGTGACAATCAGTCTAACTTTGAAAATATTAACAGCCAACTGTCACAGGGCTTTAGTCAAAATAAGACTGTCAAAAGGGACGGGTTGGGATCCACTCGCACCTTGGTTGCCGAATGAAATTAAGAGGTTGATTGTTTTTAAGTAAGCCTTATCATTGTCGTATTGTTTCCTAATCTGTTTAACCTTTAAACACAGGTGCACATCTTAACCCCAAACTTTTCAACATACAGATTTCAAATTGAAAGTTATGTCATCTGTTTTGAGTAATTGAATCACTGTTGTCACCAATGGTGCTTATAAAGTTTTCATGTGTTGCAGAAGGGCATTTCATAAGTTACACGTTGGAATATGCTACTGAATGGGTAGATCAAGTGCCATTTAAGTAGGCCCCATACAGCTTACACCACACAAAAGTTGTTAAGGGAGAAGATAGAGAAAACGTTAGGTCAAGGAGTTATTCGACCATCTAAATCACCATATGCGGCACTGATATTCCTGGTACCCAGATTCAGTGGTGAGTTCCATCTGGTGGTGGACTACCATGAGTTGAATAAGAAGGTTGTATTGAGATCAGTGCCATTGCTGGTCTTACATTCATGTTTCAGTTGGTTTAAAGGAGCACTTGCATTTGCTACCTTAGACTTTAATCAGGCTTATAACCAAACAGCTTTAGAGAGAAGTCACAGCCTGTCACCATATCTGCTACTGATTGGAATTTTGTTTGAATTTAACTGGGTTCCTTTTGGGATAGCAACAGATGCTGCAGTTTTGTCACATTTAAATGATGCAGTATTTTTTGATGCAAAGTTTAAATTCGTTTACCATTATTTAGATGAGTAATTAATAAACAGTTGTTCCAATTAAGAACAATGATTGCACCTAAAGAAATTGTCTGAACAGTTACAGAAGGCAGGCTTCACAGTAAACCCCCAAAAAGTTGTTTTTGCCTGCACCTGAATGACATTTTTAGGACATATAGTCTCTGTGGAAGGAATCTACATTAATCCTGATAGAATATACATTATTATCCAATCCCCAAGACCATGTGATGTTAAACAAGTTGCCAATGGAAACTCTTTAGACACAGAAGGTAGAGATGAGAATTTAAAAATTTGGCAAGATAAGTTCCAGCAAGTCCACTGAAACACAGTTCCATTTGCCCTTTTTTTCCTCGTTTTAATTTCCTAGAGAAATATTATTCCTATGATTTATGCAACATTCTTTGAAAGTGTGGACAGGATCGATTTAAAGCACATAATTATTTATAACTTGTGGTACTACAGTCTCTAAAAATATGAAAGAGAATATTCCAAAATGGAACATGTTATGTATTAATCACCTTAGAAGTAGAATGATTTGACATGCATTTCTATTCTTTGGCATCTGCTGTTTCTTAGCTCCAACTAGAAAGCAATTAAGTGGAATGTTGCAAGCTTTTATTGTAGTCCATCCACAGCAAAGCATCATCTTAAGATTAATTTATTCTTCTCCTCTAATTCCATATATGCAATGTACTGTCTACTAATTATAGCACGTGGACAACAAATAATTGCTTGCCTTTAATAATGTAAAGCAGAGGTGGCCAAGATTTCAGCTCACGGGCCATGCCCAACACCGAGTGCCAAAGCACTCAGCCTCACTTCACACTACCCCAGTACCATGCCACACTGTCTGAGCATAAAGAGGGGAAAACAGTAAACACATTGCATTTAAATGGCAGTACATTCTTACTCTATATTACTTGGTCTTACATTTCACATTTTTCAACAACACAGATCACAATCAAAACAGGTTTTCAGTATTAATTAATTATTTGTAGCATATTGACAACATAACGTAAGTTTTATATGATACAAACTATCAGCATATGTATAGACGCAAACAATTTCACAAAGTTTAGCTCTCAGGTTGCCACATAATTGACTTATTTAGTTTCATAATTGAAAAAAGGTCTTCCACACAAATTTGTTGACCAGACTATTGTAGCATTTTTGCAACCTCATTATAGATAATTGGAAAATCTACCTAAGAAAAGCAATGCAGATGTACTGGACAGTTTTAAAGTAAAAAGATTTGTAATTAAAACTAGTATTACCTTGAAGGGGAATCAGTTACATCTGCATATGCACAGGGGCACTTTCAACTGAAACACAAATGGTCTCAAAAACAGCTTGAAAACAGATGTAAGATTGGTAAGATCGACAGGTCGTCAAAAACTTTATAAGAGTATCACGGTACCGCTTGCAATGCCACAATTAATTCTTCGATGCTCTATTTTTAATGCCAGTGCGCTTAGGGAGCTGGATTGTTTTTGTCAGAATGTGTCCCTTCTACAATGCGATTTTCTTTTTAAGGGCATGCCCATCAAATAAGAAAGACATTATCCTGGAAAGCTGCACTGTGGGCAATGTGCAGTCAAGTCCACTTAAAATGTGAAGTCTGCAATCCATTTCGTGTTTTCTAATTTTTGTTCCGGCACTCCTTTTTCCTTCATAGATTCAACAATAGCGAGATTAAAATCGAAAAATCTGGAGATGTGCCCCTTGACTTAACCACAATACTTTGCAGTAATAGATGAAGTTTCCACACTCACTCTTCTTTTCCAGTGAAAACTGTTGCAGCTTGAAATCAATTAATGCGTGCAACTTCAGAAATTTTACTATTCATACCACCAATATCTCAATGTGCTCCACGCCTTCAAAATTAGCACAAAGTGATACTTAACATACAGAACAATGAATCCTGTCCATCAATCATTGTAATTTTTTGCTCTTTCACTGTTATCTGAAAGTTTATAAACTCTTTCTGCATGGTACTACAATGTTTTTTTCATAGCAAATAAGCAATACCCGTCGCTGTGACCTGAGAATTCTCAACCCTCTCTTCCATCATTCCCATTAATTTTAAAGGATTGTGACAACAGATCACTAGACCGCCTTTTTTTATGTGCAAACAGCCACTGGACCTGTGAACATCCTTCATACTGTGAGCGAACAGTGAAGGGTAAACAGCACTGATAGATGATTCTGTCGAACTCAGAGAGTTGTGTCAAGCACAAAATGCTACACCACAATGCTAAATCAAATGTCACAGTGTTCTAGGTACTTCAAAGGAGGACTGAGCAAAGCCAAGTAACAGGCCTGGCCTCAGCCTGCCGCCCATGGCCGACACATGCTGCACGCAAGAAGTTTGGCACACCTTGGCCAGCCCTGATGTAAAGTGTGACCTATTGTAAAACCATGGCAGATGATTGTCCAGTGTAATTGGTTGGCAGCAAGGGAAAAATTGGTGTATATTTGGAGATTTCTGAACATGGATAATTGAAATGACATGAGCATCTGATACTGTATCTGCATTGATTGCAAGTAATTTGGTTTTCAATTCTGCAGAGTTTGACACTATGTTCAACCTGAAATCTGTCATTTTACGATTGCGGCATTGACGCTACTCAATAACTCACATTTAATTGTTAAAGGAACCAGAGATCAGTGCTGCTACCATTTCAAAAAATTCTTTTGTACTTTTAGCTATATTTCCCTCACAGTAATGTATGGTTGAAACATGTTGAACAGCTAGCTACATGTTACCAGACTTTTCAATACAAGATTTGTAAATCAAGTGAATGTGCTTGATAAATAACATCATTTTACAATGTCAGTTACAAATCATCATCATCATCATCATTTAAGACTGATTATGCCTTTCAGCGTTCAAGTCTGGAGCATAGCCCCCCTTATACAGTTCCTCCATGATCCCCTATTCAGTGCTAACATTGGTGCCTCATCTGATGTTAAACCTATTACTTCAAAATCATTCTTAACCGAATCCAGGTACCTTCTCCTCGGTCTGCCCCGACTCCTCCTACCCTCTACTGCTGAATCCATGAGTCTCTTGGGTAACCTTGCTTCTCCCATGCGTGTAACATGACCCCACCATCTAAGCCTGTTCGCCCTGACTGCTACATCTATAGAGTTCATTCCCAGTTTTTCTTTGATTTCCTCATTGTGGACACCCTCCTGCCATTGTTCCCATCTACTAGTACCTGCAATCATCCTAGCTACTTTCATATCCGTAACCTCAACCTTGTTGATAAGGTAACCTGAATCCACCCAGCTTTCGCTCCCATACGACAAAGTTGGTCGAAAGATTGAACGGTGCACAGATAACTTAGTCTTGGTACTGACTTCCTTCTTGCAGAAGAGAGTAGATCATAGCTGAGCACTCACTGCATTAGCTTTGCTACACCTCGCTTCCAGTTCTTCCACTATGTTGCCATCCTGTGAGAATATGCATCCTAAGTACTTGAAACCGTCCACCTGTTCTAACTTTGTTCCTCCTATTTGGCACTCAATCCGTTTATATTTCTTTCCCACTGACATTACTTTCGTTTTGGAGATGCTAATCTTCATGCCATAGTCCTTACATTTCTGATCTAGCTCTGAAATATTACTTTGCAAACTTTCAATCGAATCTGGCATCACAACTAAGTCATCCGCATATGCAAGACTGCTTATTTTGTGTTCACATATCTTAATCTTACAAATTATTGAAAGATAAATGATTGATTAAGAAGCTAAGATGCTACACTACAATGTACATACTTTAGATTTTTTACTGTATACATCCTTCAAAATCGAATTAGAAACATTACAGAACCAAAAAATCATGCAAAATGAAAAATTCAGGTTTTCTTTATTTCGCAAGGAAAGTAAACCTTTTAAGGAAAAGATAAGTTCATAAAACAGTGTGGCACATTCCTACATACCATCAAGAATTTTTTAAACATGAAAATCAATGAAGTTGATTCCCTTCTCTCGTTTCCCTCTTCCTTGCCGGGCGCGCAGTGAGAAACACCTTGGATGGCAGCTTGTACCGGCTAGCCATGGGCCAGTCTAGTATATTTCATACCTGCCCGTCCCTGTGTGCAGTGTAAACACAGTGTTTTGATCTTTGTAGTAGTTTTACCTGCATTCCTGTTTTCTTATTCTTTTTTGCACTTACTTCAGCATTATTCCTAATTTACTATTTGTTGATAGTCCTGTACTCATCAGATCAGAAATGCTGTTCTAGCAGACACTGCATGTTAGTAATCCTACGATATCTAATCTTCAAGCTATTTGTTTCTCTTTTCAACCTCTGTAAACCTCCGACAAGATTAAAATTCTATGCTCTGAGGCATAGAATGCGAAATTTGTTTTTCCCAGTGACAACATCCTCAAGGGTAGTCCCCAACAGACTCTTGTGCCAGTAGTTACTGAAAAGACTGCTGCCCTTCTTCAAAAACCATGTTAGTCTGGCCTCTAGGAAGATACTACTCTGATGTGGTTACATCTACAGTACTACTACAGTCTTTTTTGTAGACACACACAAGCCACACCCACTACGTCAAGGTCTGCTGTTCATGGGGATTTGACTTCTGTTTGGCATAGCCATTTCCAGCGATGAAGAAACAGTAAGTATTGAGGTGAACAAAGTTTATCCAGTGCCAGCTCACAGGTAATGCACTTTGACTTATGTTCACTACAACTGGCACACCATGATGTGGGTCCGCCAGATAGGTCTCACAGTAGCACCGGCACTGCCTATGTGTATGTGTGATTGTTCTGTTTAGGAACAGCTGCATGGAAGAAGACTGAATGTTGATGGGACAAAGTCAGACAATTGCATCTGGTGCTTGATATAATCAACACTTTTAGTTTTAGTGAGAAGTAACCGGACAAGCAACAATTACCTCACTTTTAGCTGAAGATATTGTTTCAATTACTGTTGTGACATTGTCCATATTGAAAGGAGTATGCACATGATTCTTCTCTGACACTCTTCCTACTAGTTTGCTGTGCTCCTCTTTCTTCTTCCGTGTACAATTTTTTGTGGGTTTTGGTCTTGTCACTGATGTCTGCAACAAATTTTCAAGATGTTATACTCATCAGTAATTTAATAAGTTAAGATAACAACTTACCGAATAGTTGAGGCACTGAGTTGTTGATAGACATGTAAACAATTCTGTGGTCTTTGCTCAATTTTGGACTAATCCTTCTTCAGAACTGTGGAGAAGCAGACACACACACACACAC
This sequence comes from Schistocerca cancellata, assembly GCF_023864275.1. Taxonomy (NCBI): domain Eukaryota; kingdom Metazoa; phylum Arthropoda; class Insecta; order Orthoptera; family Acrididae; genus Schistocerca; species Schistocerca cancellata. The sequence continues at coordinate 1,191,955,532 of NC_064626.1, read as the reverse complement.
ACACACACACACACACACACACACACACACACACACACACACACCTGTATGGCTACATTGTCCCTACTGTTCACTATCTATGGGACTGGTGCTTGACTGTAACGAGTGGTTGTGTAAGGTGAGTGGGCAAGGAGAGAGAGAAAGAAGGGAGTGGGAGGGAGATTTAGAGAAGGGTGGCTAACGGCTGGGGAGCGGAGACAACAGGTCCACACACTGGTGGTGGAGCACCAGTGAGCTCACTCTGGCTGTGACAGTAGTTCATACAGTGAACAATGCCATGGAAGAATAGTTTGAAAATGGGGAGACAGAAAAGAGAAACAGGGCTACTTCAGAGACAAGGGTATGGGCGCAGGGAGACAGCAGAAGGGTTACGGATCAGGAGTGGAGGTGAGCATAGGGCAGGAGCTAGAGCAGATCAGGCCCACCACAATTAAAGGATCAAAGGATATGTTGTGAGGACAATTCCCATCTTCGTAGTTCAGAGAAGATGGTGTCGGGGACAAGGATCCATATGGCATGGTTTGTAAAGCAGCTGTTGAAATTGAGCATGATGTGCTTGGCAGTGTGTTCTGCATTTGGTGGTCAATTCTACGCTTAGCTACAGTCAGGTAGTGGCCATTCATTCACATGGACATCTGGTTGCTGGCCACACCCATTTAAAATTCTGTGCAGAATTTACAGCAGAGCTGGTACATTATATAACTGCTTTCATAGGTGGCCCTACCTCTGTCAGGGTAGGATAGATCTGTGAGAGAACTAGAGTAGGATGTGCTGGACTATGAGGAGGTGGGAAAGATTATGGGTAGGACGTTCCTCATTTCCAGACATGACGATGAGAAGTCAAAGGATATCATTCAACTGTTCCAGTCTGGTACAATATTGAACGAGGATGGGGGTGTGCCATTGCCACAGGTTCCTGGGGAAGGTTGAAGGATTAGGGGCATGCATGAATATGGCAAAATAAACCTGTCAGCAGATTAGATATGGAGGGAGATGGGTAATGCTGATCTGTGAAGGCTTATTAAGACATTCAGCATACTGACTAATGATTATGCAGCACTGCCAATGCACCATCCATGGGTGGTGAGACAATATAGGGAAAACTTTTTACTGTTGAAGTAATGGTTGCTATTAAAATGGAGATACTGTTGATTGTTAGTGGGTGTAATATGGATAGAGGTTTTGATGGAGTCATCAGATAAGTGACGGTCAGCTTCCAGGAAGGTGGCATATTTAGCTGAGAAAAGACCAAGTGAAGTGGATAGGAGAAAAGATGTTGACACTGTGGAGGGATGAGGGTAGGATGTCTTGAATTTGGGTCAAGATCATGAAGATATCATTAATGAAACTGAACCAGCCTAGAGGTTTAGGAGTTTGGGTGATTAGGAAATTTTCCTCCAGATGGCCCATAAACAGGTTGGCATAGGAGTGTGCCATGCAGGTGCCCATAGCCATACCACACATTAGTTTGTACATATTTTCCTCAATGATGATGATGTTATGTGTAAATATGTAACAGATTTTCTGTCCCTTATCCCTACACACCCTCAATCCTCCCACCTCATGAACCAGCTACAAGGAAGTGCCGCCTGCTTCACCCAATACCATCCGAGACTTGAACAACTGAACCACATCCTTCATCAGGTCTTTGATTATCTATCATCTGTCCTGAAATGAGGGACATCCTGGCTAAGATCCTCCCAACCCCTCCTAAAGTGGTGTTCTCTCGCCCACCACACCTCCACAACGTCCCAGTCCACACCTGTGGCACTTCCAATCCCAACTCCTTTCCACAGGGATATGATCCCTGTGGCAAGGTGCAAGACCCAACTGATCCACTCACCCATCACATCATATTACAGTCCTGCCACAGGCTTATCCTACCCCATCACAAGCTGGGCCACCTGTGATAGCAATGATGTCATATATCAGCTGTGCTGCGATCATTGCATAGCTTTTTGTGCTGGTATGACTACCAACCAGCTGTCTACCAGGATAAATGGCCACAGCCATACCGTGACCAAGGGCAAAGTGGACCACACTGTGTCACAACATGCAGCTGAACATAACATTCTAGATTTCAATGGCTGCTTCATAATGCAGGCCATCTGCGTTCCCCCTCCACCACCAGCTTTTCTGAACCGCACAGATGGGACTTATCCTTAAAACACATCCCAGCCTTAACTTATGGTAACTTGCTGTCCTCACACCCTTTACTTCAACAGTTTCCACCCCGTCTGTCCTATCACCTTCTCCCAATTCACTTCCCCTCAACCTCATTGAGCACCGCTCTCCACCTACACGTCTGCTGGTATTTTACCTTTCTCTGCTCCTCTTTTTTTCCACTCCCCTGCCCCCCTCCTCTCACCTCAGCATCTCCTGATGCTGCACTTGGCAGCCTTGTCCTGCCACCATCTACTCCCTGCACAATCCGACAGGCAGTACTGACTTTTCTCCCACCACTATTACTCTGCTATCCCTCTCCCTTCCCTGCCCCAGTCCAGACTGCTGCAATAGTTTGACATGATACAGTTGCATTCTGGTTGGTGCGGAAAGACAGTGCTCATGTTTGCTTGGTGTGTGTGTGTGTGTGTGTGTGTGTGTGTGTGTGTGTGTGTGTGTGTGTTTTCCTTTCTGAACAAGGCTTTGGCTGAAAGCTCAATATGTAATAGGTGTGTGTGTGTGTGTGTGTGTGTGTGTGTGTGTGTGTGTGTGTGTGTGTGTGTGTGTGTTTTCCTTTCTGAACAAGGCTTTGGCTGAATCCATCCTTTTCATGATATTGTTGATGTAATTTGTTAAGATGTATATGGAATGAGGGACGGTATTCAGTATTTGTAGGGCCATGGGCTTGGGAGTTGGTGGTATATAGGGATGTGGCATCAACAATGATGAAAAGGGGTCCAGCTAGTAATGGGGCGGGGATGGTTGAGAGTCAATGAAAGAACTCGTTCATGTCTTTGATTTTGATGATGATGATGATGATGATGATGATGATGATGTATTGTAGGTGAGGGCACTACACAGCAAGGTCATTAGTGCCCTTACACAAATGATATAAAGATGAGAATAGTGAGAATCTAAAATTGCATTCACACACAATAATTGGAAAGACAACCCCAATAAGGCGAGCATCAGAAAAGCCCTTGACAGAAGTCAAACGAAACATGGCAGAATAACCAGATAAACTCAAGTACAAAATACCAGTATAGATAGGTGGGACAGGTGGCTGTGGTTGGATGACTACTTAGAACTAATGGTTGACCGAGACATCCCGTGACACATTAACATCTCACACACAATATTTTGGGAAGAATTCCAGACATCAGACAAAATCTTAAAACATGAACTACGTTCACTTCATCATCAGTTAAAATAGCAGCCAGGTCCTGTGGGAGATCCAGAATCACCCCCAGGTCATCGAATAAAACATACTCAGTTAAAATATATCTTATTGATGGCTGTGTCCCACATCTGTGACACAGTGGTAGCTCCTTGCAACACAAGAGAAAACATGTGTTAAAGGGCAGTGTCCCACACTAAACCATGCAAGGATCGTCAGCTCATTGTGGTCAGGAGGAGGTAAGTCATGATCACACTCTAGGTTTTATGGAATATAGCTTATTATTCCTCACTTCTAGTCCCTGAGCTTCTCACCAACACTTGGTCTTCTTGGACAAAAATGAGGTAACAGCCTGCAGGGAGACTGAACACCAAGCAGAATCTGCAGGGGAGCAAGCCTTCTTGGGAGCTGCATCAGTGAGTTTGTTTTTCCTGGATCCCTGTGTGCCCTGGAATCCCACAGAAAATTATTTCTTTGGTCTGCCTTTGCAAGAAAAGAAGAGTGTCTGCACTTCTTGCACCATATGACCTGCTGTGAACATCTGACGAATAGCAAGAAGGGCCCTGTGGGAACCTGAGCATATGAGGAATTTTTTGCCATGACACCATCTTATCTGCTCTAGTGCCTTTATGGCAGCAAACAATTCTGAAAACTGCTCTGGGAGCCCTGTCCTAATGACATGTGGAAGGACTGTATGAAAGAAGGTAGAAATCCATGTCCCACTGATAGAGATCCAATAAGATATTATGCCTCCAGGTAGTATTGTAGGCCTTTTCCAAAATGACGAAGACACTGGTAAAGTGTCACTTACAGAAGAAACCTTGTTGAATTATTGCTTCGAGTAGGGTCAGGTTATCAAGTGCAGAGAGACACCTGAGCCTGCACTGGGAGTAGTGACCTGGTTTCAAGAACACACTCCAAGCACCTGTTTCCACACCTCTCCTGTGTCTTTCAGATGCAGCTCGTGAGACTAATGCTATAATAACTACCAGGATTAGTCTGATCATCCCTCAATTTTAAAATCAGGATTAAAAAAGATTCTTTCCATGAGTTTGGAAAGTCCGAATTTCATTAAAGAGCAGAAGCAGAATCCAACTCCTACAGGGAGAAAGGCTGGTTGTATTCCTCAACATTTTTGGAATAGAAATCAAAACAAATACTCTCCTGTGTCTCCTAATAATTACTTATAAAACTGAGGCACTGCCTGAGTAGTGTCTCTCGGTGATGTTAGGAGGCATCACTCTCTCTTACAGCTGCTACTGGTGGTCAGAAGTTGCACCTTGAGATTCTCCTAATGGCTTCCTATACTATAACTGCTGATGTGGATCTATTGACGGATTTCAGGAACTCTTGCTAAGACCGATGTTTACTCTCCTGAATTATTCTCCTCACCTTAGCCCGCACCATTTGGAGGTTGCAATATTCATTTATGTAGGGCACCAATTTGAATCTTCTTATAGCTGTCCTCCTGTCCCTGATTGCAAAAAGACACTCATCATGTCACAAGATGACAGGCTGTCTCCTACATATTACCATAGACTTCAGGATGGATGCATGAGTAGCATGATGGATCACAGCTATAATGTGATCCACCCACTCCTGGACACCGCCACAATGCTCAAAAACACCTGACCGCCTGTAAAGCATCCAGTTATCCTTTCTGAACAGCCATCTAAGTGGTTTCCTTTCGAGATCTGCTCGATCACGCAGATGGATCCAGACAGAGTAGTGTTCATATGTCCATCCTTGTGTTAAACGGTTACAAAGACTTCAGCCGTTCAATATGAAATGAAACTTAAAACACCTGCACCCATTTCTTTTGAATTTAATTTAATTATGCAACCAGTCTTGGTGTTCGATTAAACCATCGTCAGGGCCCTGTGTAAAAAAAACAACAATACCTACATACTTAGATTAACAAATACACTAGTAAACGGACAGTATAACATTTGGGAAACAATAATGCCCAAGGAAATTTACACTAAATATTTGCCAACAGGCAAACTGAACTGGATGCTACATCAATGTTAGTGAACCATTCAAATGTAAAACAACAGCAGTTATGAAATTTTATGAATATTAACTGTGAGAAACATATAAAAGTATAAGGTCATATAACAATAAAAACTAATCTAGTTATTGGAAGTCAGGAACATACACTGATCTCAGATACCTTTAGGTTTCTCGCACTTAGGAAAAACTAAAATGTAAAACTAATATAACACACCATAACAAATTACAGCTATGCACACAGTTTTAAAATATAACATGAGAGACAGACACAAGCAAAATACCATCATTAAGAGGATAGTCTATGGGTAAATAGGTGTGTAGTTAGGTGACACAATAGACTTCAGATTCCTGAAGTACGCCTACAAAATTGTACGGAAATTTCTGTAGAGTATTATAGATACATGAAAAGATGTTTTCAGTGAAATCAGAAAGCAAGTAATCCAAAAAAATGTGCACTTATATGACAAGTAGTCCTTGCAAGAGACAAGTCAGAGGATAGAGTCAACTATCATCAGTGATTCCTATAAAGGACAAGTGGTCAAAACAAAGTGAATAAAAAAATGTTGAGGTAGAAAACATCAAGACTGTAATGAGGGAAAACAGTTATGTTGTATGCAAACAAAAATGTGTCATGGAACCAAATATAAACAAACACCTACAGTGCAACATACTGAGAAATATATAAATAATATGCCAAAGGATAATTCCATGTACGATGCACAAGATGACAACACGAATCTATACATCTATTATGTAATAATATAAAACTGTTACAACTGAACATATATGGGAAAATACTATAAACAAACACCTATTTTGTATTATACCACAAAGTTACATAAATATATAGCTACATGTCACACAATAAATATAAGACAGTGTCTATTGACACACAGTCAACATGGGTTTAGAAAACATCGTTCCTGTGAAACACAACTAGCTCTTTATTCACATGAAGTGTTGAGTGCTACTGACAAGGGATTTCAGATCGATTCCGTATTTCTGGATTCCGGAAGGTTTTTGACACTGTACCACACAAGTGGCTCATAGTGAAATTGCACGCTTATGGAATATCGTCTCAGTTATGTGACTGCATTTGTCATTTCCTGTCAGAGAGGTCACAGTTCGTAGTAATTGATGGAAAATCATCGAGTAAAACAGAAGTGATTTCTCGAGTTCCCCAAGGTGGTGTTATAGGCCCTTTGCTGTTCCTTATCTACATTAATGATTCTGGAGACAATCTGAGCAGATGTCTTCGGTTGTTTGCAGATGACGCTGTCGTTTATCGACTAATAAAGTCATCAGAAGACCAAAACAAACTGCAAAACGATTTAGAAAAGATATCTGAATGGTGCGAAAAGTGGCAGTTGACCCTAAATAACGAAAAGTGTGAGGTCATCCACATGAGTGCTACAAGGAACTCATTAAACTTCGGTTACACAATAAATCAGCCTAATCTAAAAGCCGTAAAGTCAACTAAATACCTAGGTATTACAATTACGAACAACTTAAATTGGAAGGAACACATAGAAAATGTTGTGGGGAAGGCTAACCAAAGACTTTGTTTCATTGGCAGGACACTTAGAAAATGTAACAGATCTACTAAGGAGACTGCCTACAATACACTTGTCTGTCCTCTCTTAGAATACTGCTGTGCGGTGTGGGATCCTTACCAGATAGGACTGACGGAGTACATTGAAAAAGTTCAAAGAAAGGAAGCACGTTTTGTATTATCGCGAAATATGGGAGAGTGTCGCAGAAATGATACAGGATTTGGGCTGGACATCATTAAAAGAAAGGCGTTTTCCGTTGCGATGGAATCTTCTCACGAAATTCCAATCACCAACTTTCTCCTCCGAATGCGAAAATATTTTGTTGACACCGACCTACATATGGAGGAACGATGACCAAGATAAAATAAGGGAAATCAGAGCTCATACAGAAAGATGTAAGTATTCATTCTTTCCGCGCACTATACGAGATTGGAATAATAGAGAATTGTGAAGGTGGTTCAATGAACCCTCTGCCAGGCACTTAAATGTGATTTGCAGAGTATCTATGTAGATGTAGATGTAGAATGCAGGAAACATCAAGACAGTAATGAAGGCAAACAACGTGTCTTATGTGTCCAACAAATGCGTTGAAGAACCAGACAAATAACTGCCATTTATATCAAGAAATATATATGTAATACATTAAATGGGTAATTTCCTGGCAAGGTGGACAAAGTTTAAGGGTGAATGTATCCTTGTATCATATGATAAAATTACAATAGGACACCATCAGGGAATATACTAAAGACAAATATCTATCTTGTACAATATCAGAAATATATGGAATATATGTAAGGAACCAGAAACTAATATAGCTAATGCCATCAAGTGATGGGGTAGTCTTGTAAAAACAAATACCTATGTCATAAATCAGACCTATGTGACCAGGTAAAGATTCAGACACTACTATAACATAACTCCAACAATGTGGTGTAGCAAACATTAATATAACACATCAATGAATCAAATTAAGAACAGGTGATAGGTCAAAGAATATTAATCTGTATGTCACACAATAAATTTAAAAACCAGGAGGTACTACAAGCAAACATCTGTGTCATACGATATCTAAAATATTACACAAAAGTAAAACACAGGAGTGTAGAGCAGCATAAAAAGATCACATTAACAGACAAGTACAAAATATTTTGCATAAAAAGAATATTCATGTATGTAATGAGAAACAAATAAAATATTACCATGTGGAGTTACACGTCAATATGTAGTCAGCAAAATGTTAGCAACATCTAAAGCAATCAGAAGCAACTGTGTGTGAACATCCAGGGATGTTGGTATATTACAACAAACTTGTTTGTCTATATCTGTTTCTTCAACACTTCGTTGGATACATACAACATGTTGTTTGCCTTCATTACTGTCTTGATGTTTCCTACCTTAACTGTTTTGTATTTACTGTGTGACATGTAAATATATATTTACATAAATTTTTGGTGTTATATAAAATAGGTGTTTGTCTATAGTATATTGCCTGTATATGTTCTACTGTCAAGGTTTTATATTATTAATGATATATGGATACTTTCACTCTTTCATTTTGAACACCTTATCTGGATATTATCTTTTGATGTATTATTTATATATTTTGTGGTATGTTGTGACATAGGTGTTTGTTTATGTCTGGTTCTTTGACACATTTTTGGATACATATGACATTTCAGTTGTGTGGTTTTGATTTACCTCTGTCCTCGTGCCTGGGTGATGAGGTGAAGGAGATCGGAGGGGCTTCCTTAGTCTGGTGACAAGGTGTCAAAATCTATGATGTCCTCCTTGTAAGTCAGATATGCCAGAGTTTTATCTGATGGTGCCTGGGACAGCTTTTGACCCAAATTTCGTGATTCTTTCCCTGCTCTCTTTCCTTTCAAGGATGATGGGGAAAGGGGGTACTGAAATGCACTCTGGGGTCCTTTCTTGATGCTCACTGTGAAAATGTTGCTGGACTCAGGTCTTTACTCACTTTGCTTTGATAAGTACAGGTGCTTGTGGTGGATAATGGTGTGCTGGACATTGGATGTGTCTTAGGTATCCACCTTGGGAACAGGCTTCTGCACCACGAAAGCATACAAAGTGGCAGATACAGGTGGTTTTGTCACCTTATATTCTTTTTTGGCTTCTGCATAGATCCACTTGTTCACTTTCATTTCATAGAATTTGTGTTCCTCAGCAAAAACAGGGCAGTCTTGTCTCCAGATTGGATGGCTCCCAGAACTGTTAATGCATATAGCTGGAGACATGCAACAAGTCCCAGATTTATAGGTTGCATTTCCACACTTCCCATAGGTCACTTCACGTGCAGAACCCAACATTGTATGGCCTGTTGGCTGGCATTTGTAGCACTGGATAGGGTTAGGCACTTAAGGCCTCTGCCATAATGTGTTCAGGCAGCATTGGAGAACTGAAGGTCATAACAAATTTCTCCAATACTCCTTTGTGTTCTTTGGTCCACATTAACTACCATATGTTATGCCCATTCTTGTTTGAGTTCTGAGAGGTCTATCTCCATAATAACATGGCATGTGAACACACCCTTGCTTGAGTTGGAGTTATGTAATTTTTTTTACTTCCTAAGAAGTTTCAACCAACAAGGAACAATTTCATAAATGCTTACCACACTTTAAGCTATCAGAAAACACTTCTAATCCTTTATGAATATATAATGGGGATACTTTTCAAATGCCCTCTCCTTCCTCTTCATCACTACAAACACATTCTAAATTATGACTCCTTGAGCCCCATTACTAAATACAATTTGATTATCAGCCTGCCTCATTTGTCTGGAATAGTGAGCTGGAGTACTCCCAGATTTATTTTATTTTTATTTACACATCAAGTTCCGTAGGACCAAATTGAGGAGCAAACCTCCAAGGTCATGGAACGTGTCAGTACATGAAACTACAACATAAAAGTAATAACAGATAAAAATAAATGTTCATGAACCTGAAAAAATGTCAGTCCATAAGTTTAAGTAAACGCTATCAGTACAATAATAATCAGCTTAATTTTTCAAGGAACTCCTCAACAGAATAGAAGGAGTGACTCATGAGGATACACCCATCAACTGGGAGTTGAAAAATTTAATTTCAAGTGTTCCATCTTTTGCCCATGTGCAGCTAGGGCAGTAAAGGTCCACTCAAACAGAATGCTGCTTGCCTGAGTAGCCTTACACAACTGAGATGGGGTGGGTCCCAAGAGTTTACCTGCTAATGGCTATTCCACCTCAAGAATCAGGTATCTTATCAGTGCACAGCACACTTTGAGATTGAGGGGTTATTTATAGAGGATTTACCATCCTTGCAATATGGGCAGTTAAGCCAAGATCCCTGTTGTCTCTGACACACAATGTCCCACCACCGTGCGCGCCCAGAGCTTATGGTAACAGAGGATTTGCAGTGCTCACCAGATCCCAGCTCAGGAATTTCAGGGTCATCAAGCCTGTACCCAGTAGACAAATTCTGAGCCCCTGAGGACCATACACAGTACAAAATGCTGTAATGTGTGTTCATGTCTTTACGCGTTTAGACTTTACTTAAGTGCAATAATGGCACCACACCAATCATGAAAAACAACCCCATACCATAACACTACCTCCTCCATATTTCACTGTTGACAGTGCACATGATAGCAGGTAATGTTCCCTATGCATCAGCCAAACACAAACTCCTCCATTAGATTGCCACAGAATACAGCGTTATCCGTCAGTCCATATCACTCCTTTCGAGACATATGCTGTCCAGAGGTATTGTTCTTTATGCCACCTAATGCATCATTTAGTATTTACTGCGGAAATGAATGTTGTGTCAATATCACTCCTTTCGAGACATATGCTGTCCAGAGGTATTGTTCTTTATGCCACCTAATGCATCATTTAGCATTTACTGCGGAAATGAATGTTGTGTGTGTCTCTCTTTGACCGATGAAGGCTGCAGCCAGAAGCTGTATGTAGCATTTACTGCAGAAATGATGTGACTTATGAGGAGCAGCTCAACATTGTAGTCCAATCTTTTTAACTCCCTACACACTGTTATTGTGCTAGCTGTACTGTTAGTAGTGTTTCGGAACTCATTAGTAATTCCTTCAACTGATTTCATACCATTGTTTGCAACCAACCTCTGGTATGTGTGTAGATCCCTGTCTGACAGTACATTAGGTCTGTCTGGAATTGATTTGACAGTGGTTTTTCCTTTGTATTCCCACCTCACAATCACATAACCAACAGTTGAACTGCGCAGCTTTAGAAGGGTTGAAATGTCCCTTGTAACATCCCCTTCAGCTTTAAAATACATAGACCACTTTCAGAAGATGCCACAGCAACAATTTGTAGCATTTATGACATCGGTTTTCAGGAGTCATTGTTGATTAAGAACAGAAGCACTGCAATACAATTACATTTGTGATTTTTAACTCTTCTTTCACACAGTTTCATATTTATGTGCCACTAAAGAACTGTTTAAGATCAAAGCAACTTTCTTATGAACATTGTACTAGATGCCCTACAAAGAGAAATTCAAACATTAAACTGAGAGTGGGTGAGACTGAGAAGACGTTTGGCAAAAGGGCCTGAATAGTGACATTGGTGTGCAGCAATAGTTGCCATGCATATGTGCCACCGATGAGGTCGACACCAGTATCGATCTGAACATCATCTTTGAACCAAGCAAAACATTATCTTTGTGTAGAGCTGCCATCCAGTTCTTTGTAAGCCTTACTTGTGTAAAGAGGTGAATAAATGAACTCCTGATTATAAGGTGGTGTTTGGTGTATCTCACCCGAGCATCTACCTCACTGCTGACCCCGAGCTGTAACGTCTTCTGTTTTTGCTGTTTTACCGTGTCCGTGGCCTCCGCATCGGTTATTTTCGCGTGTATTACATCAACACAACATTTGAACAATGGCTTCGACCCCACACCTAACACCGGATTTTGTGACCGACATGCATCATGTTGCGAGCGATATACACCCGCCAGGACCGCAACACGATGCCTCTCACTCGTCGATTACGCTGATTTCGCCGGGCGTTTTCATGCCTGTAACAATAAGTGAGATTAGGAATGTGCATGACTCCGGCTATCAGACGCCTTTGTTCCCACCACATGTGCCCTCCCTCATCAACGGTGCAGTTACCTCTTACAGATCTCCGTGCAGTGTGGGATCAATGCCAATTTCTGCAAATGCTTCATTGGTTAACCTACCACCGCCAGGACAATGGTTTGCCACGCCGCAATCCGTGCAGTACCACGCGGATTACTGCCACGTGGCCCGAATTGCTTTGTTCACAGCATCCGACCACGCCCACGCCTGCCTCGGTTCAACATCAGCACATGCCTTCCTGCTTCAATACCTCGGCTTGCAACAGGACCAATGGCTTGTTATCTGTGCCTGACCTCCATCTCCGTCCTACTGCTACACCTCAGTGTTTTGTGCCACGACATTCACCTTATCCGCACACCGCTTTGAGTGAAGTGACTATGAACAGTGAACATTCACATACTCCGCCCAATGTTCGACATCATTTTCCTCACTCTGCTTCTCGACAGCCCGCACCTCCGCAGCCTCCCTGCAACACAGGTGGTTCCACCTCTGACCGCACGTCGAGCTTTCTGCGGACTGGCAGCATTTTGAAACTTTGAACTTTTTCTCACCTGTCGCCCCCATGCCAGCTCCAGTCGAGCTTCTGCTCCCGTTCTCAGCACATCTCGGTGCCTCACACGCGTCAGCCTTCCGCGTCACAACGGAACGCGCTCTACCACAACGCGTCACCTTCACGCTGCCACCCGACCAGCCGTCGTCGCCACATACCCTGGAGACATACTCTCCTGCAATACTGCAGCATGCCCCAACAAATTCAACTCACACTGTTCTTCCGAACGTTCTACAACGCTTACCGATGCTGCTGCCGTTCAATCCTGAGAGGACAACAACCTGGTTCAAAATTGTGGACGAAGTGTTCGACCATTTCAAACTCGACGAATCAACCAGATTTCTGTGCCTTATCACCCACCTGCACGACCAGGACGACTTGATTGCTGACCTGATCAACGCCCCGGACTCAGCTACCCGGTACACTCTAGCCAAAAAGACAGTTCTACGTCGGCTTGCGCGCTCAACTGAGACAGCAGTACGGCCAGTGCTCCACATCGAGCAACTAGGCAACAACAAACCTTCACAACTTTGGAGACGGCTACGAGCCCTGGTCAGCGACGATCTACTGTCTGACACAGCTCTCCTTACCATCTGGACAGATAAACTACCTCCTCACATCCGCTTTACTTCTTACATAATCAATATAAATAAAAATGCTCTCCAGTGGTATGTTACAAGTATGAAGATTACACTACATATCTTACACCATGTTTGAAGTCACTGAGCTCTCCTTACTGACCCATTCTGCTGTTACTGTTTCTCTACTGACAACACTATACTTCACATGTCCTTTTCTACTGGCAGGTCAACCTCTTGTGACATCCAGTGGTCAATTCTGCATTACACAGTGTTGTCTGGGTACTTTTGATCAGATAGGGTATGTAGTGATAAATTGTGTACAATCAAATTACCATTTTTTACTCTGTTCTCATAAAAACTATGGGCTGATATATGGTGCAATACAACATAGATGTTTCAGAGTGAAAGTAACACTATAAATGCATGTAACATTTGCTGGTCTGTAAATTATATACAATGAGTACACAACTAGAAAATTGATTTGGTATTGCCAGTACTTTCAAATTACATCTAATTAGTACAGAAGGGAAAAACATTATAAATGGAAAATCACAAATAATTGAACTGATTTTGGACAAAGACCTGTGTCAAAATGTATTTTTCTTTAATTACAGATATTTATTCCATGATTTCTATTACAATAGCTTCTTATCTTCTAACAGATGTACTGTTGTCATTACGATGTACAAAGCTACCAGATCATATTGTTCATCTACACTGCAGAAGCTCATGCATCACACTGCTCTTTATTACTTCACAATACTGTCACTTATACTTGTTTTTAACTTACCTCATTAAATCGAGATAAATGGCTGTTCTTGTGACTGCTCTGATTACTTTCCAATGAAGTTTTGCTTTCCCTTCCTGAAGCTTCTGATTTTTTTGTACTTGAAACAGATCTCATTACTGTGGACTTTCTTTTCATGGCTGAGTTTTCATTGTACATAGAGAATCTGCTCACCAAAGGAAATTTTCCACAGTTCCTCAATGTTTTTTTATCATATATTCTGTTGTCAGTTTCATTCTGCATGCTTAAACTTTCACTTGAGTCAGGTATAAGCATCAATAAATCTCTGCAATATTTTGCAATCTCCTGAATGCAACATAAAATTATGGCCTCATTTAATGCGGTAATACTTATTCATGTAACAAAAAATTAACTTACAAGGTGACTGTTTTACACTTACATCACCAGAGTCTTCACTTTCACAAGATATCACTCCTGATTTTGAGGAAATTTCAGTAAGTTCAATAATTAATTTCAAAAATTCCCTTAGTTTCTTTGGTATGCACATTAATACTGAAGTTGGGATGTGGTTCAAAACTGCCTGCAAAGTGAAACAATACAGGGCGTTTCAAAAAGAAAGAGCAGATTTCAAACATTTATTTCTCAAAAACTACAAATGATAGAAACACAATTCAAACGTTTCTTGTCAGAGAAAGGTTCAAAGTTTTTCAATGGTCCGCGCAGAAGTTCCATGCAAATCCGCAGTGGCGCTGGCGTTTGTTTGTAGGAAAATGGCGACGACACCACAGGAACGATCATTTTGTGTGCTGCAATTTGCAAAGTTAGAGTCCATTGTTGGTGTGCAACGTGCATTCCGCCGTCAATTCAACAAACAGCCGCCTCGTCATAAGCAAATTTATGAGTGGCATCACAGATTCGTAGAAGATGGTTGCATCTGCAAGCGAAAAAGCACGGGTCGTCCACGCACATCGGATGAAAATGTCGAGCGTGTCCGTGCAGCTTACGAAAGGAGCCCTAGAAAATCCACGACACGGGCAAGTCACGAACTAAACATGTCTAAAACAACGGTATGGCGCGTTCTGAGTAACCGTCTGCACATGAAGCCGTACAAACTGCAGTTATTGCAAGCATTGCGTCCTGACGACCACAACAAAAGGTTCGAATTTTCAACTGCAATTCTACAGGACATGGAAGAGGACAATTTTGCCGAACGATTAATTTTTTCAGATGAATCAACGTTTCACATTTCTGGTAAAGTTAATCGGCATAACGTACGAATTTGGGCGAGTGAAACTCCGAGGGACGTTATTCAACATGAAAGAGACTCACCAAAGGTTAACGTCTTTTGTGCAATTTCGGTAAACAAAGTTTATGGACCTTTCTTTTTCATGGAGAAAACTATCACAGGAACCATTTACCTGGACATGTTAGAAAACTGGCTATTTCCTCAACTTCAGGAAGATTCAAATCACTTCATCTTCATGCAAGATGGCGCCCCACCACACTTCTCTGAACCTGTACGACGGTACCTAAATAACACCATTCCAGGACGGTGGATTGGAAGAGCAGGAGCACAAGATCAATGTCATCGTCTGTGGCCTCCCAGGTCACCAGACCTTACTCCCTGCGATTTTTATTTGTGGGGGTACATAAAGGACTGTGTTTATGTCCCACCTATGCCCGCTACTCTTCAAGAGGTACGACATCGAATTGTTGCGGCCGTGAATTCGGTAACTAAAGACCAGTTGCGTCGTGTGTGGCAAGAAATGAGATACCGGTTTGATATTTGTCGTGTAACAAATGGTGCTCATATTGAGGTACAGTTTTGATATTTGTTGTGTAACATTTGGTACTCATATTGAGTGAAGGACCGTTGGAATTGTGTTTCTATCATTTGTAGTTTTTGAGAAATAAATGTTTGAAATCTGCTCTTTCTTTTTGAAACGCCCTGTATTTAGTTTGGCAAAAAAAGTAAAATAATGAAATAAAAGTAACTAACTTAGAAATTTAATATTAAAAGATTATCAACAATGCAAGAAAAGCCAGATTGCTACTTACCATAAAGAAGATACATCAAGTTGCAGACAGGCACAATTAAGAGAGATTTACGTATAGCTTTTGTCCACAGCCTTCATCATTAAAAGAGAGAACACACAACATTCACAGACACAAGCAAGCACACCTAACGCACACACGACTGCCAACACCAGCCAAGAATACTTTTCTCATGTGTTACAGTAACTTAACAGCCTGTTCCACTGAATCATGAGAAATTTAAATCTATATCTATACTTTGAAAACCATCGTGAAGGGCATGGCGGAAGGTCCTTCCCATGGTTACACATTAAAATAGAAGATGACACAAGCAAATGTATCAGATATAAAAGTTTCTTCCATTTCCATTCACATATGGAGTGTGGAAACATAGATTGCTGAAATTTCTCTATGTGCAGTGTAATTAGGGTATATCTTCACAGTTCTTACAGGTGTGGTATGTACGGCGTAGTAGTTTATTCCCCACTTAATATTGCTTCTGGAACCCTTGCAAGTAGGCTTTAATGGGACAGATAGTGTCTATTTTCAAGCATCTGCAAGTTCAAATTTTTCAGCATCTCAGTGGCTCTCTTCCATGGGTTGAACAAACTGATTACATTCACACTGCCCTTCTTTGTATATATGTTGAACGTCTCCTAAAGTTATATTTGGTATGGGTCCCAAACATGTGAGCAGTATCCCAGGATGTACAGCACAGATGTTTTGTAGGTAGGGTTCTATCTAGACTGATTCTATTTTCCCAGTATCCTACCAATAAGATAAATTCTACCACCTGCCTTCCTTACGAGGTGGAGGAAGTGAAGGTAGAGATTAATGTCTAATGTCCCATCGACAACAAGATTATCAGAGAAGGAGCAAAAACTCAGCTTGAGAATGATGAGAAAGGAAATCGGCCATACCATTTTGAAGGAACCATCCCAGCATTTGCCTGAAGTGATTTAGGGAAACTGTGGAAAACATAAATCAGAATGGCTGGTTGCGGGTTTGAGCTGTCGCCCTATCAAATGTGAGTCCAGTGTCCTTATCTATGACTGAGTATGTGTAGTCATTCCATTTCATATTCCTATAAATTGTTACACCCACAGGTTTCTATTAGTTGACCAATTTCAGGTATGACTATACCAACATTGTGGTCAAGAGGTACTACACTTTGCAATTTGTTGTTGTTGTCCAGAGACTGGTTTGATGCAGCTCTCCATGCTACTCTATCCTGTGCAAGCTTCTTCATGTCCCAGTACCTACTGCAGCCTACATCCTCCTAAATCTGCTTAGTGCATTCATGTCTTGGTCTCCCTCTACGATTTTTACCCTCCAAGCTGTCCTCCAGTACTAAATTGGTGATCCCTTGATGCCTCAGAATATGTCCTACCAACCGATCCCTTCTTTCAGTCAATTTGTGCCACTAACTTCTCTTCTCCCCAATTCTATTCAATACGTCCTCATTAGTTATGTGATCTACCCATCTAATATTCAGCATTCTTCTGTAGCACCACATTTCGAAAGCTTCTATTCCCTTCT
This sequence comes from Schistocerca cancellata, assembly GCF_023864275.1. Lineage (NCBI taxonomy): Eukaryota > Metazoa > Arthropoda > Insecta > Orthoptera > Acrididae > Schistocerca > Schistocerca cancellata. The sequence goes on along the minus strand of NC_064626.1, from coordinate 1,191,938,068 downwards.
TGTCTAAACTATTTATCGTCCATGTTTCACTTCCATACATGGCTACACTCCATACAAATACTTTCAGAAACGACTTCCTGACACTTAAATCTATACTTGATGTTAACAAATTTCACTTATTCAGAAACACTTTCCTTGCCATTGCCAGTCTACATTTTATATCCCCTCTACTTCGAGCATCTTTAGTTATTTTGCTCCCCAAATAGCAAAACTCCTTTACTGCTTTAAGCGTCTCGTTTCCTAATCTAATTCCCTCAGTATCACCTGATTTAATTCGACTACATTCCATTATCCTCATTATGCTTTAGTTGATGTTCATCTTATATCCTTCTTTCAAGACACTATCCATTTTGTTCAGCTGCTCTTCCAGATCCTGTGCTGCCTCTGACAGGATTACAATGTCATCGGCGAACCTCAAAGTTTTTATTTCTTCTCCATGGATTTTAATTCCTACTCCAAATTTTTCTTTTGTTTCCTTTATTGCTTGCTCAATATAAAGATTGAATAACATCAGGGGTAGGCTACAACCCTGTCTCACTCCCTTCCCAACCACTGCTTCCCTCTCATGCCCCTCGACTCTAATAACTGCCATCTGGTTTCTGTACAAATTGTAAATAGCCTTTCGCTCCCTGTATTTTACCCCTGCCACCTTTAGAATTTGAAAGAGAGTATTCCAGTCAACATTGTCAAAAGCCTTCTCTACGTCTACAAATGTTAGAAACGTAGGCTTGCCTTTCCTTAATCTCTTTTCTAAAGTAAGTCATAGGGTCAGAATCGCCTCACGTGTTTCAACATTTCTACGGAATCCAAACTGATCTTCCTCGAGGTCGCCTTCTACCAGTTTTTCCATTCGTCTGTAAAGAATTCGCGTTAGTATTTTGCAGCCGTGGCTTATTAAATTGATAGTTTGGTAATTTTCACATCTGTCAACACCTGCTTTCTTTGGGATTGGAATTATTATAGTCTTCTTGAAGTCTGAGGGTATTTCGCCTGTCTCATACATCTTGCTCACTAGATGGTAGAGTTTTGTCAGGACTGGCTCTCCCAAAGCCGTCAGTAGTTCTAATGGAATGTTGTCTACTCCTGGGGCCTTGTTTCAACTTAGGTCTTTCAGTGCTCTGTCAAACTCTTCACACAGTATCATATCTCCTATTTCATCTTCATCTACATCCTCTTCCATTTCCATAATATTGTCCTCAAGAACATCACCCTTGTATAGACCCTCTATGTACTCCTTCCACCTTTCTGCTTTCCCTCCTTTGCTTAGAACTGGGTTTCCATCAGAGCTCTTGATATTCATGCAAGTGGCTCTCCTTGCTCCAAAGGTCTCTTTAATTTTCCTGTGGGCAATATCTATCTTACCCCTAGTGTGATATGCCTCTACATCCATACATTTGTCCTCTAGCCATCCCTGCTTATAGCCATTTTGCACTTCCTGTCGATCTCATTTTTGAGACGTTTGTATTCCTTTTTGCCTGCTTCATTTACTGCATTTTTGTATTTTCTCCTTTCATCAATTAAATTCAATATCTCCTCTGTTACCCAAGGATTTCTATTAACCCTCATCTTTTTGCCTACTTGATACTCTACTGCCCTCACTATTTCGTCTCTCAAAGCTACCCATTCTTCTACTGTATTTCTTGCCCCCCTTCTTGTCAATCGTTCCCTAATGCTCTCCCTGAAACTCTCTACAACCTCTGGTTCTGTCAGTTTATCCAGGTCCCATCTCCTTAAATTCCCTTCTTTTTTCAGTTTCTTCAGTTTTAATCTTCAGTTCATAACCAATAGATTGTGGTCAGAGTCCACATCTGCCCCTGGAAATGTCTTACAATTTAAAACCTGGTTCCTAAATCTCTGTCTTACCATTATATAATCTATTTGAAACCTGTCAGTATCTCCAGGCTTCTTCCATGTATACAACCTCCTTTTATGATTCTTGAACTAAGTGTTAGCTATGATTTAGTTGTGCTATGTGCAAAATTCTACAAGGCGGCTTCCTCTTTCATTACTTACCCCCAATCCATATTCACCTACTATGTTTCCTTCTCTTCCTTTTCCTACTATCGAATTCCAGTCACCCATGACTATTAAATTTTCGTCTCCCTTCACTATCTGAATAATTTCTTTTATCTCATCATACATTTCTTCAATTTCTTCGTCATCTGCAGAGCTACTTGGCATATAGTTTTAGACTTGTACTACTGTTGTAGGCGTGGGCTTCGTGTCTATCTTGGCCACAATAATGCGTTCACTATGTTGTTTGTAGTAGCTTACCGGCATTCCAGTTTTTTAATTCATTATTAAACCTACTCCTGCAACACCCTTTTTTGATTTTGTATTTATAACCCTGTATTCACCTGACTAGAAGTCTTGTTCCTCCTGCCACCGAACTTCACTAATTCACACTATATCTAACTTTAACCTCCCATTTCCCTTTTTAAATTTTCTAACCTACCTGCCCGATTAAGAGATCTGACATTCCATACTCTAATCCATAAAACGCGAGTTTTCTTTCTCCTGATAACAACGTCCTCCTCAGCAGTCCCCGCCCAGAGATCCGAATGGGGGACTATTTTACCTCCAGAATATTTTACCCAAGGCTGTAGTTTCCCCTTGCTTTCAGCTGTTCGTAGTACAAGCACAGAAAGGCCATTTTGGTTAGTGTTTCAAGGCCAGATCAGTCTATCATCCAGACTGTTGCCCCTGACTGAAAGGGCTGCTGCCCCTCTTCAGGAACCACACGTTTGTCTGGCCTCTCAACATATACCCCTCCATTGTGGTTGCACCTATGGTACGGCTATCTGTATCGCTGAGGCATGCAAGCCTCCCCACCAACAGCAAGGTCCATGGTTCATCGAAATTTATGAAGAGTAAAATTTTATATTTCTGTACATTTAAAGCAAGTTGCCAATATTTGCACTATATCGAAGTCGTATTAAGATCTGACCAAATATTTCCGCAGCTTTTTTCAGAAAAAAAACTTCATTATGAATGAGCCTCATCTGCAAAAAGCCTGAAGTTACTATTAATACTGCCTGCCCAGACTTTATCACACAACATGAACAGCATGTTCCCAAAACAAATCTGAAATTACTTCTACATTTGTCAATGGCTCTTGATAGAAAGTAGCACATAACATCCTCCTTACAAAGAAATCCTCAATCCAGTAACACTTTAGTTTGATACTGGCGAGCTAACATCCCAAAGATGTATGGGCTCACAGACGGTTCCCCTTCATCGTAATGTCTTGGCTCAAACTCGCCTAAGGGTTGAACCGCATCTGTCGCATTACACACCCTAAATTAGACACTTGTGACCTTTGGTTAAATTGTCTGGCTGATGTCAAGTTTGCAAAGTTGTATAAACATACAACGTTGATATATCATATAACAACAGTAATAATAATATGGGGAGCTAAATTAACGACCCATAAATCATGTAGGCCACACAGTTGCAATTTGGTTAGAATAATGTTTATTCAGAAAGCAAACTAATAACAAAAGTGGTCGTATTCAGAGTTACTGTTACACTCAAGCACATATCCATTTGACACAGTTCGACCATTCACAATATCATCACGAAACACAAGTCTAATACTCCACCTCAATATATCTAAAAACAAAGATGTATCTAAAAACAAAGATGATGAGACTTACCAAACAAAAGCGCTGGCAGGTCGATAGACACATAAACATACACACAAAATTCAAGCTTTTGCAACAAACGGTTGCTTCGTCAGGAAAGAGGGAAGGATTTTTTTTTTTTTTTTTGGTTGGGTTTAAGGGCGCTCAACTGCTGAGGTCATTAGCGCCCAGTCACTGTTGTTTGAGCACATGGAATCTGGTAAAACTCAAGGGGATGGAGGGGACACCAGAAGGACCCGACAAAGATGCAGACAAAATAAGTAAAAAGATTAAATGTCCTTGGACAAGCCAGTTAAAGTTATAAAACGCAGAATACGAGCAGCTGCTCGAGCGTCATCAGCTAAAACATCCGGTAAAGTAGATGGCAGGGACAGGACAACACGAAATTGACTAAAACGGGGACACGACAATAAAACATGGCGCACTGTTAATGCCTGACCACAAGGGCACTGCGGGGCTGGGTCACCGGAGAGCAGGTAGCGGTGGCTAAACCGGCAATGCCCAATCCGCAACCTGGTCAGAAGGACCTCCTCGCGCCGAGATGGTCGGGAGGATGTTGTCCAAGCAGTTGGTAGCGGTTTTACTGCCCGGAGCTTGTTTCCTTGGAGGGATGATCAAGCATCCCACCACAACGACACAAGCCTCTTACAGACATCCCCACGAACGTCGGATGACGGGACACAATGGGAGGCTGGCCGAGGCAGGAGGACTGCAGCCTTGGCTGCAGCATCCGCAGCCTCATTCCCAGGCACTCCCACATGTCCGGGAACCCACAGAAAGCTGACAGAACCACCGTTATCAGCCAAAGAATGGAGGGACTGCTGTATCCGTTGTATCAAGGGATGGACCGGATAGGGAGCTCCAAGGCTCTGAAGAGCACTGAGTGAGTCAGAGCAGAGTACATATGATGAATGGTGGTGGCGGCGGGCATACTGAACGGCCTGATGGAGAGCAAAAAGCTCGGCCGTAAAGCTGGAACATTGGTCGAGGAGCCTGTATTTAAATGTGGCGGCCTCGACGACAAAGGCACAGCCGACACCATCGTCAGTTTTGGAGCCATCGGTGTAAAGAAAGGTGTGACCGGCAAGTCGAGCACGAAGTTCGGCAAACCGTGAGCAATACATTGCAGCCGGAGTACCATCCTTCGGGAGTGAGCTGAGGTCGAGATAAATATGAACCGGAGCCTGGAGCCAAGGTGGTGTCGGGCTCTCACCCTCTCTGAAGGTGGTAGGGAGGGCAAAATCCAATTGTCGAAGCAGGCGACGGAAGCGGACTCCGGGGGGCAGCAGGGCAGACACATACAACCCGTACTGACGGTCGAGAGAATCGGCGAAGAAGGACTTGTAAGAGGGGTGGTCGGGCATAGACGACAGCCGGCAGGCATACCGACACAGCAGTACGTCGCGCCGGTAGGTCAACGGTAACTCGGCAGCTTCAGCATAAAGACTCTCGACAGGACTAGTGTAGAAGGCTCCAGTCGCAAGACGTAACCCCCGATGGTGGATGGAGTTGAGCCGGCGTAAGAGGGACGGCCGAGCGGACGAGTAGACGAAGCTCCCATAATCCAGCTTCGATCGGACTATGGACCGATACAAGCGAAGCAGGACAGTGCGATCCGCTCCCCAAGATGAACCGCTAAGAACTCTGAGGACATTAAGGGAACGTGTACAACGGGCCGCCAAATAAGAGACGTGTGGAGACCAACACAGTTTCCTGTCCAACGTGAGCCCTAGAAACTTAGTTGTGTCCACGAATGGGAGAACAACGGGGCCGAGATGTAAGGATGGCGGAAGGAACGCTTTATATCGCCAAAAGTTGATACAAACCGTCTTTTCTTCAGAGAACCGGAAGCCATTTGCCACGCTCCATGAGTAGAGGCAGCGCTCCAGGAGGCATGTTCTCTGGGCACTGCAGTAAATCGCGAAGTCATCGACAAAGAGAGAGCCTGAGACATTAGGTGGAATGCAATCCATAATGGGATTGATCGCGATGGCAAAAAGGGCTACGCTCAAGACGGAGCCCTGAGGCACTCCGTTCTCCTGGAGGAAGACGTCGGACAATACGGAGCCCACACGTACCCTAAACTTTCGATCCGTTAAAAAGGAATCAATAAACACGGGCAGGCGACCGCGTAGGCCCCACCTGTGCATAGTGCGGAGGATACCTCCTCTCCAACAGGTGTCATAAGCCTTCTCCAAGTCGAAGAACACGGCTACCGTTTGGCGCCTTCGCAAAAAGTTGTTCATGATGAATGTCGACAAGGTCACGAGGTGGTCAACAGCGGAGCGGCGGCGACGAAAGCCGCATTGGACATTAGTAAGTAGCCGTCGAGATTCAAGAATCCAGACTAACCGAGCATTAACCATGCACTCCATCACCTTACAGACACAGCTTGTAAGAGAAATGGGGCGGTAACTAGAAGGAAGCTGTCTATCCTTCCCGGGTTTGGGTATAGGAACAACAACGGCGTCACGCCAACGCATGGGGACTTGACCTTCGGTCCAGACGCGATTGTAGGTACGGAGAAGGAAGCTTTTGCCCGCCGGAGAAAGGTGTGCCAGCATCTGAACGTGAATGGCATCCGGCCCCGGAGCAGAGGACCGGGACAGTGCAAGCGCACGTTCGAGTTCCCGCATAGTAAAGGGGGCATTATAGGTTTCCAGATTCAGCGAGTGGAAGGAAGGTCGCCGAGCCTCTTCTGCCTCTTTCCTGGGAAGGAAGGCAGGATGGTAATGGGCGGAGCTTGAAACCTCCTCGAAAAAGCGGCCAAAGGCGTTGGCGACAGCCACCGGATCAACAAGGACCGCATTACCTGAGGTCAGGCCAGGTACCGAGGAGTGGGCCTTAATACCCGACAGCCGGCGCAGGCTACCCCAAACGACGGAAGATGGAGTAAAACTGTTAAAGGAGCCAGTGAAAGAGGCTCAACAAGCTTTTTTGCTGTCTTTGATGACTCTACGGCATTGCGCTCGGAGTCGTTTGTATTCAATACAATTCGCCAACGTAGGATGGCGGCGAAAGGTGCGTAAAGCACGTCGTCGAGCACGGATAGCGTCCCTACAAGCCTCGTTCCACCAGGGGACGGAAACGCGACGTGAAGAAGTAGTACGAGGAATGGAACGTTCGGCAGCATGGATGATAACAGCCGTGAGGTATTCGACCTGACTGTCACAACTGGGAAAATCGTGGTCCGGAAAGGTCGCCAGGGATGAGTAAAGTCCCCAGTCAGCTTTCAGTATGTTCCAGCTCGAAGGACGTGGGGATGGGGTGTGGTGCAGGAGACGAACGACACAGGGGAAGTGGTCGCTCGAATAGGTGTCAGAAAGGACATACCACTCCAACCGACGGGCAAGAGTGGTAGAACATATCGAGAGGTCCAAGTGGGAGAAGGTATGAGTGGAGTCCGAGAGGAAAGTCGGGGTGCCGGTATTGAGGCAGACAAGATTGAGATGGTTGAAGACATCTGCCAAGAGTGAGCCTCTTGGACAGGATGCAGGAGAGCCCCAAAGGGGATGATGGGCATTGAAGTCGCCAAACAATAAAAACGGCGGGGGAAGCTGAACGATCAGGTGCATCATGTCAGCCCGACTAATGGCAGACGACGGTGGAGTGTAGATGGTACAAACTGAAAAAGTAAAAGCAGAAAGAGTAATGCGGACAGCTATTGCTTGGAGTGGGGTGGTCAATGGGATGGGATGGTAATAGACATCGTCCCGAATGAGCAACATGACCCCACCATGAGCTGGGACACCGTCCACAGGGGTAAGGTCATACCGCTCCGAGGTATAGTGGGTAAAGGCAATACGGTCAGTCGGGCGCAACTTTGTTTCCTGGAGTCCAAGGACGAGCGGACAGTGCAGGCGGAGGAGCAGTTGTAATTCCTCCCGATGAGATCGAATACCTCTTATGTTCCAATGAAACAACGCCATCGCTAGTCAAAAAGTTGGGGGAACGAGACGGGGGAAGAGCTGGTCACCTCGACGGCCGCGGAGGGCCAGGTTGCGAGGGAACAACGCTACAACCGACGGGAGGCGGATCCGGTTCCATCGACTGGTCACCAGCTGCGGCCGCTGTCCCTGGTTGTGTAGGAGGGGCAGCATCATTTGCCGACGAAAGGCCAGCTGAGCGCCTGGCAGCAGAGCGTCCCGGCGAAACTGAGGACGGCCGGGAGCGGCGACTCACGGATGGAGCGTCAGTCGAAACGCGCCGGGGTGGAGAGGGGGATAGAGATTTCTTCTTGGAGGCCTTCTTGGAAGGCCGAGGAGGCACAGGGATGGTGGGCTGGACCCGAAGAAGGTCCTCACGCGCGGGGTCCGTTTTGGAACGCCGGACCTCGGAAGCCGGGGTCCGGAACGTGTCCCCGATGGACACCTGAGAAGAGGATCGCTTCTCAGGTGGCGTGTGGGGAGAAGGAGGAAGAAGGATGGCCCCTGGGGCAGAGGGGGTGGGGGCCACGGGGGAGGAGGATTTGGAAGGGAGGGATTTGGGAGGCGGAGGCAGAGCCCCCTGATGGGCGGAGGAGGCGGAGGGGGGACAGGAGAGGGGTGAGGATACCGCGGAAGGAGTGGACACAACTGAGGCAAATGAAGTGGTCAATGGCACGGGATGGAGGCGGTCGTACTTCTTCCTGGCCTCAGAATAAGACAGCCGATCCAAAGTTTTGATTTCTTGTATCTTCTTCTCCTTCTGATATGCGGGGCAGTCTGAGGATCTAGGCGAGTGGACGCCAGGACAATTAACGCACCGAGGTGGTGGGGTGCATGTATGTTCCTCACGAAGAGGACGGCCACAATCGCCACAGAGGCGCTCAGCCTCACACCGTGACGACATGTGCCCAAAGCGCAAACACCGAAAACAGCGCATAGGAGGCGGAACGTAGGGTCGCACGTCACACCGGTAGCACATTACCTTTACCTTCTCCGGGAGAACGTCCCCCTCGAAGGCGAGGACAAAGGCCCCAGTGTCGATGCGACGGTCTTTGGGGCCGCGCTGGACTCGCCGGACGAAATGCACGCCTCGGCGCTCCAGGTTGGCCCTGAGCTCCTCATCAGATTGTAGCAGGAGGTCACGATGAAAAATAACCCCCTGCGTCCTATTGAGTGCCAGATGTGGGACAATGGAGACTGGGATGTCCCCTAGGCGGTCGCACGCCTGGAGCGCCGCCGACTGTGTGGCGGACGTGGTCTTGATAAGTACGGACCCTGAACGCATCTTGCTGAGAGCCTCGATTTCCCCGAAGGTGTCCTCAATGTGCTGAACAAAGAACATGGGCTTGGAGGTGGCGAATGTCCCCCCATCGGTTCGAGAACAGACCAAATAGCGGGGGAAGTACTTCGCTCCAAGCCGGCGGGCCTGTCCCTCCTCCCATGGAGTGGCCAAGGGGGAAGGGGCAGGAGAACCAGATCCAGAAACAGTACTTTTTCTTTTAAAAGACTCGGCCGCAGAGCGACCCGATACGTGGTGACGTTTCATCTGCGAAACGTCCGCCCCGATACCACCCACTCCGACCAGGGGCTCTCCCCACGGGCGCCACCCAGCCGCAGCAAGGGCCACCTGGCAGGATGACCATTGCCGGGAGTCCTGATGCCCCAAGGAGACGGGCATCTACTCCTTGGCTAACGTGGGGAGGGTGCAGCTCAGGTATCGGCAGTACGATCCCTGTGTTGTCAGGGGGCTACAACCTAGAGGGTACATGACGACCCCACCACAACGGGCTGGCTACCGTGCTGGATTTCTGGTGCCATGAAAAGTCCATCATGATCGCTGGTGCAGATGGAGACGCACTATGGGCGTAACTGGGACAACCCAAAAGGCGTTTAGGCCCAATTTGAGTAATAGTGGGTATGGTTACAACGCCGGTGCAATGCTGAGTGCCAAGGTCTGAGTGCACTTAGGACCAGTGGTACACCATGTAAGGTGTCCTTCCCCAAAAGGCTCGTACTTCTGTAGACATTTAGAAAAATGGAGGTCAAACCCCAAGGGGGACCATCACATGGAAGGCCGAAACAGTTGAAACTCCTTTTAGTCGCCTCGTACGACAGGCAGGAATACCTCGGGCCTATTCTTACCCCGGACCCGCAGGGGGGAAAGAGGGAAGGAGAGGGAAAGACGAAAGGATGTGGGTTTTAAGGGAGAGGGTGAGGAGTCCTTCCAATCCCGAGAGCGGAAAGACTTACCTTAGGGGGAAAAATGGACAGGTATACACTCGCACACACACACATATCCATCCGCATATACACAGACACAAGCAGACATTTGTAAAGGCAAAGAGTTTGGGCAGAGATGTCAGTCGAGGCGGAAGTACAGAGGCAAAGATGTTGTTGAAAGACAGGTGAGGTATGAGCGGCGGCAAATTGAAATTAGAAATTAGCGGAGATTGAGGCCTGGCGGATAGCGAGAAGAGAGTATATGCTGAAGGGCACGTTCCCATCTCCGGAGTTCTGACAGGTTGGTGTTAGTGGGAAGTATCCAGATAACACGGACGGTGTAACACTGTGCCAAGATGTGCTGGCCGTGCACCAAAGCATGTTTAGCCACAGGGTGATCCTCATTACCAACAAACACTGTCTGCCTGTGTCCATTCATGCGAATGGACAGTTTGTTGCTGGTCATTCCCACATAGAAGGCTTCACAGTGTAGGCAGGTCAGTTGGTAAATCACGTGGGTGCTTTCACACGTGGCTCTGCCTTTGATAGTGTAGAGGTATTTCCACAGGTATTTCCACCTTCTAATACCATGTCACCCTCACAACACCTCCACAACAACCCCATTAAGTTTTATTTACATTCCCCCCGCAAACATGCCTTCGCCCTAGCCAGATTACACTCCTAAATTTTATTTTCTCAGGCTTGTCTGACATTTGGCATCACCCCCAAAGGCCTCACACTTAAAGTTCCCATCTCTGGCGGCAACCCTTCTTTCCATCAGTCCCTATACCAGTTCCAAACTGAACAATCCATTGCCCTCACCCACCTAATCCTTCACCTACACATCCACTCAGCCATCAACACACCCGTCAACTTCTATCCTTAATAAAAGTCCTCAATCTTTCCTCTCCCACATCCACACTGGCTGTTCAGAGCATCCTCCTACAGGCCAACCGCAAATTAGAACAGCATGCCACCCTCCACCTTAAAAAACTATCCAATCTCCTGGTTTCCCACCTCCGGAAAGGCAACTCACTCACCATTCGCAACCTTTCCAGCAAACCTCAACCTCCTCTCATTGCACACAAACCCAGTCTCTCCCATCTACTCAATCTCCCACTTCCAGCTCCACTCCCTCCAAAACCTCAAAATTCCAATCAACACAATCTGGAACCACAACACCCCAATTCAGTAGTTAACCTTTCCTCCAAACCCCTCTCCCAATCCAAAACCTCTGTGCTATCCAAAGGCCTCACCTTCAGCCCCACTCCCAGATTCAACCAAACAGCCCTCGTCAAACATTTACTGTCCTACACCCGTACTCTCTGCTGGAAATATCATTTTGCCACGAAGAAAAATGATCCTAATCCTACTCCTAATGATCCAACTCCCCAAGACACTATCCAAATTGAACCCTGCCTGGAACAGTTCCGTCCTCCGTCACAGCGGGACCCACCTCCTCTTCCTCAAAATCACCATCTCCAAACCTTCCAGGAATTTCTGACTTCCAGCCTTGCCTCTTAATCCTTCTTAAAAAACCTTAATCCTACTCCCAACATCACCACTGCTGAAGCCCAGGCTATCCGTGATCTGAAGGCTGACCGATCCATCGTCATTCTTCCAGCGGACAAGGGTTCCACGACTGTGGTACTTGATCGTCGGGAGTATGTGGCTGAGGGACTGTGTCAGCTTTCAGACAACACTACTACAAAGTTTGCCAAGGTAATCCCATTCCTGATGTCCAGGCGGAGCTTCAAGGAATCCTCAGAACCTTAGGCCCCCTACAAAACCTTTCACCTGACTCCATCAACCTCCTGACCCCACCAACACCCCGCACCCCTACCTTCTACCTTCTTCCTAAAATTTACAAACCCAATCATCCTGGCCGTCCCATTGTAGCTGGTACCAAGCCCCCACAGAACGCATCTCTGCCTACATAGATCAACACCTTCAACCCATTACATGCAGTCTCCCATCCTTCATCAAAGACACCAACCACTTTCTCGAACGCCTGGAATCCCTACCCAGTCTGTTACCCCTGGAAACCATCCTTGTAACCATTGATGCCACTTCCTTATACACAAATATTCCGCATGTCCAGGGCCTCGCTGCGATGGAGCACTTCCTTTCACGCCGATCACCTGCCACCCTACCTAAAACCTCTTTCCTCATTACCTTAGCCAGCTTCATCCTGACCCACAACTTCTTCACTTTCGAAGGCCAGACATACCAACAATTAAAGGGAACAGCCATGGGTACCAGGATGGCCCCCTCGTACGCCAACCTATTCATGGGTCGCTTAGAGGAAGCCTTCTTGGTTACCCAGGCCTGCCAACCCAAAGTTTGGTACAGATTTATTGATGACATTTTCATGATCTGGACTCACAGTGAAGAAGAACTCCAGAATTTCCTCTCCAACCTCAACTCCTTTGGTTCCATCAGATTCACCTGGTCCTACTCTAAATCCCATGCCACTTTCCTTGATGTTTACCTCCACCTGTCCAATGGCCAGCTTCACACCAACAAGCAACAGTACCTCCATTATGACAGCTGCCACCCATTCCACATCAAACAGTCCCTTCCCTACAGCCTAGGTCTTCGTGGCAAATGAATCTGCTCCAGTCCGGAATCCTTGAACCATTACACCAACAACCTGAAAACAGCTTTCGCATCCCGTAACTACCCTCCCGACCTGGTACAGAAGCAAATAACCAGAGCCACTTCCTCATCTCCTCAAACCCGGAACCTCCCACAGAAGAACCCCAAAAGTGCCCCACTTGTGACAGGATACTTTCCAGGACTGGATCAGACTCTGAATGTGGCTCTCCAGCAGGGATACAACTTCCTCAAATCCTGCCCTGAAATGAGATCCATCCTTCATGAAATCCTCCCCACTCCACCTAGAGTGTCTTTCTGCCGCCCACCTAACCTTCGTAACGTCTTAGTTCATCCCTATGAAATCCCCAAACCATCTTCCCTACCCTCTGGCTCCTACCCTTGTAACCGCCCCCGGTGTAAAACCTTTCCCATGCACCCTCCCACCACCACCTACTCCAGTCCTGCAACCCGGAGGGTGTACAAGATCAAAGGCAGAGCCACGTGTGAAAGCACCCACGTGATTTACCAACTGACCTGCCTACACTGTGAAGCCTTCTATGTGGGAATGACCAGCAACAAACTGTCCATTCGCATGAATGGACACAGGCAGACAGTGTTTGTTGGTAATGAGGATCACCTTGTGGCTAAACATGCCTTGGTGCACGGCCAGCACATCTTGGCACAGTGTTACACCGTCCGGGTTATCTGGATACTTCCCACTAACACCAACCTGTCAGAACTCCGGAGATGGGAACTTGCCCTTCAGCATATCCTCTCTTCTCGCTATCCGCCAGGCCTCAATCTTCGCTAATTTCTAATTTCAATTTGCCGCCGCTCATACCTCACCTGTCTTTCAACAACATCTTTGCCTCTGTACTTCCGCCTTGACTGACATCTCTGCCCAAACTCTTTGCCTTTACAAATGTCTGCTTGTGTCTGTGTATATGCGGATGGATATGTGTGTGTGTGCGAGTGTATACCTGTCCTTTTTTCACCCCTAAGGTAAGTCTTTCTGCTCCCGGGATTGGAACGACTACTTACCCTCTCCCTTAAAACCCACATCCTTTCGTCTTTCCCTCTCCTTCCCTCTTTCCTGACGAAGCAACCGTTTGTTGCGAAAGTTTTGTGTTTGTGTGTGTGTGTTTGTGTTTGTTTGTGTGTCTATCGACCTGCCAGCGCTTTTGTTTGGGAAGTCTCATCATCTTTGTTTTTAGATATATTTTTCCCACGTGGAATGTTTCCCTCTATTATATTCATATCATTAATTAAAAACAAAGATGATGTGACTTACCAAACGAAAGCACTGGCACGTCGATAGACACACAAACAACTCACATCAAGTCACATCATCATTGTTTTTAGATATATTTTTCCCACGTGAAATGTTTCCCTCTATTAACTCCATCTCAATATTTACACGAAAAGTTAAGAGCTCATGCAAGGTTCGCGGCTGCTCACCACTCAGAGACTAAGTCCCGCGATACCACACAATGCAAAATTTTCTAAGTCGTTTCATGTCCTCGCTGCCTAAAGACCAACTGTCCGCTTTCATGCCTCAATCCGAACTGTCCATTTTGGTGTCTCCAGCCAAATTGTCCCTCTGCCCGTCCCCAGCCATGTTTCCCGTGCACAGAATATCGCTCAACAGACTAGGGCAGTTTCATTTCCTGAAGCTGTCCATCTGATTGGCTACAGCTTATTCTACGTTATTTTACATTTTAAATTATTTAAATATTCAAAGCTTGACCACTTTCACATTCTAAATAAAATAACAGTAATATCCATATTACCTTGAATGGAGAACCCCTCAAAGTGGTAGAAAGTTTCACTTATTTAGGGAGTGAAATATCTAGGGATGGAAGAATAACTAACGAAATTAATAGGAGGTTACAGAAGGGAGGCAATTTCTACCAAACAATAAAACATCTGATTTGGAATAATGAAATTTCAGAAGGAGCAAAACTCCTGATGTATAAGAATTATTACTTCCCTATTGTCACCTATGGTGGAGAAACATGGACAATGAAAGAAAGGGACTGGAGCAGACTGCAAGCAGGGGAAATGAAATTTCTCAGAGCAGTTAAGGGAAAAACAAGAATGGACAGAGTAAGGAATGTAGAGATTAGAAAGGATCTCAAACAAGAAAGTATGAGAGAAGAAATTGAAAGAAAGAGATTGAGATGGTATGGGCATGTTAAGAGGATGCATGGGCAGAGACTCCCCAAAATTATGGAAGAACTAAAGATGGATGGGAAAAGACCTAGAGGGCGCCCAAGAACACGGTGGAAAATGGGAGTGAGAATATCTGTTGAAAGGAGAGGTGTCACCTAGCAGCAAGTGGAGGAAGAAAAGTGGTGGGAGGACCGAGCCAAATGGAGAGGACTCGTCAGCACCCAGACCCGGCAGTAGCTGGAGCGGGATTCGGATATAGATAGATAGAATATCCATTGTTAAATTCTTTTACATAAAACTAATACAATTTCCTTCTTAACTTTGAATGTCATGGCCAGTAGCCTTGCAACAATGTGCTTTCTGATAGATAAATAAATAAAGAACAAAAGTAACTATTATGCACTAAACTTTATAAAAAATTGCTACAGCTTATTCTATATTATTTTACATTTTAACCTAATGGTTCAATAAGGTGTCATGCTGTCATTGTTCAATGTGTTTTGTGTTAAGGAAATGATGATCTGATGATTAACTGAAAATACTGATAATTTAAATTTACTATATCTTTTAAATAAATGAAGTTACACAGTTGATATTTACAACATTTGTAATTTTAATTATGCACTTCTATATGAAATGTAAATCATTAAGATCGACTAAAGCATTCAGATTTTAGCATTCAGGTCTTTGTTACAAAACTTGTGAATTTCATTTTTACAGTAAATCCTAAACTATTATAGATATGATCAATATTCAAGTTTTATTGGGAACACCATGAAAATTTATGAAAGATGGTAGATTGAAATTATTGTGACTTCATTCCCTGCATTACTACTGAATTAAATAGTTTCCATAAATGTTTCCCTTTATGGCCGATCTTAGGTCCGCCATATTTAGCACTGCTACATCTCCCTGGCTGTGAATGCCTTCTACTGGGTTTCCCTATGACGTACTTTCTCATCTGTCTCACTCGCTCACTAGTGTTTAGGCCTGAATAGACAATAGACACCTGTGAGTTTCCCCATCACATGGTGATTCTGCGCCTTTTGTGGCACACGATCCTCAACGAGAGGGTTCGTTTCACAATTCCTGAAGGCTGACTCTTTCGGCCATATACTTAAAGGAGAGCAAAATGCTCATTACCTCACATACTCAATACAATAGTACTTCCATTAATAAGTTTTGGTATGACACTGAATCAAATGCTTCTTGAAGTCAAGAAAAACTGCCTCTATCTGATTGCCTTGATCCATGGCTTTTAGGATGTGAAAAAAAACTGTAAGCTGAGCTTCACAAAACCAATGTTTCTGAAATACATGCTTATTGGCATGTAAGATGTCATTCAAGATACCCCACTATGTTTGAGTTCAGACTATGTTCTTACATTCTGTAACAAATGAATGTTAGCGACATTGAATGGTGGTTTTGTGGCCCATTTCTGCTGTCCTTCTTGTACACAAATGCAGCCTGTGTTTTCTTTCAACTGTGGATACAATCTACAATTTTATTTATGGCTATTATGTTTTCAGCAACTGTGGTATATACTTTTAGCAAAATAAAAATCTGCAAAATTGGAATATTTTGTTGCACTTAACCAGTTTCGACAGATTAATCTGTCATCTTCGTAAGTATAAAAAAGTTAGGTAAATACAAATCTTTGAAACATTGCCATACATACAATGTACAAAAAGTGTATTACAAAAAGTTAGTCAAAACTGACTTGTATAACACAGAGAAGCAGATGTCAGTATCTTCATCAGCGAAGCATAATGACATGATACATCACAAAGGTATATAGTGTAAGCAATAATTATAACCACAGACTGATTACTTATATACAGAGTCAACTTGTGTGCAAACATCAAGGAACATACATAAAAGCACATAAAAAGTATAACTAAAGAATATAAAAAGCAAGTTACATATCAAATAAAAAGGAACTGCCAATAAAGTCTCAATATAAATTTTAGGTTATAGTTCTGAAAAGGTCTGGTATAAAAATTTTTTTTTATTACATTATCATCCAGCACTGAGTAAGTATCTTGTAATACAATTCTTGTACTTTGCATACATATACAACCAATTTCTAATGATTTGTATTTTTCTAAATTTTGTATACTTCTGAAGATGATAGATTAATCTGTCAAAACTGATTAAATGCAATAAAATATTCCAATTGTGCAACTAACAACTGAATTTTATTATGAGAAAATATGGTGTACAACATTTTGTTTGAGGGATATCTGTGCTATTAAATAAAGACAAGTTGCTGTTTAAAGTTGTTACCAAAAATTTCAAAAAGTACCTGACTAAGTTATTTTAAATTTTTACATGATGCTCTAATAAACATTAGGAGAGACACAGGGTGCATTTTTTAAAATATATACAGTATATAAGTACATATATACACAGGTAATGCTGTTGCCAAAAAATCTTGAAAAGTTCTTGACCAATTTACTTCAAATTTTTACACAATACTCTAATACACCTTAATAGACACATAAGCTACAGCTTTTAAAACATATATGGTATACAACTAAATATCCAAAAATCTACATTATTATACAAAAACAAATTAATGTTTACCAATGTTATCAAAAATCTTGAAAAGTGCTCGAGTTATTTGCTTCAAATTTTTACTCAATACTGTAGCAAAGCTTCGAACAAACATAGGCTACACGTTTTTTTACTCAGTAATGAAATTTGTTCTCAACAACATGGACCAGTTTAAAAACAACAGTGACATTCATGATTATAATACCAGAAGAAAGAAAGACTTACACTATCCTCTACTTAACCTATCTTTGGCACAGAAAGGGGTAAAATATGCTGCTGTAAAACTTTTCGATGAATTAGTAGACGAAATGAAATGTCTGACAGACAGAAGTAATAATTTCAAAAATAAATTGAAATCATATCTCCTTGACATTTCCTTCCATAGCATAGATGAATTCTTGAACAGGAATAAATAAATCTGTAGGTATAATATGTGTATTTTGTGCAATTTAAGGGAGTGGGGTAGGTAATACAAATTTTAAGCTTTAAAAAAAAAAAAGCTTGATTCATTTGTGCATTCTTATGCACTTGACACATTTCACATCATAATGGTTACTGTGAGATTGATCAGTGGAACACATAACTAACTGATCAAACAATGGAAAATCCAGGATGGAATGTAACAATATTAGAAAAGGAAAGTTGCTACTCACCATATAGCGGAGTTGCTGAGTCGCGATAGGCACAACAAAAAGATTCACACAATTCACTAACTAACTAACTATGCTACTATTTCCCTTGAGTTTTCTGAACCCACGTTTATCACAGTTTCATATTGTGCGGAGCAGGTGACATATTGTACTTCAAATTTACTTTCTTGCTTCCCCACTTTTTGCTGAAGTATGGTTTGTCCCTCAAATGCCACTATTGGATAGAAATAGTGTACATTACAAGAGTGGCTGTAGCTTGTTTCACAAAGATGTGTATGTGGGTCATTACACTTTGTTATTGCTGTCACATCTGTTCTTTTTGTAACACATGTGAATTGCAGTTGGATGTAAAGTACAGATCGTTAAACTGTTACGACTGTCATACTTACTGTAACATATCACACACAACATGTATAATCATAGGATACTAGTCACTAGAATTGTACTGGAGCTACCAATGTATGCAGATCTCTAGATCATCTTTGGTTCAACTGGTAAATAGTGATCAACTGTGCAGTCAGCAATATGTAAAGTAAAATACCTCCATTCAGAGCGTTAATGCTGACTGTTGATGTAGCACAAATGAGTGCACTGTTTGCACACTTTATGACTACTAATGCAATTTATATTAGTACGTAACAACAAGTGGTAACTCAGTATAAATGCAATGTCTCTGTTTTTCACCGTATGCTTGTTTGTAGTCCGTTACATTATTCTGTGTCTCGTACTTTTATTTCCAGAGACGAATTCTGGATTTTATTATCTGATGCCATTGATTTTATATCACCAACATGATGTTATAAATGATTTTATATGAGTATTAGATTTTTACTATGTGTATTTTTCAATAACAAGAACATCAGTTGAAATGATTGACAGTTTAATCTTGTGATGCTCTTTATATGTTCATTCAGTTGGTATACAGGAACTTGATCATGGTCTGTGGATCAAAACTGCTTATGCAATAAAGAAATTTTATCAGCAGCTCTTGGCAGTGAATCATGATGTTTACAAATATTTAACAGATGTGAGGCACCATTTTTTGAAAAAACCTTAAATAATTTCTACTTGACAATTCTTTTTGTTTCATGGATGAATTTTTATTTAAAAGCTGGCACTTTATAGGGAGAGACGACTGGTTTTTAAATGTTGTTGCATAAGTATGACTGAAAAATAATGTGTTCATTAATGTTAAAACTAATCATGAATCTCTCTCTCTCTCTCTCTCTCTCTCTCTCTCTCTCTCTCTCTCTCACACACACACACACACACACACACACACACACCTGTGCTCCTACATTGTGCCAGATGAAAACAGAGATTGCAGTTTGGCCAGCGGACTGGGTTGAGAGGTTGTGTCAGGTGAGGTGGGTATAGGGAGAAAGAGACAGAAAGGGGGAGGTGGTGTGGAGGGGTAGATAGCAGCTTGGGATGAGGTAGCATGTGTGCAGATTAAGACTGCAGTGCTGAAAGTCATCAGGTGCACAAGCTATGAATGCGACATATGGGCACGGTGTGAGGCACACGATCAAAATGATGTGGAGGCATGGTTTGGAAAGGGATGACAGGTGAAAGGAAGGGGAGACTCTTGGGTAGAGGGTGTGGGTGCAGGGGGTTTGAAAGGTCCAGATGGCACAGGTTGTGAAGCAGCCATTGAACTCAAGCTGGTTGTGCTTAACAGTCTAGTCTGCTACTGGGCAGTCAACTCTGTTCTTGGTCAGTTTGCTGCTGGTCATTCATTCAGCTGGTTAGTGGGCATACCCACAAAATTCTATGTACAAATGGCAGCAGAGCTGGTACGTGACATGGCTGCTGTCACAGGTGGCCCTGCCTCTGATATGATAGGATAGGCTTGTGACAGAAGTGGGAGTGGCACATGGATGGACCAGGTCATTGTGCAGATTGGGTAGGGGCAGTGGAGGGATGAAAAGGCTCGCAGGTAGGATGTACCTTATTTCTGGGTGTGATGACAGATAATCCAAGCCCTGGCAAAGGAGATGGGTCAGTTGCTCCAGTATGGATGATATTGAGTTGTAACTGATTCTTGGGAGTAGTGGGAGGATTATTGGGGTGTGAAGACATGGCACAGGAAATTGCTCATTTTAATGTCGGGAATGTACTCTTTTCGCAACTGTTTCATCATTACTTTTAACTTCTGGTACTGAAAGACTACCACATGTATCTCCACTAAAAAGTGTGATGTGTATGTGTATGCTATGTGTAAGTGTATGTGGCTGAAGAATTAAACTTAGAAGAGTATTGTTATCAACATTGAAGAATTCACCCTGACTGTTACTTTTAGCAAATATACCCTGGATTCATTCTTCTCTGCAACCATGGATATGTCATTTTCTTCACAACAATGAAATTACCTTCATATGGATCAACCAGAAATAAATGAGAATAATATTCTGATGTCAATCTCGACAAATAGTTAGACACAAAGTGAAGACAAAAATGGCAACAAGAGACTATAAGACCAAAACACACACACACACACACACACACACACACACAGACAGACAGACACACAAACAAACACACACACACACACACACACACACACACACACACACACACACACTCTTTGTCTGAATTTTGAAAAGATACTGGGAGATCTGAAGAGAAATTTGGTTGTGCTATTTATCACTCCCACAGCACACAGGTACATTATTGTAGCAGTACATCTAAATGCATCTGTAGTACTCAGAGCCTGACAAGTGGGCACAAGTAAACAGGTTTACAGCATTGCAAGAAAGGCAAAATGCTACACTTAAACATGCCCACTGGTCCATGTGAGTAGCCCATCACAATTTGTTAACTTGTGCACTACAGTTTACAGTGGTAGTGGTGCACATTTACATGTCTACAGAGAGATCAGAATAGAATATCCTAATTTGTGATTAGTCAAAATTATTGAAAAGGAAATTCGTGTTTACTACAGTAACAACTTTACATGAAGCATTTTAAGTAAAATTTCAAATACAATTGAGTTTAATAAGGATTAATCAAGTTTATAACAGATTTTCAGCTCATACATTCTGTAGTTCCTCTCAAAATATTTGTAGCATAATGCTTCATGCACTTATATCTCAAGTATTTTGGCGCTTACTAAGTTTGCTGTATTTTAAATTAATATTTCTATTCCTAGTTTTGCAATCGAGGTCAGTGCTTCTGCAAAGGAAAGTCTCCATATCCCTCTCCTTGTTTTCTAATGAAAGGAGGTGAAGTTTAATGTAAAAGGCAGACAATGTTAACATCATCAGTTCTCTTAACAGCAGTAAACACAATACTATGTTTGCAATGACTGTAGCTATTGAGGAAGAAGATTACAAATGTGACCTAGCAAGATTTCTCACCTGCAGTGCCAGGTGTGCCAGTTCATAAGCATTTAAAAGTTTCTGGCACATTGATGCTTTATAAATATAATGAAGACCACAGCAAGACTTCTCCCTTAGTCGATGTTGCAGAGCCAGCACCTACACAAATACATAAAAAAACAATGTCCTGTTACAATATCATGAATATAAACACATTACAGCAATATCTATGATTAGTTAAATTAAAAGAACGCCATATGTTCACTCTGGTACTCCATATTAACTAACAAAAAACTTATTTACTTACTTACTCACTACTAAGACTATCCCAGTTAAACAAAAAGCGAAGGATTAAGACCTACTGTTTTATACAGCCAGGTTTATTCTGCTGTAAATTACTAGATGATCACACACACACACACACACAATGCCAGTTGGTTGCATGCACAGGTCGGAAAGCACCAATGTCAACAATAAAACACTTTGCAGACAGTTTACAAAATGCTGATTTAACAGGAGTTTACAATGGGCCAAATGACAACACTAAATTTGACATATTCCTCAAATTTGTAGTGGTTTTAGAAAACACTTAGCTCAAAAAAGTGATTTTAACACCAAACTAATCTGAAACTGTCTTTACTCACTAAAGTACTCATGTATATTCAGAAAGAAAACCTGAAGTTCATAAAATAATTAATGATCTGAAAAACATTTATTATAAACAATTTAAAAGAAATATCATAAAGAAATCTGGAGTAACCACATTATATCTGAAAGTGAGAACATCCAAAACAAAAATAAAGTGGAATATTGTGATTCCTCAGTTTCTCCTGGGGTATTTGTTGATCAAACTGCCCACTACTGTACTGCCAGCTCATCTTCAGGACCCTATATACATCGCTAGATAAGTCATCTAAAGGTCCACTCTATTACAGGGATCACTTATTTCAACTGGCCTCCGTAAACCTCTTAGACTTCCCTGTAGATGTGGACTCTCCACACCTCTGACAACAGTTGCCTGAAGAGGGTGCCAATGAGGCACTGAAACTCGTAGTCCTATAAAATAATAAGTAAAATTATGGCTGTCAGTATTTGTTTTCCTCAAGTCTTTCACTATGCATTGTGCCTTCCCATTTATACAAGGTGAAACTATAGATTCCAGTATCTGTCTTAAGCAATTTAAGGAAACCATGAGAAACCTAAATGTGGATGGCCAGACAAGAATATTAATCGTCATCCTCCAGAATGCAAGTTCAGCACGTTAATTACTGCACTACCTATGTAGCCCTCACCTGAACATCCAAATGAGGGACTACATAATCTCCAGCATATTTTACCTAAGTGGATGTTATCACCACTAAACAGTAGATTAGTGCTTGTAAAGGGACACCCTCATCTAGCATTACTTTTCCTCAACAGAAGTAGTCAGTACCAGAACTAACTTTCCAATTTTGAACAGGTCAGTATTATCTCAGCTGGTTTTCTAAAAAATGTCATAATTTTGTACATGATGTGTTATATTTCAAGCTAAAATCTATAAAAAGAAATAACTTCTTTTCTTTGTTACAATGGGTATGTACTCTGAATGTCCAGTTAAATTCTCTCTCTCTCTCTCTCTCTCTCTCTCTCTCTTTTAAGAAACATTTAAAATTACGAAATATTTGGCACACTTAAAATTTATATTATGAATTACGCACTTTGGTGTCGGGAATATTGTTAAGCAATTTGGTGCTATTTATTATTATGTTTATTTCTGAATTCACTTATAAAATAATAATTTAAATTAATAGAAATTCAACTGTCAAGAAAATTTGTAAACCCTCTGGAATATTGTTATTACCGCAGAGGGAGGAAGTAGTAGTGAGCATGCCTCTGATGTGACCGGACGTGTTTTTGTATTTTGGAAGAATGTAATTTCGGCTCTGTAATGTGAAAATTCAAAAGACAGTGTGATATAGAAAAACGTGAGGGAATAAATTATCGCGAAAACAAAAAATTTGCACAGACTTACTTCAAAATTATTTAAGTTGGTTGGAACCATGAGAACCTAAAACATGAAAATTTCAGCTCCAACAATCACCCCTAGACATGAAGAACTGGAACCAACTATGAGAAAAGAAGATACGTAAAAAGTTTATTGTAAATCCTACTCCTCTCATATTTTTGTAAAAAGAGACCTTACCATCGGCAACAGCAGTAATAACACAGACGGAGGGATGGGGCGATTCCATGCTGCATGCCTTGGGAAATATAACATCTGTAACTTCCCCTTGCTTTCAGCCATGCTGCAGTATCATCATAAAAAGGCCATACTGACAAATGTTACAAGGGCAGATCAGTTAATCATCCACACTAAACACAACTACTGTAATAGGGCTAAGGTACTTTCAACCCAGTAGTCCACTTACTCAGACAACTATAGAAAAATCTGTAGTTTAATAAGGAATCTGAACCAATGTAAGTCAGGCAAATTTTCACATTTATTAAATATTCTATTCCTCATTATTATCTAAAAAGTTGCAATCCCAATCTAAACACCTATTTTATTTCATTCCCCATTTTCAGTTTGTGTATAATGAACAGATCAAATGTGAGTTTCTGAACTATCATTCTCTATATGAATTCACATGGTTTGCTGAAAGCAGCTATGTGGCGAAATCTAGTTTGCACTGCCCCCCCCCCCTTTTTTTTGAGGGAGATCCAAAAGACACTATATACTAATACAAATAATCAATTTTTGAAAATGTAATATAATTAGATAGACAAAAAAATCTACTTACATAACAGAGGTAGGACAAAACACATAAAAGGTACCAAAACATGCAAGCTTTTGGAGCCAGTGTCTCCTTCAGGGGGAACGGCAGACGAGAAAGAAATGGGAATGAAGGAAAAGAACTGGTGAAGTTTCGGAAATGGGGAGAATTCTCCTCCTTACATAAACCTCACCCCACAGTAGATACTGACACTCAGGTTGCTACAAAATTTCTTGACTACCAAAAAGCCATCAAAGGGTGTTTGCTCTTTCACCTAGCAGCAAACAGAATACAGAATGAAACTGTGTGCTGGACCAGGTTTCAAACACAAGATCTTTGCCTTTCATGACAGGTGCACTACCAACAGAACTACTTGAGTATGACATCCTCTTAGCTCTACTTCCATCAGCAACTCTTCTCCTACCTTTCTTCACAGAAATTCTCCTGCCTAACTAGCAGGACTAGCAGTCCTGGACGAAAGGACGCTGCAGAGACATGACTTAGCCACAGCTGCAGGATTATTTCAAGAATGAAGTCAAGCTCAGATAGCTTCAGCTGATAGAGAACTTGCCTGAAAAAGGCAAAAGTCTTGGGTTCAAGTCCTGGTCCAGCACATTTCATTCTGGAAAATATCTCCCCCCCCCCCCCCCCAAGTTGTGGCTAACAAATATCTGACTGGACTGAAGAAAGAGAGGCAGCTGATCCTCAACATAAATAAATGAAGTGCAATTAATGTTACTAAAATGAAAAGAGCTTATATCAGTTGATTATACAATCAACAATGAGTCCCAACTGTCAACATCCAGAAGTAACTGTATGGTGTGATTGGAGGTGGAATGCATGTGAAGAGTCTCACTCACAAAATTCTAAAGGGCTCATTTTCTAAAATACATCAAATAAATGTGTTACTCCTTCCAACATACATCTGGTATTATGACCACTATGGTAGATTAGAGAAATTTGGTTTCATGTTCAGAAATTAAAATTTTTATGTCCAATATGTCAACGCAAAAGGAAGAGAGGAAAACTATACTGGCATGCAATGTACACTCTGACACACGATGAATGGTGGCTTGTAGGGCCTAGTTGTAAATGTAGCTTTATCAGTTCTTTCCAAAATGCACTAATATTCTAGAAGTGACTAAATATTTAATTACAATTTCCTAACAATGTTGTCACCTCCCTGCACATAAAAGTGACAACTGTCCAAATCCTCACAGAACTGTGCTCATAAGCTGCTTTGTGATGTACACATTATTGGTTGAGTACCTGGCATTGTCTGCTAATTGTTTTTATGCAACCCTGGCAATGGAGGTCAAATTTCACCAGCACTGTGACTAAATCAGCCAATGACACCAAAGACCTCTGGATATGACACGTCAGTCATTTTTTATAGTTGCTGAAGTGATCACTTTCCCACACCCCCTTCCACGTAGTCTCATTGCAAGTGTTTTTCCAGAAAGCAATCGAGATTTGTGCTACGTTTTGCTGAAATTGTTCCACACATTCAACATGTTTTACATTCGCCCCTTTCTTACTCTTGATATGAACCCCAGTATCTCCCACACTCCACTCCCGCACCCGAACCCACCCCTTTGGGTCAGTTGTCATCGGGCATGTTACCATTCAGCCTAACAACCTGAAATACTGTGAATATAATGCAATTACCGCCATTTTCGACCACTTCATAAAGGAATTCTATAACTATTCTGGAAAAAACACACACACACAATTTTTATGTATGTAGATTATTAATTATTATAGCAAAAGGAAGAGGCATAGCAGAACAATTTTACTACTTCTTTTACAAATCAAAACATTAAAAACAAAGGTATATTTAGTTTAATATCAAGTAATTATACTTTTGGAGATCATACCTGGCGATGAAACTGATACAGATAATTTCTGCAGAATCTTGATGTAAACTCCGCTGCTCTTTGACGTCGTCTTATGAAATCCTGCAGTCCATCTGGTTCTGGTATATTGCTTATGGACAGATATACATTTAAAAGGGTAACCTCTAATTTTTCTCTAATTGTCATTAACCTCCAAGCAAAAATACTATCTTTAGTTTCATCACACTTGTTATTTTTTCTGTTTGACAATGTCTTTCTAGTACCAGGAAACAAAAGTCTCTTGTTTTCCCCTATGACATTAGTACTGTTGTTCTGATAAGTAATTTTTTTCTCATTTGATTTTTGAGCATCTGTAAAACAATCACAGTCAGATGGAACTGAACATTCACTGCATGCTGATTGGTCTTCCTCAGGTATGGTTAAAAGTGGGTGATGTATTGCAAGTGAAGAGATCATAGTCATTGCTGTTCCTATAGACAAAAATTAAAACAGTTTCACTGCACCGCACTGCACAGTTGCTTGCTTTCTAATTTAGTTGCCAGAGAAAACAATCTCATGCATTCAGGACAACTGTGTAACAATGTTCCAGCTATGTGACTATGTGAAATGTATAACATTGCTTTATGAAAGGCAGATTATGATTCACCTACCCATAAAGAAAAATACAATACTTGCTCTCTTTCCAAGTTCTGAAAGGGAAAGATGGGCCTAAAAGTTAATTGTGGATACTTCTGTCGTAAATAATTATGAAATTAAAATCTACTTTTAAACCTGTAGTTACATTAATAAAAGTGTCAGTATTGTGTTAAAAAAGGTAATATGGTGTGAAAAGTGAATCATTCAAAAAGAGCAACAGAAAGTTCTATTTCATTACATCTATTGTCTTTTTTTTTAACGTATCTAGTGTCAGTGCTTTATAAAATCGATCAGCCATAATGAAGCTGGGAAAATGTGACAAGGAAAGGGCAGAGATGGGAAAATTTTGTAGGCAGGTTTGAATTCACTTAAGCAAAATATTTTACTCGCTACCAGAATTAGAGAAGAAAGATATAAAGGAATGTAGTTTGCAACATAATGATGCTACAAAATTTACAACTAAGCCTTATGAAAAACAAAACAGGAACAGAAAAGTTCTGCCTCTAGGTCACAGTCATGAGAGGAGTGCAGACCAGCAGCTACAGTAAAAATTAACTTCAGTGTACAACATCATTAGTCATGTGACTATTCTTAGTATCCAGATAGGAGAACATTTGTTGATAGTTTGGGGATCTGAAAAAAAACCCACAGAATTGCATGTGACTTGGATACACTTTTCCAAGTGTTGCTGCAGGAAGATGCAGCCTATACCTGTATAAGATGGTCAAGAACAAGTTATCAGATCTCTTAGCAGAAAAGATATGGGGGCCACCAAAATACAAAGGCAAATCCCTCTGGTAATTCTGGTCAGGTGAAACATCTGCAAAGTATTAAAGGAAATTAAACTGGCAGAGACTCCGAGTTTATCTTATAGGAATGGAGAGAAATGTGAATGCAACTTGCTTCATCACAATACTATGGCGGAGGGGAAAAGGGGGGGGGGGGGGGGGAAGAAGTAAATGAGTTGTTATTTTGTTTGGAAGCTCTTAGTAGTTGGAAAGGAATTGATCTGACTTCTTTATCTAAACACCATATAATCACAAAGATAGAAATTCTTAATTTAAGTTGTTATAAATTAGCTGCATATTCATGAAGATCCAATACAGATAGAGGAGGCATTATCACAATCACAAAAAAAGGGACATAAAAACAAAAATGTAGAAATAAGTAAATTCTCTATTGATCAGAATACAGAAGTATGTACTTGTGAGTTAATATTGGGAAATGTAACAAATGTGATTGTTACAGTATACACATCCCCACTGGGTAATTAATATATTTTCATGAACATTTTGAAGGTTTTTGTACTGCCTGTTAGACAAAAAGAGGGGATTATTAATTTATGGTGATTTAGTGTAAACTTCTTTTAAAAAATCTGACTGGAAAAGTGATGTAGAGATGCTGTTAGCCACTTATAATTTAGTATCAGTAATAGATTTCCCTACCTGAGCTGCTCAACACAATAGTACGCTTATACATAAAGTATTGATACAACGTGCAGAAGCTAAAGAAACATTTGCTTATCTGGTGGGAAATGAATTGTCAGATCATAATACACTGTTAGTCACATAAAGTAATATAGCTCTATATACAGTGTAGTTAGTTAGCTAGTTAGTTTCATGTTCCCTGGATCATTTTGCACAATAAATCATAATGATGTGGAATAAGTCATTTTACATTCACATCACAAATTAGTATGTAAATATGGCAAAATGCTGAATATTTGTAAGGATTTTTTTCAATGTACAGATGTGTGTTAGTAACTCCCACCCACCACCTCACACCATACTACAAGAACAGAAATTCTTCTACAAAACAGCAAGAGTTGACAAGGAGAATAAATACACTGCTAAGCAACAGTTAAAATGTCAAACTCCATTAAATAAATGTCTGCAAGATGATCATGGGTGAGGACCACATATTATTCTTAAAGCACATTTTTGAGCAATGAAGACTTTCTTTTTTGCAGACGAGTTATCTCAGAACATAATTCCATATGACATCACTGAATGATTCTAAGTGCAAATGTAGCTAAACAAAGTCATTTTAGGAGTCCCAAAATGTACTTTTTCCAGTTTAAATTCTCATCAATGTGGACACCTAAGAAATTTGAAATTTCCACCCTATTTGTTACTTCTTCATCATGTATTACATTTATTATTGGCATAGTACCCTGGATGTGCAGAACTGAATGCAGTGTGTCTTTTTAAAATTGAGAGTGAGACCATTTGCAAAAAACCAGTCAATGAGACTTTTACGAACATTGTTTACTATTTCTTCTGTTGCTGTATGTATGCTTGGATTGATTGCAATACTAGTGTCATCTGCAGAAGAACTAATTCTACTTGTTGTATATTAGACAGAAGATTATTTAAATATGTGAGGAACAATGGTAGACCTAAGACTGAGTCTTGGGAAATGCCATACATGATTTCTTCCCAGTCAAAATTACATCCCCAGACTATATTAGTTGAATTAGTAAGTAAAACTTTCTGCATTATTTTGTTAGATATGACACTCTCCATTGGTTGACCATATTATCATTCCCATAAAACTTCCATTAATCAAGGAGAATAATATGATTCACACAGTCAAATGCCTTAGGGAGGTCGCAGAAAATACCAACTGGCAGTTCTTTATTATTTAAAGCTTGTAAAATTTGGTGAGTGAATATGTAAACGAGGAACTCTTCTGAAACCCAAACTGCGATTTCCTGAATGTTTCAGAAACATTCAAAGAAAACAATGAGGCTCATTAATGCTAAAACAAGTGAAGATTCTAAAGGAGGGCTTGAAAATGTGAAGTGGGATGCATTCTGTATCTTAAGTACGAATTAAGGCATGTACTGAACTATTAAGACAAAACATATCCCAATGGCAATATTTTACAGTGTGAAGATTTTATTCAGTGCTCAGTAAATGTATAAATAGCTGTCTCAGTAGGGTGGCCCTTTTTAAATCCAATCTGTGATTTGCTAAAGGCTCCATTATCACATAAGCAGGTGACAACCCTGGGGTACCTTATTGTCTGAAACATATTAGAAATTGATATAAGGATGGCACTGGGTGATAGTTCTTTAAAACTGAGGAGTCATTATTGTTATAGAGAGGTCTAACAATGGCAAATTATAATCTTTCTGGACAAACACCTGAATTTTCTTAAAATACTGCAGCATTTTTGTAGTATGCAAGTAATGTTGGATCTTGACTTATTCTGGCCTTTACTTAAATTTCTTACATGACATTTTAATTCCCTTAGTTATTCATATCTTAGGTTTTTATAGAATAAACTGAATTTGACTTTAGCATCTATTTCTACATTTACATTTACATCTATACCCTGCAAACCACCATGAGATGCATGGCAGAAGATTCACTCCATTGTACCAGTTATTAGGGTTTCTTCCTGTTACATTCACATATGGAGTGCGGGAAGAATGATTGACTGAATGCCTCTGTGTGTGTGCTCCACAATCCCTATGAGAGCCAGTTCCTGAAAATTTGGGAAAACAATTTCTCAGGATAGTTTCTGTCTATCTTCAAGAGTCTTCCAGTTCACTTCCTGCAGTATCTCTGTGACACTTTTTAACATAATCATCATCATCATCATCATCATCATCATCATCATCTAAGACTGATTATGCCTTTCAGCATTCAGTCTGGAGCATAGTCCCCTTTATAAAATTCCTCCATGACCCCCTATTCCGTGCTAACATTGGTGCCTCTTGTGATATTAAGCCTATTACTTCAAAATCATTCTTAACCGAATCCAGGTACCTTTTCCTTGGTCTGCCCCGACTCCTCCTACCCTCTACTGCTGAACCCATGAGTCTCTTGGGTAACCTTGCTTCTCCCATGCGTGTAACATGACCCCACCATCTAAGCCTGTTCGCCCTGACTGCTACATCTATAGAGTTCACTCCCAGTTTTTCTTTGATTTCTTCATTGTGGACACCCTCCTGCTATTGTTCCCATCTACTAGTACCTGCAATCATCCTAGCTACTTTCATATCCGTTACCTCAACCTTATTGATAAGGTACCCTGAATCCACCCAGCTTTCGCTCCCATACAACAAAGTTGGTTGAAAGATTGAACGGTGCACAAATCTCTGACCATTTGTGCTGCCCTTCTCTGTATACGTTCAGTATCCCCTGCTAGTTCTAACTGGTATGGGTCCCACACTTGAGCACTTCCTCAGTATTCTACCAATAAACTGAAGTCTACCACCTGCTTTACCCATGACCAAACCTATGTGAATATTCCATTTCATATCCCTACAAAGTGTTACACTCTGGTATTTGTATGAATTGACTGATTCCAATAGTGGCTCATTGATATTATAGTCAGACGATACTACATTTTCTCGTTTTGTGAAGAGCAGAATCTTACATTTCCGGACATTTAAAGCAAGTTTATCCAAAATTTTTGAGAAAGTAATGTATTCAAGAGTAGCTTCACATATCTGTAAAAATGAAGTACTAACAAAATGTCAGTTTGGTTTCCAGAAAGGTTTTTCAACAGAAAATGCCATATATGCTTTCACCAGTCAAATTTTGAATGATCTGAATAACCAAAAACCACCCATTGGGATTTTTTGTGATCTCTCAAAGGCTTTTGATTGTGTAAATCATGAAATTCTGCTAGACAAGCTCAAGTATTGTGGCATGAGTGGGACAGTGCACAAATGGTTTAATTCGTACCTAACTGGAAGAGTGCAGAAAGTTGAAATAAGTAGTTCTCGTAACATGCAAAGATCAGCACATTCCTCAAACTGGGGAACTATCAAGAATGGGGTTCCACAAGGGTCAGTCTTGGGTCCTTTGTTGTTCTTATTATATATTAATGACTTGCATTCTATATTCATGAAGAGGCAAAGTTAGTTCTCTTTGCTGATGATACAAGTATAGTAATCACACCTGAGAAACAAGAATTATCTGATGAAATTGTCAATACTGTCTTTCAGAAAATTACTAAGTGGTTCCTTGTAAACGGACTCTCACTGAATTTTGATAAGACACAGTACATACAGTTCCGTACAGTGAATGGTATGACGCCATTAATAAATATAGACCTTAATCAGAAGCATATAGCTAAGGTAGAATATTCCAAATTTTTAGGTATGTCCATTGATGAGAGATTAAATTGGAAGAAACACATTGATGATCTGCTGAAACGTTTGAGTTCAGCTACTTATGCAATAAGGGTCATTGCAAATTTTGGTGATAAACATCTTAGTAAATTAGCTTACTACGCCTATTTTCACTCATTGCTTTCATATGGCATCATATTTTGGGGTAATTCATCACTGAGGAATAAAGTATTTATTGCACAAAAGCGTGTAATCAGAATAATAGCTGGAGTCCACCCAAGATCATCCTGCAGACATTTATTTAAGGATCTAGGGATATTCACAGTAGCTTCTCAGTATATATACTCTCTTATGAAATTTGTTATCAACAACCAAACCCAATTCAAAAGTAATAGCAGTGTGCATAACTACAATACTAGGAGAAAGGACGATCTTCACTATTCAAGATTAAATCTAACTTTGGCACAGAAAGGGGTGAATTATACTGGCACTAAAGTCTTTGGTCACTTACCAAATAGTATCAAAAGTCTGACAGATAACCAACAAGTATTTAAGAAGAAATTAAAAGAATTTCTGAATGACAACTCCTCCTACTCCATAGAGGAATTTTTAGATATAAATTAAGAAAAAAATTTAAAAAAATAAAAAAAAATAAAAAAAATAAATAAAAATAAAAAACACACAAAAAAATAAAGTTGTTATATTAACTTAAGTATGTTTTTAAATTAACCTAATTATGTCATGTATTGGAAAATTCGACTCGTTCCACATCATTACGAAATATCGTATTCATGATCCATGGAACTAGTATTAATCTAATCTAATCTAATCTAATCTAATCTCTGCACCACTTTGATATCTTATCAAGATCTGACTGAATATTTATGCAGCTTCTTTCCGATAGTACTTCATAATATGTAACTGCATTATCTGCAAAAAGCCTGATGTTAGTATTAATATTTGCTGCAAGGTCATTAATATATAACACAAACAGCACGGGTCCCAACACACTTCCCTGGGGAACACCCAAAGTTACTTCTACATCTGATGATGACAACCTATCCAAGATAACTACTTGTGTCCTCCCTATCAAAAGTCCGAAAACCAGGCAAAAATTTCACCTGATGCCCCACATGATCATCTTTTTCACAATAAGTGTAGGTATGGTACTGAGTCAAATGCTTTTTGAAAATCAAGAAACATAGCATCTAACTGATTGCCTTGATCCAATGCTTTCAGTATGTCACATGAGAAAAGTGCAAGTTGAGTCTCACATGATCGAAAAGTGCAAGTTGAGTCTCACATGATCGATGTTTTTGGAACCCATGCTGCTTGGCATTGAGGAGGTCATTCTTTTCAAGATATCTCATTATGTTTGAACGTAGACTATGTTCTAAGATTCTACGACAAGTCGATGTCAAGCGCATTGGGCCGTAGTTTTGTGGACCTCTTCTACGACAGTTCTTTTAGACAGTTGTGACCTGTGCCTTTTTCCAAAAAATGGGCATGGAGTTTCGTTTGAGGGATCTATGATAGATTACAGTAAGAAGACGGGCTAATTCGGCCACAAATTCAGAACAGAACGCGACAGGGATTCCATCGGGCCCTGGAGCTTTGTTCAATTGTAATGATTTCAGCTGTTTCTCAACACTACTAACAGTAATAATTACTTCATTCACCTTTTCAGTGGTATGAGGATTAAATTGGGGCAATTCTTTTGGGTTTCACTTTATAGAGAAACAAGTGAAAATGGACTTAAGCATTTCAACTTCTCCTTTGCTACACTCTTTGGCGCCACTAACAGCCTTTACATGTGACCAGAACTTCTCTGAGCTCTGTGAAAGATCACTTGACAATATTCTGCTACAGTAGTCATTGAAAGCATCACACGTTGCTGTCTTGACGGCCAAACGTGTTTCATTCATCATCTCTCTATCTATAACCCTATGCGCTGTTTTACACCTATTACGCAGTAATCTCTGTTTCTTTGGAAGTTTCTTTATAGTGGCTGTATTCTGTGGAGGTTCCCTCCCATTATGAAGTGTTCTACTGGGTATATATCTATCAAGCACATGCTCAACTGTTCTTTTAAATTTGAGCCAGAGGTCCTCTGCATGCTCCTGCCCTGTGCTCAAAGTCTCAAGTTCCTCAATGAGATATGACACTACTGATTTCTTTATCTACTTTACTGAACATATATATCTTTCTACTTGTTTTAGTTGTCCTTCGTATTTTGGTAATCATTGCTGCCACAACCACATCATGGTTTTCAGTTGTAATGTGGACAACCTCAAAGAGGTTGGGTCAACCTGTCGCCGGTACATAAAACATGCTTCCGTTGTGAATGGGGTTCCTAACTATCTGTTCTAGGTGCTTTTTCAGAGAAGCCATTTAGTAAAGTTTCACAGTATGTCTTACCAAACCCAACACTAACAAAACTGTAATTTTTCCAATTAATTGTTGGATGATTAAAGTCTTCACAGATGATTTCAGTATGATTGGGGAACTTACATACAAGTGAACTGAGGTTGTCTCTAAAGCTTTCAGTTACATCCGGAGACGATTTTGGTGGGCAATAGAAGAGTCCAGTTATCACTTTACTCCCACCCCTGAAACCGATTCTCGCCCAAATAACCTCACACACAGCTTAAGTTTCTACCTTGCTGAAGTTTTTCTGTTCTACATTGACACCTTACTTAATCTTCATATTTGTGTATATTCCATATATATTTGAATTTCTTCACTCTTTTAATTTTTCCATATTTGGTGTGCTTGGCTTGTGTGATCTTGTTCTTTCTTTCCATGTATTGCATTATACTCCGATCAGCCAGAACAATATGACCACTGACCTAATGTCAATATAAACTCATCAAGGTGATAGCACTATCACATGGCGAGGAATGACTGCTAGTCACACACACTGCACGTAGTATTAGTGAGCATGCTGCCTTTGTGTAGAATGGGATTGGCATACGATCTATCTGAGTTTGACTGAGGGCAGATTGTGATGGCTCAGAGGCTTAGCACGCGCGTTTTGGAAACTGCACAACTTGTCAGGTGTTCCAGGAGTGCTGCCTTCAACATGTAACGAAACCAAGGTGAAACCACATCCAGACGTTGTGGAGTTTGACACCGATCTCTCATTACAAATGTCAGACATTGTAGGATGGGCCGACTGGTAAAACAGGACAGGCAGCAAACTGTGGTGGAACTAACGTCAGACTTAAATGCGGGGCAGAATACAAGTCTGAAAACACTGTGCACCAAACACATAACGATAGGCCTCCACAGGCATGCATGCGCCAATGTTAACATCATGACATCAGCAACTATGATTCAAATGGGCACGTGACCATTGGCACTGTATGCTGGTGCACTGGCAAAGCATTGTATGGTCTGGTGAATCCTGACACCTTCTTCACATGCCGAAGAGAGGACGTGAATCTGTCATCTTCCAGGGGAACAGCTCCTTGACACCTGTACTGTGGGGCAGAGACAAGCTGGCAGTGGCTCCATTATGATCTGGGAAACATTCACTTGGGCATCCATTGGTGCAGTGGAGCTCTTGCCAGGTATCATGACAGCCAAGGAGTAATGTACACTGGTTGCAGACCACGTACACCCCATCATGATGCCCATTGTTTCCCCATGGCAGTGGCGCTTTTCAGCAGGATAATGCAACACTTCGGAGGGCCAGCAGTATGATGGTGTGGTTCAAGAAACACAGTGGCAAGTTCCAATTGATGTGCTGGACCCTCAAATCACCACATCTGGGATGTGACTGAACATGGCATCTGAGCTCATCACCCCCTTCCCCGGAATTTACAGGAATTAGGTGATTTCTGTCTGTAGATGTGGTGCCAGCTTCCTTCAGAAACCTCCAATGCCTCATTACTTCCATGCCACGATGTGTCACCACTGTTATCCGTGCCAAAGGTGGACATACCGGCTATTAGGTGGGTGTCATAATGTTCTGGCTGGTCAGTGTACAATATCTGTAGAGCTGTGCTGGCAGAAACTTCATTTAAGTGTTCCGGAGTTAGTTGTCTGTTGTTGCTGAATATTGCCATGTCATCTGCAAATGCCAGGCATTTCAGATGTTGTTTTGTTTGCATATTTTTCCTAACAGTATCCCTTCCCGTTGTATGATATTTTGACCTAGACCTTGTTGAATAGTTGGGGGAGATGATTTCCTTGCCTGACCGCTGTGTAAGTCTCAAATGTTCTGAGATTTCATTTGTTGTATGAGTGCCCTAGTTTTTCTGACAATTCCATGTTCTATGTAGTATATTCCTAGATTCTTCATTTAATATTAGATCTTGAAATCTTGAAAGATGGCTTATGCGAGATAGTTGACAATTATCTTCAAGTGTCTCCCAATTCAAGATTTTTCAGCATTTCTGTGAATCTCTTCTGTGAGTCAAAGGCAACAATCTTGCTGCCGTTCTTTGTATACATTCAATAACCTGTTATTCCTATATGTTATCAGTTCCACATAATTAATATTATGGGATAGTTCACATGAGTATATTACAAGGAGTATCCTTTGTAGGCTGACTGCATTTTCCCAGTACTTTACCAACAAACTGAAGTATGTCACCTGCATTATGTGTGTTCATTCCATTTCATAGCCACACAAACTGTTACACTCAGGTATTTGTACAATTTGACTAATTCTAATTGTGACTCACAGATATTACAGTCACAGAATACTACTTTTTTGCATCACTATTAATACTGTCTGTCAGGTCATTAATGCATAAGGGTTGTTCAACAAAGACTGAGACTGAAATACATTTATTATCAAGTAATCAATCAATACTTTCCCCTCCAATGTAGTCACTATTAAGAGTGACACACTTATCCCATCATCTCATCAAACTGCCCACTTTCCTGTATCTGTTAGCAGTTAAATTTTCTAACTACCAACTGGTTTCACAGTTATGGTGATTTATAAAGTAGCAACATAACTTTACTTTATAAAATTTATGAGGTAGAGGTACAGAAAGTAGGGGCCAGGTTGATTACCACTGCTCTAAAGCCTTCAATCGACATTTCCTAAGTCAAATTGTCATCCTTTGAGATCCTTTCACTGCAGAACAATACAAAACAAGTCACATAGGGCTAGATCAGGGCTATACGGAAGGAGCCCTTATTGGCTAAAAACATCATGACAGCTACTACAACATTAGGCAACGCATTCTCATGGTTCAGTTTTCACTTTCTGTGGAGTTCCCTTCATTTCTCTGGAATATGACCTTTCATCAGCTGTTGAGTCTAATCTCTGGGAACTTGATGTGTTTACGCCATGCTGCCATAGTACAAAATGTGTTCACTAAGGACTTATTGGCTGATTTTGGGACATGTGCTTTTATCAGGTGGGACTCTCCCTTTTGAAACTACTCTGAATGCTGTCTTTTCATTTCAGAGTCATAATAATAGACCAAAATTCGTTGTCAGGGATGATGGTTTTCCGTCAATCATTCCCTTCATCCTGGACACACTGTATCCGTAAACTGCAGAAACCACCTCTGTTCTGTTTTTGAGTAGGTATCGGTAGCCTGGGAATCCAGCAAATGTACACTCATGACACGTTTAAATAATTCTTCATAACGGTGTGAGAACTTCCTAACAAAATTTTCAACATTTTTGTGAGCTGTCTAACAGTCACATGAGTCCTCATATATGATCGCTGCTGCAGTGTTGATTGTGATATCAGTAAAGATTAGTGTGGTTTCCTCCTATCCTTTCAGCTCATTGTTGTGGTCTTCAGTCCTGAGATTGGTTTGTTGCAGCTCTCCATGCTACTCTATCCTGTGCAAGCTTCTTCATCTCCCAGTACATACTGCAACCTCCATCCTTCTGAATCTGCTTAGTGTACTCATCACTTGGTCTCCCTCTACGATTTTTACCCTCCACGCTGCCCTCCAATGCTAAATTTGTGATCCCTTGATGCCTCAGAACATGTCCTACCAACCAGTCCCTTCTTCTTGTCAAGTTGTGCCACAAACTCCTCTTCTCCCCAATTCTATTCAATACCTCCTCATTAGTTATGTGATCTACCCATCTAATCTTCAGTATTCTTCTGTACCACCACATTTCGAAAGCTTCTATTCTCTTCTTGTCCAGCATCACCTGACTTAATTCGACTACATTCCATTATCCTCGTTTTGCTTTTGTGGATGTTCATCTTATATCCTCCTTTCAAGACACTGTCCATTCCGTTCAACTGCTCTTCCAAATCCTTTGCTGTCTCTGATAGAATTACAATGTCATCGGCGACCCCTAAGTTTTTATTTCTTCTCCATGGATTTTAATAACTATTCCAAATTTTTCTTTTGTTTCATTTACTGCTTGCTCAATATACAGATTGAATAACATCGGGGAGAGGCTACAACCCTGTCTCACTCCCTTCCCAACCACTGCTTCCCTCTCATGCCCCTCGCCTCTTATAACTGCCATCTGGTTTCTGTACAAATTGTAAATAGCCTTTCACTCCCTGGATTTTACTCCTGCCACCTTTAGAATTTGAAAGAGAGTATTCCAGTCAACATTGTCAAAAGCTTTCTCTAAGTCTACAAATGCTAGAAACATAGGTTTGCCTTTCCTTAATCTTTCTTCTAAGATAAGTCGTAAGGTCAGTATTGCCCCATGTGTTCCAATATTTCTACGGAATCCAAACTGATCTTCCCCCGAGGTCGGCTTCTACCAGTTTTTCCATTTGTCTGTAAAGAATTCATGTTAGTATTTTGCAGCTGTGACTTATTAAATTGATAGTTTGGTAATTTTCACATCTGTCAACACCTGCTTTCTTTGGGATTGGAATTATTATAGTCTTCTTGAAGTCTGAGGGTATTTCGCCTGTCTCATACATCTTGCTCACTAGATGGTAGAGTTTTGTCAGGACTGGCTCTCCCAAGGCCGTCAGTAGTTCTAATGGAATGTTGTCTACTCCTGGGGCCTTGTTTCAACTTAGGTCTTTCAGTGCTCTGTCAAACTCTTCACACAGTATCATATCTCCTATTTCATCTTCATCTACATCCTCTTCCATTTCCATAATATTGTCCTCAAGTACATCGCCTTTGTATAGACCATCTATATACTCCTTCCCCCTTTCTGCTTTCCCTTCTTTGCTAAGAACTGGGTTTCCATCTGAGCTCTTGATATTCGTACAATTGGTTCTCTTTTCTCCAAAGGTCTCTTTAATTTTCCTGTAGGCAGTATCTATCTTATCCCTAGTGAGATAAGCCTCTACGTCCTTACATTTGTCCTCTAGCCATCCCTGCTTAGCCATTTTGCACTTCCTGTCGATCTCATTTTTGAGACGTTTGTATTCCTTTTTGCCTGCTTCATTTGCTGCATTTTTATATTTTCTCCTTTCAGCAATTAAATTCAATATTTCTTCTGTTACCCAAGGATTTCTACCAGCCATCATATTTTTACCTACTTGATCCTCTGCTGCCTTCACTACTTCATCCCTCAGAGCTACCCACTCTTCTTCAACTGTATTTCTTTCAGCCATTCCTATCAATTGTTCCCTTATGCTCTCCCTGAAACTTTGTATAACCTCTGGTTTAGTCAGTTTATACAGGTCCCATCTCCTTACATTCCCATCTTTTTGCAGTTTCTTCAGTTTTAATCTACAGCTCATAACCAATAGATTGTGGTCAGAGTCTACGTATGCCCCTGGAAAAATCTTACAATTTAAAACCTGGTTCCTAAATCTCTGTCTTACCATTATATAATCTATCTACTTCTACATCCATACACCACAAGCCACCTGACGGTGTGTGGCAGAGGGTACCTCGAGTACCTCTATCGGTTCTCCCTTCTATTCCAGTCTCATATTATTC
Organism: Schistocerca cancellata; assembly: GCF_023864275.1. Classification (NCBI taxonomy): domain Eukaryota; kingdom Metazoa; phylum Arthropoda; class Insecta; order Orthoptera; family Acrididae; genus Schistocerca; species Schistocerca cancellata. The sequence continues at coordinate 1,191,898,795 of NC_064626.1, read as the reverse complement.
GTGGAAAGAAAGATTGTCGGTATGCCTCTGTGTGGGCTCTAATCTCTCTGATTTTATCCTCATGGTCTCTTCGCAAGATATAGGTAGGAGGGAGCAATATACTGCATGACTCTTTGGTGAAGGTATGTTCTCGAAACTTTAACAAAAGCCCGTACTGATCTACTGAGCGTCGCTCCTGCAGAGTCTTCCACTGGAGTTTATCTATCATCTCTGTAACGCTTTCGCGATTACTAAATGATACTGTAACAAAGCGCGCTGCTCTACGTTGGATCATCTCTATCTCTTCTATCAACCCTATCTGGCACGGATCCCACACTGCTGAGCAGCATTCAAGCAGTGGGCGAACAAGCGTACTGTAACCTACTTCCTTTGTTTTCGGATTGCATTTCCTTAGGATTGTTCCAATGAATCTCAGTCTGGCATCTGCTTTACCTACGATCAACTTCACATGATCATTCCATTTTAAATCACTCCTAATTCGTACTCCCAGGTAATTTATGGAATTAACTGCTTCCAGTTGCTGACCTGCTATTTTGTAGCTAAATGATAAGGGATCTATCTTTCTATGTATTTGCAGCACGTTACACTTGTCTACATTGAGATTCAATTGCCATTCCCTGCACCATGCGTCAATTCGCTGCAGATCCTCCTACATTTCAGTACAATTTTCCATTGTTACAACCTCTCGATACACCAGAGCATCATCTGCAAAAAGCCTCAGTGAACTTCCGATGTCATCTACAAGGTCATTTATGTATATTGTGAATAGCAACAGTCCTATGACACTCCCCTGTGGCACACCTGAAATCACTCTTACTTCGGAAGACTTCTCTCCATTGAGAATAACATGCTGCATTCTGTTATTTAGGAACTCTTCAGTCCAATCACACAATTGGTCTGATAGTCCATATGCTCTTACTTAGCTCATTAAACGACTGTGAGGAACTGTATCGAACGCCTTGCGGAAGTCAAGAAACACGGCATCTACCTGTGAACCCGTGTCTATGGGCCTCCGAGTCTCATTGACAAATAGCGCGAGCTGGGTTTCACACGACCGTCTTTTTTGAAACCCATGCTGATTCCTACAGAGTAGATTTCTAGTCTCCAGAAAAGTCATCATACTCGAACATAATACGTGTTCCAAAATTCTACAACTGATCGACATTAGAGGTCTATAGTTCTGCACATCTGTTTGACGTCCCTTCTTGAAAACAGGGATGACCTGTGCCCTTTTCCAATCCCTTGGAACACTATGCTCTTCTAGAGACCTACGGTACACCGCTGCAAGAAGGGGGGCAAGTTCCTTCGCTTACTCTGTGTAAAATCGAACTGGTACCCCATCAGGTCCAGCGGAATTTCCTCTTTTGAGTGATTTTAATTGTTTCTCTATCCCTCTGTCATGTATTTTGATTTCTATCATTTTCTCATCCATACGAAAATCTAGAGAAGGAACTACAGTGCAGTCTTCCTCTGTGAAACTGCTTTGGAAAAAGACATTTACTATTTCGGCCTTTAGTCTGTCATCCTCTGTTTCAGTACCATTTTGGTCACAGTGTTTGGACATTTTGTTTTGATCCACCTACTGCTTTGACATAAGACCAAAATTTCTTAGGATTTTCTGCCAAGTCAGTACAAAGAACTTTACTTTCAAATTCATTGAACGCCTCTCACATAGCCCTCATCACACTACATTTCACTTCACGTAATTTTTGTTTGTCTGCAAGGCTTTGGCTATGTTTATGTTTGCTGTGAAGTTCCCTTTGCTTCCACAGCAGTTTTCTAACTCGGTTGTTGTACCACGGTGGCTCTTTACCATCTCTTACGATCTTGCTTGGCACATACTCATCTAACGCATATTGTACGATGGTTTTGAACTTTGTCCACTGATCCTCAACTTGCGACAAAACTTTTGTGTTGAGCCGTCAGGTACTCTGTAATCTGTTTTTTGTTCCTTTTGCTAAACAGAAAAATCTTCCTAACTTTTTTATTTTCTATTTACGGTTGAAATCATTGATGCAGTAACCGCTTTATGATCACTGATTCCCTGTTCTGCGTTAACTGTTTCAAATAGTTCGGGTCTGTTTGTCACCAGAAGGTCTAATATGTTATCGCCACGAGTCGGTTCTCTGTTTAACTGCTCAAGGTATTTTTCAGATAAAGTACTAAAAAAAAGTTCACTGGATTCTTTGTCCCTGCCACTCGTTATGAACTTTTGAGTCTCCCAGTCTATATCCGGCAAATTAAAATCTCCACCCAGAACTAAAACATGGTGGGGAAATTTACTCGAAATATTTTCCAAATTATTCTTCAGGTGCTGATCCACAGCAGCTGCTGAGCCAGGGGGCCTATAGAGACATCTAATTACCATGTCTGAGCCTGCTTTAACCATGACCTTCACCCAAATTATTTCACATTTCGGATCTCCGTCAATTTCCTTCGATGCTATTGCACTTCTTATCTATCTGATACCTTCTAGTATCTCAAGCATTCTTCCATGTATACAACCTTCTTTTATGATTCTTGAACGAAGTGTTAACTATGATTAAGTTATGCTCGGTGCAAAATTCTACCAGACAGCTTCCTCTTTCATTTCTTACCCCCAATCCATATTCACCTACTGTTTCCTTCTCTCCCTTTTCCTACTCTCAAATTCCAGACACCCACGCCTATTAAATTTTCGACTCCCTTCACTACCTGAATAATTTCTTTTATCTCCTCATACATTTCATCAATTTCTTCACCATCTGCAGAGTTAGTTGGCATATAAACTTGTACTACTGTAGTGGGTGTGGGCTTTGTGTCTATCTTGGCCACAATAATGTGTTCACTATGCTGTTTGTAGTAGCTTACCCACATTCCTATTTCTTTATTCATTATTAAACCTACTCCTGCATTAACCCTATTTGATTTTGTATTTATAACCCTGTATTCACCTGACCAGAAGTCTTGTTCCTCCTGCCACCGAACTTCACCAATTCCCACTATATCTAACTTTAACCTATTCATTTCCCTTTTACAATTTTCTAGCCTACCTACACAATTAAAGGATCTGACATTCCATGCTCCGATCCGTAGAATGCCAGTTTTCTTTCTCCTGATAACGACATCCTCTTGAGTAGTCCCCATCTGGAGATCCGAATTGGGGACTATTTTACTCAAGAGGACGCCATTATCATTTAACCATACAGTAGAGCTGCATGCCGTCAAGAAAAATTACGGCTGTAGTTTCCCCTTGCTTTCAGCTGTTCGTAGTACAAGCACAGAAAGGCCGTTTTGGTTAGTGTTTCAAGGCCATATGTATCGCTGAGGCACGCAAGCCTCCCCACCAACGGTAAGGTCCATGGTTCTTGGAGGGGGGGGGGGGGGGGGGCCTTTCAGCTCACAATTAGCTATTCTATCTTTGGAAGTTTAATGCCGCTGGTAACATGCACCACAAGACCATAAACTCTATGAAGATCTTGAAGCATTTCTGAAGCACCCTTCAGGAGAATGCAGAACTGTCTGCCATTGTATAATTTAGAGGCGGCTCACGTTACAACCATATTCACTGCTGGAGAACAGATGAGAGCAGGCAGAGGTGGCACCTGGTAACAGTGGAGGATACTTAGTAGTACACGAAGCACCTGCTAGATGGTAGTGCAATGGCCTTTTCAACATGTGTGAAAATTAGTCTCAGTCTTTGTTGAACAATCACCGTATAATGTGAACAGCAAGGGTCACTGTGCTCTATCTTTGGCCATGCACAACATTATTTCTACATCTGTTGGTATCTCTCATTCTTTTAACCAAGAAATCCTCAATTCAGTCACAAATTTCATTTGGTTTTCCATATGACCAAATTTCTGTTAGTAAATACTAGTGTTATTCTTTTCAAGATACGCGCTGTTGCATTTAAGCTCAGTCAGGGGCATGGAAGGGTAGTTTGGAGGATCACTTCTGCAATCTTTACTGCAGGCCAGTATGATCAACAGACTGCTTTCTCACAATAAATCGCAGTTGCCAAACACAGTTCGGCCTCTGTGGCCAGAGACTGTTTTTGTGTGTGTGTGTGGGGGGGGGGGGGGGGGGGGGGGGCTACTGCAAATTAAGGCATTGTGGCCAAAAGCTCAAATGTATAGCAGTCTTTCTGTTGTGCCTGTCTGTAACTCAATGTCTCCTCTACATAGTGAGTAGCAATCTGTCATTTTCATAATATTGTCATTATTCCATGCTGGGTTTTCTATTGTTGGATAATTTTTTTATTCAGTTGATGGTTAAAAAGAGGAACTACCTCAGAAACGGATTCAGTATAGAATCTAATAGATATTCTGTCAGGCCCTGGAGTTGGCTTCTTTATTTTTTATTTAAAAAAAAATGAAAACAAGTTTTACCTGTTTTTCAATGCCACTTGTACTAATACCTGTATCATTCACCTTTGCAGTGAGACAAGAACTGAACTTGAACACCACTCATGGCTCCTCCTTTGTAAAGAAACATTTGAAAAGAGTGCAGCATTTCTGCCTGTGCTTTGTTACATTCAATCTTGGTTCATACATCATCCACAAGTGCTTAAACACAAACTTTAGTTCCATTGGCAGCCTTACCATATGACCAGAATTTCTTTGGGAATTGTGAAAGATATTACTGTACCATTTTGAGAATCAAAATATGGTCCAAGTAGGCTGTATTCTTTTTACTATCTACATTTTACAAACCACCATGAGATGGTTGAAATCGACCGGACACATGGATAACAAAAAGAATACAGCCTACTTTGGCCATGTTTTCATTCTCAAAACACAGTGAGGCTGTGGGGCTCCTCAAAAATAAAATTTTAAATCTTTCTGCAGCAGTATACTATGATAGCCACAGAAGATATCGCAAATTGCCCACTTAACAGTCAAACATGTTGCATTTGCCATCTCTCTACTTATAGCCCTACACTTCATTTTATACATATTGTGCAGTAGTAACTGTGTCTTTTAAAGTTTATTTACAGACTACATGCATCATAGAAGGGCCCCTCCATGAATGTAGCTGTCCAGTGCTTGGTCAACTATTCTTCTAAAACTGAGTGATAGTTCCTCCACAAGCTCATATACAGAGAGAAGTTTTTCAAGTTCCTCCTTGTGATATAACAATGCTGTTCTTTCTCTAGATTACTGGACATGCAAATCTTTGTACCTGTGTTAATACCTTTTAATACTTTGGTAATCATTGTTACTGCAACAACCTCACAATGACCGATATACCTTAACTCACAAGGTGTGGTCTCTCAGACTGAACAAAAATTTTTGAATTCAGTCTCTAAGATCAGGCCTGGAAGAATACTTCTATACCCTTCATAACCTATTTAAACCGCCAAACCTAAATTTTTTTGTTGCTGTTTGCATTACTGCCTACTTTGTTTGTTGTTGAAACATTTTATTGACATTTGCCTGGCTCTCTTAGACTGTGCCTCATGAACTACATACCCGTTTTCTTCAGTATAGCACAAAATGAGTTCACAGGAACATGACAGTTTTAAAAATCCTAAGTTTCATGAAACTGTTAGTCAGTGAATTGCAGAAGATATCAGCAATATAGATCAAGAAATGTGTGAAAACGATGACAGTTTTACAACAGCCAGTAATCATTGTTCTGTTAGCAAAGAGCAGGATCATTCAGAGGAAAAACTTCAGGACAATTGTGATGCAGATCTCTCAGTTTCCGTGTTAAAATACATAAAGAGTTAATTAAAATCAAATGTGTTTTTAAGTGGTGACAAAGAAAAATGTGCTTTCCAGTATTAAATATGAATTTTGTGATTTTCTTTTTGTACCTATCAAGTGCAATTTTTATATGCAAGTTTAAACCTTGGAATTTAGTTTTATGTGAAAATTTACTTGCTACAGAGATACTATATTTTTTCAGAATGTAAAATTCAGTTCTCGAACAGTTCATTTATGTGTACTATTTAAAAAAACCACACAAAAATTGGTGATTTTGTGTAGCAAAAAATAAAACACTGCAGGTTTTATTCAGTGCAATAAAAGCAACAAGAAATATTTACTTACCAATTAAATAACTGTAAAAGTGAAAGTTAGATAACTTAAATTAAAAATTTCAAATGAGTTGCATTTTTAATCTCAGTGTAAACATTGGCATCCCAGAGACTCCACCTCATAGTACACATTACAGAAAAGTCACCTCGTGAGTTAAAGGATATCAGCTTCAACATAACAGTTTGTATACTGAACATATACAGAGGAGGACAGCACGAATGGTCACAGGTCTGTTTGACCCATGAAAGACTGTCACAAGAAATGCTGAAGAAATGGAACTGGCAGATACTTGAAGATTGATGCAAACTATTGCAACAACGACTACTTCCAACGTTTCAAGAACAAGCTGTAAATTATAAATCGAGGAATATGCTACAACCTCATACGTATGCCTCACATGAGGATTGTGGGGGCAAGATTAATTACAACAAGCACAAACATTTAAACAATCATTCTTCCTGCGCTCCATACGGGATTGGGACGGGAAGAAGCCCTAATAAATGGTACAATGGCAGTGTCCTCTGCCATGCATTTCACAGCGGTATGCGGAGTAGGCCTTTGGATGTAGACGTAGAATGCATACATCGTCAATGGCTCTATCTTCTGGGTGAGATTGGAAGTCGATAGAAATATCCAATAATAAGTTCATTATTATAAAGATCATACAGTGATCGACTGGTCGCATTTTCACTTATGCAGTTTTTCTCCTGTCGCAGTTATCAACATGAATGCAAAGCTGTCAGTCTCAAAATTATTAACAACGGTATTTTCATGTCTTAAAGACGAGTGCCTTTATTTTAGTACTTGTGCTTAACCTTACGCTTCTTCCTGCATGTGTTCTTTTTTAACACTATTTCTTTCCGATTGTCTGCTACTGCGATAAGAAAACAATACAAAAACTTCGTTACCTGTTTAAACAAAAACCACGGATTACCATTTATTCATGGGCTGCGTATCATTTTGATTTCAATTCGAGTTTACACAGTCCATACGAAACTTATGAGCTTTAACCCTCATTAATTGGATGTTACAGTTTCCTAAACTCACATTTGCATTTCGCGGCAGTTAGATCTCTCTACGCACACCAAAGAATAACAAAAACAAATGGTGTTCTGTGGCAGGTTACTGTTTGGCCAGCGACCTACCTCATCGGTTTAGTTGTATCAACTGTGGTTGCATTTTGATGCTTTTCACAGTTTTCAGTACTAGCAAAGAACTTAAATGAGTAATGTTGTGAGTAATGTTGCATCTGTGAAAAAAAATGAGGTGACACTGGGGTGCTGAAGTGATTCATAGGAACAGCCCAACTGGAGAAAGAAATCTTGAATGTTTAATGGAGCTAACTATTAGAATAATGCTCAGGTATGTAGTCATATGTCGTGCAGCAAGCTGTCGTCGAGTAATGGACTTCTAAACAGTTCTAGCTTTTTATGTAATTTGGCCATTTTAACGCAATAAATAGCCATACATGTAAATGACATACCGTAAGTTGTACATATGAAATGTTATTTAATTTATTTTATAGTCGTAGCTACAGCCGTATGTTAGTTTCGCCAGAGCCCGGTACTGTTGAGAGGAAATCTGTGCATCGCCATCGAGGTCGCTCATGAAACGTAGCCCATACCAAGACAACCACCTGTTATTGCCCAGAAATCTCTCAGATAACGTACGCGATGAAAGACCACTAGAAAGTATGCCTGTCTCACGACTTCATGTTGTCTAACAAATAACATTGCGTTAACTAGATTGTAAGTGAGCAATCTTTCTGTTTTCTGCGAATACCCCACAGATCATTAATTGATACATGCCTAGTATAAGTGTGTAATTGTCACAGATAAGTTAGGCCTTCGTGGTACAAAAGTCGTTCCACGTCTTCTTCTATTAGTTTCCTAGCTCTAGCAAATTAGCTGAATTAATAAAAAGGATATAATTCATATTACAAACAATCAAATAGATGTACACTAACTTTTCATTTTTCATAGTGACATGCTAACAACCCTCAAGATATGTCAGTTGCAACATCTTGTTGAATATAGTTTTGCAACACAATATCTCCAACCTCAGTACTGTCCTTACTGTGATGTTCATTCATTTCTCCAAACAGCAGAACTTTTCAGTTATTGTGTTGGTCTACAGCATGCACTTGTTTCTTGCCATCCATCTAGTCTTGGCTTATACTACTTTTTTGGATTGTAGTTTGCGTTCCTTCTTTTTAACTCATCTCTACTGTCATCTTCCCACTCATTAACTTGTATGTATGCATTTACACAGCTCTTATTCGTACCAGGTAGTTATTTATTTTGTTAGCTTATATTTCAACCTTTATTGTCCAGTGTTTCTTTTTATCTGTACTTGGCAGTACCTTTCTAATGTGGCTCTATTTGCAATTAGTTGTTTGAGTCAGTGAATGCCATTTTCTAATACCATAGGTTGCAACTAGTGTCTGCTGCTGACAATTTATATTTGGGATACTGTCTGATAATGTGGCATCCCGTCCCTGAAACCTTGGTTGTGGTGCCAAACTAGTGTGCAGTAGTCTACAGCCCGAAGATTAGGTTATGTTGGAAGGAGACAATGTGATAGCATTAGTGAAGCCAGCGAATGTGGGTTGGGTCATTGCATTTCAATTCAACTGAGGAAAAATATCTTCGATCTCGATCAGACACGTTTTAGATATAATGCTGAATAATTTTACCTCTTGCTCATTTTGTTTTAATTTTACAGCCACTCCATATTTCAACGAATTTGCTTTTTTATTACACACAAAGTAGGCCTATGCTTTGTTTATCTTCAGTCAAAATCATGAAGTCACTCTGAAGTGTTTCACATGTGCGAATGAGTATGGGAGTATTTTATATAAAATTTCTACAAATTTCACTATTTTCAACAACAAAAAGTATCACTTCAATAAAACATAAACAACACATATTTTTTAAGCAAACCGTAGGATGAGAGCTGTCTAGAAAAATAATAAAATTGATTGCATGTTCTTTCTTTGTGGGACAGATCAATTTTTTATTTTGTATATGTTAAAAATTAGACACAAATTGTCAATTTACAGTTAAAGAAATTATTACACTAACAAAGAAATGTGTAAAAAATTTCTAGTTGATAAAATATTACATGGTGTATGTTCTTTGGAATAACAATCTTTAATAATTATTACTAATGAAATATCCCAAATTGCTGTCATTTAACATTGCGAACAGTTGTACCGCCTGTCGTGCATCCCAAGATGGTTTGCAAAGTACAGATGTAGATGTTTGATTTTAATATGTAGGCCTATGTAATGAATTTGTACTATAAGTGTATAAACATAATTTCATTTTTCTTACCTTCAAGAAAGCCTGTAATCCAGTTTTCTTAAAACATGGATTGCATTTGTGCCTTTTTCCCAAGTTTATTCTGTCCTTTGAAAATTGATTCATTCTTCCTCGTGTGCATGGAGAATCAGCTATGGAAAGTGTGAAGAAGAGACACACTGACTCTTCAGAATTTGGTCAAAAAAAGAAAAAAAAAATGGTGAGGGACCGTTAGGATGAAGGAATCTTAGATAAACATCTCCTCCTTTATGCAATCCAGACACCATTTAATCGTTCATATAGACAGTATCAGTCAGGGTGTAGGTCTTTTTAAAGTGTCACAAAACATTGGCAGCTGTTGTGTAAGTTGAATGTCAAACAAGGTTTCTTATCAGAACTGAGCCTCATTGCTGCAGTGCTATGGGTAAAATCAAGCGGTTTGAAGTTAAGGAAATTTCTCATACCATGGAGCATTCGAACACCTTTGAATGGTTTTTAAAGAATTTAACTAGATAAACATACTGTGCTGTTGCTGGCAAGGTGGGAGTTGACTTTTTAAATGTTTTATGGAAATCAAAATACATTTGTTGTTGTTGTTATTAGGTTCGTCTAACAGTCTTTACAGTCCCACTTACACTGACACATTCTGTTTTTTTCCATAACTTATGACAAATAAGGACCACTGTGCGCCAAACTTAAATTCGTCGTCATGAATGTGTAGGTTCATAAAGTTGAACTTATTTTTATTTTGTCCAACACAACCATCACTGAAATAGTGTACCACATCTAAATGCAGGAATTTTCCCCGTAACAAATTATCATTCGTTTCCTGAATTTTGTGAACACTGGTGACAGTGTGTTAAAAGTCTTAAGAAATTACTACTATAATATATTACATAAGATAGACAGTGTGCAAGACGAGCAGTTTATGATTTATGATTTTATTAATTTATTTTTTTATTTGTACTCAGATAAGTAGTTTTTGGATCTTGTTTTATAAAGCATCAGTAAAATCGTGAACAAAGTACTCTTAATCATTTTTGTTCAATCAGTTGTGGCCCATTGAGAAATATAATAGTATGAATGTCTTCATAATGATCCAGTTCATACTTCTTCAAAAGTAAGAAGCAAGATATTGTTTGGAGTGCATTTACTGCAATTCTGTCCCCCAGGGGGCTCGCCACTCTTTGACGGGTTGATGCCTGGCTACCACAGGTCCTTGGCCTTGCAGCATCTTTTCCCTTCCATGCTGCTTGTGTATCCTCTTGCTATCTCCCCCCCCCCCCCCCCCCCTTCCCTTGGCAAACATATCTGGGATGTTCTTGGGAATGTGTTCCGCATTTTCAGTAGTCGCCGACACAAGAACAGTCTCTCCACTGTTTTTCGTTCCCGTTCTTTTTTTTCTTTCATTTACATCTACATGGGCACTCTGCGAATCACATTTAAGTTCCCCTTCTCCTATCCTTCCTCCGCTTTGACATTTGAAGTTTCTCTTTTCCTTCTTCCTCCCTGTGCGCTCCGGAAGGCCAGCCCATGCATCTGATGCATAATAGGTCTCCGAGTAACAAGTAATTCCCGGCCCTGGGTCAACAGGTACGGTTTGCATGTACCCTCCAGTACAGGCCAGGCCCAGGGAGGGGTGATTGCGTGAGCTGCTACATTCCCAAAGTGCTCCATCTGTCAGGTGTTCAGGAGATGTGAACAATGACCAAGGCATGTGTGCCACCTTCTGAGGGAGGGCCGCCAGTTGGAAGGAGTGCACCTTCAGAGATTCTGGCAATCAGGGGATTTTCTTGCAATGAGCCAATCATCCACAGTCAGTGTCTGGTAAACATAAACAGAATGAGGACATAGATTCAAAAACCCTCCCAGCTGGACCATGGTTCCTCATGGTTTCATGTCCTGAAGACTGAGAGTCTTTTCCTTAGGCAAATCGGTATTGTATTCAGAAAGGTGTTGATGCAGTTGCAGGCCCTGTGAAATCCTGTTCTTGTGTACACAGTGGCAGTTTTTGTTGGAGATTCTTCTGATTCTCAAGTACAACTGCTTGCAGCTTCGCTCCTTCACAGCCCATCAAATGCTGAATTCTTCTTGTGGTGTTATTTACACAAGACTACTCAACAGTCTGACTGAGTACAAAAATCCAGATGTACTTCTCTGATCAGGGTATCATTGCAGTCCATTGCGTGATGAAAAAGGTAGATGCCTCCTTAGTGCCCACTTTTACTCTTTTGCTCACTTTTGATAGAGTGGTGCTTCCATCAAAGATCAAAGCAAGCTATGAAGTTATCCTAGTTTGACTATACATTCCAAGTCTGATGCGCTGTTAACCACTGTCATCATTTCAACTACTCTCAAATGTCTTGTTGACAACCGACAAATGTGTAACCAGTGGTAGGGATGCTGACAAGGGCAATTGTCTACCTCCTTCTCCTCACTGTGTAATTGCAATGGTGACCATGCCGCCGCCTCCCGAGATTGTCCCGTGTATCTCGATGAGTGGGTTGTCCAAGAGATCCAGGTGAAAGAAAAAGTGCCTTACCTGCTCATTCGCAAGTTGATGTCTAGTTAGAAACACTGTGTTCTACCATCCGGCACTTATAGTACTGTTCTTCCAACATCTCACTCCACGAAGGACTTGGGCACACAGCCATGCAACCTCAAATTCAGCACCGAAGTTGTAAAATCACCCAGTGGCACGGTAGCATCCCTGTCTCCTCCTGCAGCTGTGCATCAAGCCACCAAACTTTTGCCTCACAGGGCGAAGTCACCTGCTGCGCAACTGGCAGGTCGGAAAGGACAGAAGGAATACTCCTATGAAAACTTCTTACATCCCTCCATCCAATAAAAATCTCAGTCTTCCTTTGCCAATCGGAAAGGCTCCAAGAAATCAAACAAAGGCAACCAGTCATCTCCTTTGCCAAATCGGAGATGTTCTTTGACAGTGTCACCACATGATACTCTAGCCTGGCTGACCTCCGTGTCACCAGTGCATCCCGCTGCCCGTTTTTCTGACTGGATTTCAAAGACCAACAAAAGTAGAATGCAGATGCCTCTGTAGATGTCATGGAGCACGATCCACAGTATCTGCATCCTGCAGCAGTGAGTCTTTGAAGGCTGGCACTCGGCAGCTGCTGAGGTGACACCCCTTCATTTTTTCCCTCCTCCCCTTTCCTCATTATGGCTATCCTTCAATGGAACGTTTGTGGCCTTCGATCAAAGAAAGAGAATTTACGGCTGCTCTTAGAATCACAGTGTCCGCTTGTTCTCTGCCTCCAGGAAACAAAATTGCATCCTCGCAACCACTTTGAGCTCTCGCATTTCTTCCTGGTCCACTTTGATCTTCCTCCTGAGGTTGGCATTCCATCTTGTGGAGGAGTCGTGCTGCTCATCCAGGATGATGTTCATAGTCAAATCATCTCCCTGACTACCCAGCTTCAAGCTGCTGCAGTCTGCATTTCCCTTCCTCACTTTGTTTCTTTGTACTGTTTACATCCCTCCAACATCCAGTGTCACCAGGACAGACTTCTGCCAGCTAAAGGGCAGCTACCTCACCCCTTTCTGTTATTCGGTGACTTAAATTCACACCATCCCCTTTGTTGTTCTCCTAGAACCTGTCTGTGAAGTGCCCTTTTGACTGACCTCAGTCAACTTAGCCTCCTATGTCTTAACACAGGAGCACCCACATTCCTTTCAGACTCCACGCACACCTGTTCCCATTTAGACCTACCCTTCTACACTGCCCAGCTTGCCCATTGTCTCGAGTGGTCCGTTCCCTCTGACACACATCAGAGCGACTGTTTCCAATGTGCTATCCATTTGCTGACTCCTACCCCACCTATGTACACATCCAAATGGCAGCTTATTAAGGTCCAACTATAGGCTCTACTCCTCCCCCGCGAGCTTCGACAAACAACATTTCCCCAGTTGTGATGACCAAGTAGAATATCTTACAAACATTATCCTTATCTCCGCAGTACATTTCATTGCTCGCACTTCCTCCTTACCATGCCGTGTCTTGGTTCCTTGGTGGACTGAAGCATGCCATGGCGCAACTCATGCGCGGAGACATGCTCTCAGCGTTTTTAACTGTCATCCTACATGACAAACAGCATTCATTATAAACAGTTGCAAGCACAGAGTTTTCACATTCTTTGGGGTAGCAAAAAAGCCAGCTAGATTTCGTTTACTAGTTCTTTCAATAGTTCCACTCCCTCGTCTGTTATGTGGGCCAACCTGTGATGGCTCTCTGGGACCAAGTACCATTCCCCAATTTCCGGTCTGACAGTAGCAGACGATGTTATAGTGGACCCTATTGCTATCTCCAACACCTTGGGTCGCCGTTTTGTGGATATTTCGAGCTCTTCTCACTACCACCTGCCTTCCTCCATCAGAAACGAGTGGAGCTGGCTTGGGCAATACCCTTCTCTTCTGAGAATCTTTAGTGCTACAATGCCATCTTTACTATGTGGAGTCTCAATCATTCTCTCACTTCATCCCAATCCTCCGCTCCAGGACCAGACGAAATTCACATTCACATTCAGATGTTGCAGCACCTTTTCTTGTGGAGAAGCACTTTCTACTTCACATGTACAACCACATCTGGGCAGAAGGCATGTTTCCCAGACACTGGCGTGAGGCAACTGTCATACCCATATCTAAGTCCGGTAAGGACAAACACCTTCTTTCTAGCTACCACCCCATTTCTCTCAGCAGCTGTGATTGCAAGGTGATGGAATGTATGATTCATGCTCGGCTGGTATGGTGTCTCGAGTCTCTCAGTTTACTAGCCAGCACAGTGGGGATTTTGAGCTTGCCATTCTACAGTTGACAATCTTGTCACTTTGTACACTCATGTCGTGAATGGTTTTCTGTGGAAATCCCAGGCTGTGGCCATGTTTTTCAATTTGGAGAAAGCCTATGACACCTGCTGGAGAACTGTTATCCTCTGTACTCTCTTCATCTGTGGCTTCCAAGGCCGCAAGCCCTATTTCCTTCAGGAATCTTTAAGAAAGAGAATTTTCAAGGTACATGTGGGTTCTACCTTGTCGGACATGTTTATCCAAGAGAACAGTGTGTCTCAGGGTTCCATCCTGAGCATTGTCTTGTTTGCTACTGTCATTACCTTATAATGGCCTGTATCCTGCCGGGCATCTCCGGCTCCCTTTTCGTTGATGATTTTGCAGTATGTTGCAGTTCTCCATGGACGCCTCTCATTGAGTGGTGTCTTCAGCAATGTCTTGATCATCTTCACTCATGGAGCATCAAGAAAGCTTTCGTTTTTCCACTGAAAAAACCTTTTCTTGAATTTCTGGCAGCACAAATGGATTCTTCCACCATCCTTACATCTTGGTCCTGTTGCTCTTCTGTTTGTTGAAACTGTGAAATTCCGGGGATGACAGCCCGATATATGCGGTCCCTGAGTACTCTATGTATCCTCAACAGTACTTCCTGAGGAGCAATCATACCACCATCCTCTGTTTGTAATGGTCCCTTATACGTTAGAAACTGGATTACGGGTGTTTCATTTATATATCTGCATGTCCGTCCCTCTTATGCTGTCTAAAACTATTTACCATCATGGCGTCCGTTTGGCCACTGGCGCCTTTTAAACTAGCCCAGTTGAGAATCTGTATGCAGAAGCTGCCGAACTACCATTGTCCTATTTCCGTGACTTTCTCCTCAGCAGATATGCATGTTGTATGTCTGCCAATCATGGCCACCCATCTTATGCCTCCTTCTTTGATGACTCCTTTGATTGCCAGTATGGGACACGTCCATCTTCCCTGTTACTTCCTGGAATTCGCTTTCAACTCTTGCACTGGCAGAATAACTTCATGCTACCTGCCACTTCGCCGGTGGGTGTGGCCTCTTCACCACCTTGCTTCGTGAGGTGGCCCATGTTCACCTCAGCCTTCATTCGCTTTCTAAGGACACTACTCCAGCCTCGTATCACTATAAGTTTCATGACCTTTGCATGGAACTTCGCGATAGGATCTTCGTGCACACTGATGGCTCTTGGACTGTCTGTGAAGTCAGGTGTGCCTGCGTCATCGGCACCAATGTTTTTCAGTATCGGCTTCCAGAACACTGCTCAGTATTTGCAGCAGAGCTCTTCACCCTGTATCAGGCCATGCACCGCATCCGGAGACCTAGGCTTTTCAATTGCATTACCTGCTTCATCTCTCTTACTGCCGTTCAAAGCCTTTGTGTGCTGTACACTGTCCATCCCGTAGTGCACCGGGTACAGGAAAGCTATCACTTGCTCACCCCTGATGAAGCATCTGTGATGTTTTTGTGGGTTCCTGGTCATATCGGTCTGACAGGAAACGAGCCTACTGATGCTGCAGCCAAGGCTGCAGTCCTCGTACCTCTGCCTGCATGTTCTTCCATTCCCTCTGATGATCTCTCTGTTGCTGTCATCAGCAGGTGGTGTCACTTTGGTATCACCACTAGTCCTCACTTGATGTGAACAAGCTCCGGGTTATTAAATCTCTACCAGCGACATAGACGAGCTTCTCTCTTGCCATCAGGAGATCAAAATTTAAACATTACACACTTCTTCCAGCCTAGGCAAATTGAGCCAATCAGATGGTCATTTTGCATTCATGTGGTCTAGGTTGGACCTTTATTTTCATCATCAGTCTTTTGACTGGTTTGTTTGTTTTGCTTTAGGGTGCAAAAACAACTAGGGTCATATGCGCTCATGTCAGAAATGTAGAACACTAAGATAAAGAGAGAAGTTACAAATGACTACACGTTAAACAGTAATATCACAAATTGAGTCCACCTTGATGCAAAACACCTTGTTATTCATTTATTTCTTTATTATCCCAAACTAGTTTTGGCGACTAATATCACCATCATAAGTGGTTTTTTTTTAATCTAAAACATGCAGAAAATGGTATGGTTGTACAAACACAGTAAAACCCTCCTTGTATTACATTTTCACAAATCGTCTTTTGAAATATAGTTTTATATTGATACTTTCATACTACCTTATTTTTGGTATGCTACAGCATGTTTTAAGCAATTACTGGCGCTGTTTGTGACACATTTTCTGTGCTCTTATTTTTTTTCTGTTGCTGTGTTTTTACGTAACGAACATCATGTCATCTGCAACCATGTGAGTGGCTGTTAGTAAACAAATACTCAAAGGTGAACATATGTCAGCAGTATATATTTGGGGTTGTGCTAGTGTTGTGGAAACCAGTTATTTTGGTGTTTATTTAGCTGTTGCTTAGCTATTTGTATACTCACGTTCGTTGGACGGTGTGTGGCTGCTTTTTTCACAGAAAAAGCAAATTTTTGCACTTTGTTTCTGATCCAGAATATTACACCATCTTGCTGTTTGCGTGTGTCGCGAGAGGCGTTATTGCAAGTTGCGAGAAGGCTATGAAAAACTGTAGCGCGAATTACGACAACTTCTGTTCATTATTTATGTCTGTGTGTGATGGGGAAGTTGATCTTTTGCGTGTGTGTGCTTTCTGTTCTATGTCCTTGGTCAGTTCTCTCAGAGCGGTAAAGAGTGTGTTGTTGCAGGGTGTTGAGTTTTCATTTATTACATTTTTCCCTTCGACTATAGCCTTTTGTATGTCGTAATTTTCTTCTATTGTTAGTTGTCGGTATAGACTGTTGCTGTTTCTCAGAATGCGTAGATCATTTTCGATATTAGTGGGGTTATGGTTTTTGTTCATTAGATGTTCTGCAAAAGTTGAATGTGTGCTGTCACTTCTTATGTCTGAGGTTTTTCTGACTGGTCTTAGTCTTTTCTGAACTATATTGTTTATTCTGAATGTTATTGGGATCCCTTACTTTTTTAAGATGTTTCCTATTCTAAGTGATATTTTGTTATTGTATGTTAGTGTGTACCATCTCTCTCTTTTTTCTGAAGTGGTGTGGTCTGCTGTGTTGTCTGTGTGTGCATGTTTCCGTTTTACCCTGTTGAGTTTGTTTATGATGTCTATTTTGTAGTCGTTTTCAAGAGCAATTTGTTTGATTATGTTTAGTTCCTGTGTGTAGTTTCCTAGTTTAAGAGGTGTTCTGTTTATTCTGTGGAGCATGTGTGTGAAACTGGCATATTTATGCACTGTTGGGTGGTTGGATGAGCTGTGGATAACAGTGCTTGTGGATGTGGGTTTTCTGTAGATGGAGAATTCATGTTGGTGGTTGTTTGTTGTGATTGTAAGATCCAAGAAATTTAGTTTCTTGTTGTTTTCCATTTGCATTGTGAAGTGGATTTGTGGGTGTACTGTGTTGATGTTACTATGGAGCTCTTCTATCCTGCTATGTGTTTCATTTACAAAACAGATTATGTCATCCACATATTGGTACCAGTAGATTATTTTGTACCCTCCTTGTTTTACAATGTTATTGAATATTGTGTTCTCTATATAGTCCAAGAAAATGTTGGCTAAGTTTACACTGATGCGGGACCCCATGGGAAGTCCCGCTTGCTGCAAGTAGAAGTAGTTGTTGAAAGTGAAGTAGTTTTGTTCTGTGAGTAGCCTAAGGATGGACGAGATTTTATTTATATGTACATCTGGGAATTTCTTGCATTTTAGCTGTTGTTCTATAATGTTTATAGTTTCTTCTGTGGGTATGTTTGTGTACATGGATGTTATGTCAAAAGATGCATTCCTAATTTTCTCTATCGTGTCTCCTGTGTTTTTGATGCTTCTGTTGTTTGCGTACGTGTATGTCTTCTGTAGGAATGTGTGCATGTGTCTCCCTAGTAAGAAAGAAGGGGCTTTTCTGAAGTCAACCACTGGCCTGACTGGGAGGAGGGGTTCGTGGACTTTTGGTAGGCTTGTTAAGAGTGGAGCTTTAGGGTTCTTTTGTGTCATTCTTTTTGTCTGGTTCTGTGTCAAGGTGTGTGTGATGTTTTTAAAGAGAGTCTTTACATTTCTTTTGTATCTTTGTGTAGGGTCACTGGTTAGCTTGCTTATTTTATTCTCTGCCAGAAATTTTTCTGTTTTCTCAATGTATTCTGCCTCTTTCATTAAGACTAGAGCATTCCCTTTGCCTGCCTTGGTGATGAGAGCATTGTGTTGTTTTAGTTTTCTGTGTATACTGTTTATGGTTTTCTCATCAGATGTTTTTTTTATTTGTGTTTATGGATGGTTTGTTCTTTCTGATGATTTCTGTTATTTCCTCTGTCACTAGTTCTCTTGTTAGGCCTGGGTTGAAATCTTGAGTGTTAGTTTTTTCATGTTGTCCTATGATGTATTCAGTCTCAATAAATGAAGACACAACACTCTGCAACAACTTACTCTTTACCGCTCTGAGAGAGCTGACCAAGGACATAGAATAGAAAGCACACACATGCAAAAGAAGAACTTCCCCATCACACACAGAGACATAAATAATGAACAGAAGTCATCATAATTTGCACTACAGTTTTTCATAGCCTTTCTCGCCACTTGCGATTCGCCTCTCACGACGCGCGCGAACAGCAAGATAGCGTAATATTCTGAATCAGAAACACTCCCACGATGCGCGCGAACAGCAAGATAGCATAATATTCTGGATCAGAAACAAAGTGCAAAACGTTTTGTGTTTCTGTGTAAAAAGCAGCCACACACCACCCAACAAACGTGAGTACATGAATAGCTAAGCAATAGCTAAATACACATCAAAATAACTGGTTTCCACAACACTAGCACAACCCCAAGTATTTATTTACTAACAGCCACTCACATGTTTTTGTTTGTCTGCAAGGCTTTGGCTATGTTTATGTTTGCTGTGAAGTTCCCTTTGCTTCTGTAGCAATTTTCTAACTCGGTTGTTGTACCATGGTGACTCTTTTCCATCTCTTACGATCTTGCTTGGCACATACTCTTCTAATATGTATTGTATGATGGTTTTGAACTTTGACCACTGATCCTCAACACTATCTGTGCTTGAGATAAAACTTTTGTGTTGAGCCGCCAAGTACTCTGAAATCTGCTTTTTGTCACTTTTACTAAACAGAAAAATCTTCCTACAGTTTTTAATATTTTTATTTACGGCTGAAATCACCGATGCTGTAACTGCTTTATGATCGCTGATTCCCTGTTCTGCGTTAACTGTTTCAAATAGTTCGGTTCTGTTTGTCACCAGAAGGTCTAATATGTTATTGCCACAAGTTGGTTCTCTGTTAACTGCTGAAGGTAGTTTTCAGATAATGTACTTCAAAAAATTTCACTGGATTCTTTGTCCCTGCCACCCATTGTAAACGTTTGAGTCTCCCAGTCTATATCCGGTAAATTAAAATCTCCACCCAAAACTATAACATGGTCGGGAAATCTACTCGAAATATTTTCCAAATTTTTCTTCAGATGTTCTGCCACAACATCTGCTGAGTTAGGGGGCCTATAGAGACACCCAATTACCATGTTTCAGCCTGCTATAACCGTGACCTTCTGTCAAATTATTTCACATTTCGGATCTCCATCAATTTCCTTTGATACTATTGCACTTTTTACCGCTATAAACACGCCTCCCCCTTCACTGTCTAGCCTGTCTTAGCGGTATACATTCCATCTGAGTTTAGAATTTCATTACTGTTTACATCTGGTAAATCTGTCTTACCATTTTGTAATTAGTCTGAAACCTTCCATGGTCTCCAGGCCTTTGCCACATATGCAGCCTCCTTTCATTACTCTTAAACCAAGTGTTAGCAATGATTAAATTATGCTATATACAAAATTCTATCAGTCGGTATCTTATTTCATTCCTGCCCCCACCCCCCCTCCCCCCCCCCACTCCCCCAACTCCCCCCAAGCCCTGCCCTCCAACTCCCACCCCTGCCCCAGTCCGTACTCACCTACTATTTTTCCTCCTCTTCCTACTACCAAATTCCAGTATGCCATCACAGTTAAAGTTTGCTCTTCGTTAACTATCTGAATGATTTCTTTTACCTTATCGTACATGCTATTCCTTAACTATCCGAATGATTTCTTTTACCTTATCCTACATTTTTTCAATCTCTTAATCTGCAAAGCGAGAGAGCATATAAACTTGTACTGCTGGCTTCACGTCTACCTCGGTTATGATAATGTATTCATGATGCTGTTCACAGTAGCTTACCTACATTCCTGTTTCCTATTCATTAATTACTAAACCTACTCCTGCATTACCTATATTTGATTTTGTATTTATAATCATTAGTCACCTGACCAGAATTCATGTTAATCCTGCCACTAGACTTCACTAATCCCCATTACATCTAACTTCAACCCATCCATTTCCACTTTTCTAGCCTGCTTGCCCAATTAAGTGATCTAACATTCCATGCTCCAACACAGAGATCATCACTTCGGTTTTTCTTGATGATGGCATCCTCATGAATAGTTGCCACCTGTAGGTCTGAAAGGGGGCTGTTTTATCATTGAACCAATCAGTAGAGCTGCATGCCCCCGGGGAAAAATAAAGGCTTTAGTTTCCTCTCACTTTCAGCTATTCACAGACCATCACAGCAAGGCCATGTTGGTTGATGTTACAAAGCCAGATCAATCATCCAGACTGTTGCCCCTGCAACTACTGAAAAGACTGCTGCCCCTCTTCAGGAACTGCACATTTGTCTGCCTCTCAATAAATCTAATCTGATGTCAACAGATACCCGTCCATTGTGGTTGTACCTATGGCACAACCATCTGTATCGTTCGAGGCATGCAAGTCTCTCCACCACAGGAAGGTCCATGGTTCTTGGGAAATTGGACCTATGTAATTAATAAATGTAGACCAGAGAAAAGAAATGAATTCCCTGGGCCACCAACAAGTTCTTAAACAATTTGAGCAGAGCAGTGTTGCTTTGCCTGATGTAACTAGAAGAAAGTGTTTCTTCCTCCTGGAAGAAATGTACAGTAACTAATTGGAGCATTGTCCTTGACACAGTGTTTACTTACACTGTCATAGTCTATTACTGCAAAGTGGTAATCACTAAAAATAACATATACAATTAGATATAATTTTTAACATGCACAAAATAAATTGATTTGTCCCACAAGGAATGAATATCTTATCAATTTTATTGTTTTTTTTTTTTTTTTTTTTTTTTTTTTTTTTTTTTTTTTTTTTTTTTTTTTTTTTTTGACAGAGCTCGTCGTAAAGTTTGCTTTAAAAATATTTGTCATTATAGTACCTTTACCTTATAATTTATGTTTTATACTTTGGGTTCTCTTGCAGCTGTCATTATCTGGACTAGGTGAGAGTTATTTATTCTAAAACAGGCTACTGTGCTCCTCGCACACAGTCAGCCCAGGTGAGTACACTTTTGCCCTCGGTTGCTGCCAAAACAGCCACTTCAACATGTTGAACAATGCAATCCATTGCATTCCTTGTTGCTATTTTCTTAAGGGTGCCATTATTTGTGTATGTTCAAACTACAAATAATTAATGGAACCCTGCTCTTTTGCATATGCTTTCCCCTGGCACAGGACAAAGCAGCCTTGCCTACAAGTGAAGTGTGTAACACTGTCTCAATTTTTTGTGGTAGACAGCATCTCAGACTAGTTGTACAGTATGTCAGTACTATGAATGCAGTACCTTGAATTCTTCTTAGTAACTGCCTCCCTTGTGCAGGTCAACTATACCTACCACTGATTTGTCACTCAGTCAAGTTGATGAGTAATAATATGTAGTTCCTGAAGAGGAGATAGGATCTGTGGGAGAGGATAGTACTTTCAAGTAACTTTGATATTTCTTGAATGTGAATCTTTGTAATTTGCTCAACACACTCCTTTGTAGTATCTTCCAGTTGTTTAATAGCAGCTGGGGTAATTTGCAGTGGCCTAAACAGCAAATAATTCTTCAAATATCCAGGAACAATGACCAGTAATGGTACATTGTGAGTCATCCAATGTTTTCCTCAGTATTAAACAAATAATTTTACGTTAATCTTGCTGATGTTTCTCTCTAAATTTCAGGATCAGTTATGCTACAAAGATAGCAGGTTTCCTTAAGAACTAAAGCCACGACATCCAAGAAAGTGATTTAATGAGAGGAAACCCTGAGATAAAATTTACTGAATCCCTAATTATTTATTATCAAAAAAATGCTGTTGTTGGCCTTGCTGAGGTACAGTACAAATGCTGTATTAGTAGAGGTGTGAACCATTCATTGTTAGTAATTAACAAGCGAGATGACTTCATGTGTTGTAATAAGATTGTATTCTTGCCTGGCATCATGATTGTGATTGGTTTTAATTGTGTTTACTGAGAAATCTGACACATTAAAGCATTGGAGAGCAATGATTTATGGTGAGGCGTCTGGGAGGAGGTGGGTGGGGGAGGGGGGGGGGAGTTAGGTATGTTCATAGACTAACATTCCAGAAAGGGTACTAGCAAAAGTAAAATTTAGTTAGTTACAGCATCCTTAAAATAGAACAAGTATTTACCATATGTTCACAAGTAAAATATTCATCACTTTGAGCCAGTGATATGAACACTATAATAATTTACTGGGAAGTGTGCCACCTTACCTTTTCTTCACTACTTAATCAAATTGTTCCTACATTGATGACCTACAGTTTTGTGTATAATCAGATCATTTTCTATGTAATACGAAAGCTTAACACCTGGAGAGCATATCAATATCAAAAAATAAGCATATAATAATCAACACTTTTAAGCAAGAACATCAGCTGATCACAAGATACCTTATTCAATAGAAGCAACAACCCATCAAAATGTCAGCAGAAGAATGGTTGTGACAATGAAACTATGAAGGCTGTAGGGCTACTTGGTGCAATATTGATTTGAAGACTTTACTTGCAGTTCAGACTAATAATGAGTGTTGATCTTATCTTACAAAATAGTTACATCTATTCTTTTTCATTGTATGTTAAAATTTATTATTGAAAAGGACCATAAAACATTGTTGTTCCGTCATTATGATCCAGTAAAATTACTGATAAGCATTTGTACGTTGTCTGGTAGGGCCTGCAGCATGAACTACATTGAAATATAACATTTTACAAGAAATAAGTTCCAGTGGCTGCAGTGTAATACGTATTTGCTATAAATATCAGCACACAAAGGAGTTAATGACATTAGCTTCCAGTGCCAGACTGGGATTCAAACCCAGGTCTCCTGCTTACTAGGCAGATGTGCTGATCACTGTGCTATTTTCAGCTTTCCCCAGTGCTTTAAATCAATGCCCACTGGCATCTAATGTCATTAATTTCTTTGTGTGTTGATTCATAGTAGCTGCAGGATCAAAATTGTCCATTCTTTTAGTTATGATAAACATTTGCTTACAAAAATAATTTTTGTTAGTTATCTTGGGCAGTATATGCTGACAGCCAGCTAGAGATTTTCACTGTGCTACTCAAAATATATATTATTTGTGATTCTTTGATGAATACTAACAGTATAGTGACAATTTTTACTTGACATTGAATGAGTTACGGGATAAAGAAATATTTTTCTTAACTTTCCAGGTCATATTTGAAGTTATACAAAGGACTGTAATAGTTGCTGCACAGTCTGAGTAAATCAAGCACATTAATTTGTAATCGTTGAGAATGGAATTTTGTAATACGTAAACAGCCTGATAATGAGTGCATCAGATTTACCATCATTGACAGTTTTACCAGAGAATGCCAAACACTCATCACATAATAGTACCGTCCTGCCACCACTGACCTCACACTATCCAAAGTGGAGCAGAGGAAAAAAGTTGGATGTTAATGGTTTTCCAGATTCGTGTGGGAATATACGTATCTGTGGAATGACAGGGAACGGTGATCTAAAGGTGAGTTTGAATTTGTGGCATTTAAAAATTACGCAAAATGTTACAATGTCATATTTACATAACTTATACATCAGTAACGTGTAGATTTAATTGTAACATTCTGGAAAACCCAGGTGCGAAAGAATAAAAGAACATTTTACTTTCAGCATTTATATTTTTAAATGTATTGATTTCCAAATTTCTCAGCTGTTGTTGTTGTTGTTGTTGTTGTTGTGGTCTTCAGTCCTGAGACTGGTTTGATGCAGCTCTCCATGCTACTCTATCTTGTGCAAGCTTCTTCATCTCCCAGTACGTACTGCAGCCTACATCCTTCTGAATCTGTTTAGTGTATTCATCTCTAGGTCTCCCTCTACGATTTTTACCCTCCACGCTGCCCTCCAATACTAAATTGGTGATCCCCTGATGCCTCAGAACATGTCCTACCAACTGATCCCTTCTTCTTGTCAAGTTGTGCCACAAACTCCTCTTCTCCCCAATCCTATTCAATACTTCCTCATTAGTTACGTGATCTACCCATCTAATCTTCAGCATTCTTCTGTAGTATCATATTTCAAAGGCTTCTATTCTCTTCTTGTCCAAACTATTTATCGTCCATGTTTTACTTCCATGGCTACACTCCATACAAATACTTTCAGAAACGACTTCCTGACATTTAAATCTATACTCGATGTTAACAAATTTCTCTTCTTCAGAAACTGTTTCCTTCCCATTGCCAGTCTACATTTTATATCCTCTCTACTTCGACAATCATCAGTTACTTTGCTCCCCAAATAGCAAAACTCGTTTACTACTTTAAGTGTCTCATTTCCTAATCTAAGTCCCTCAGCATCACCCGACGTAATTCGACTACATTCCATTATCCTCGTTTTGCTTTTGTTGATGTTCATCTTATATACTCATTTCAAGACACTATCCATCCCGTTCAACTGCTCTTCCAAGTCCTTTGCTGTCTCTGACAGAATTACAATGTCATCGGCGAACCTTAAAGTTTTTATTTCTTCTCCATGGATTTTAATACCTACTCCGAATTTTTCTTTCGTTTCCTTTTCTGCTTACTCAATATACAGATTGAATAACATCGGGGAGAGGCTACAACCCTGTCTCACTTCCTTCCCAACCACTGCTTCCCTCTCATGCCCCTCGCCTCTTATAACTGCCATCTGGTTTCTGTACAAATTGTAAATAGCCTTTCGCTCCCTGGATTTTACTCCTGCTAGCTTTAGAATTTGAAAGAGAGTATTCCAGTCAACATTGTCAAAAGCTTTCTCTAAGTCTACAAATGCTAGAAACATAGGTTTGCCTTTCCTTAATCTTTCTTCTAAGATAAGTTGTAAGGTCAGTATTGCCCCATGTGTTCCAATATTTCTACGGAATCCAAACTGATCGTCCCCGAGGTCGGCTTCTACCAGTTTTTCCATTTGTCTGTAAAGAATTCATGTTAGTATTTTGCAGCTGTGAGTTATTAAACTGATAGTTCGGTAATTTTCACATCTGTCAACACCTGCTTTCTTTAGGATTTGAATTATTATAGTCTTCTTGAAGTCTGAGGGTATTTCGCCTGTCTCATACATCTTGCTCACCAGATGGTAGAGTTTTGTCAGGACTGGCTCTCCGAAGGCCATCAGTAGTTCTAATGGAATGTTGTCTACTCCTGGGGTCTTGTTGACAACTTAGGTCTTTCAGTGCTCTGTCAAACTCTTCACGCAGTATCGTATCTCCCATTTCATCTTCATCTACATCCTCTTCCATTTCCATAATATTGTCCTCAAGTACATCTCCCTTGTGTAGACCATCTATATACTCCTTCCCCATTTCTGCTTTCCCTTCTTTGCTTAGAACTGGGTTTCCATCTGAGCTCTTGATATGTGTACAATTGGTTCTCTTTTCTCCAAAGGTCTCTTTAATTTTCCTGTAGGCGGTATCTATCTTACCCCTAGTGAGATAAGCCTCTACATCCTTACATTTGTCCTCTAGCCATCCCTGCTTAGCCATTTTGCACTTCCTGTCGATCTCATTTTTGAGACGTTTGTATTCCTTTTTGCCTGCTTCATTTACTGCATTTTTATATTTTCTCCTTTGATCAACTAAATTCAATATCTCTTCTGTTACCCAAGGATTTCTACTAGCCCTCGTCTTTTTTACCTACTTGATCCTCTGTTACCTTCATTATTTCATCTCTCAAAGCTACCCATTCTTCTTCTACTGTATTTCTTTCAGCCATTCCTATCAATTGTTCCCTTATGCTCTCCCTGAAACTTTGTATAACCTCTGGTTTAGTCAGTTTATACAGGTCCCATCTCCTTACATTACCATCTTTTTGCAGTTTCTTCAGTTTTAATCTACAGCTCATAACCAATAGATTGTGGTCAGCATCCACATCTGCCCCTGGAAATGTCTTACAATTTAAAACCTGGTTCCTAAATCTCTGTCTTACCATTATATAAAATATTTGAAACCTGTCAGTATCTCCAGGCTTATTCCATGTATACAACCTCCTTTTATGATTCTTGAACCAAGTGTTAGCTATGATTTAGTTGTGCTATGTGCAAAATTCTACCAGGCGACTTCCTCTTTCATTTCTTACCCCCAATCCATATTCACCTACTACGTTTCCTTCTCTTCCTTTTCCTACTGTCGAATTCCAGTCACCCATGGCTATTAAATTTTCGTCTCCCTTCACTATCTGAATAATTTCTTTTATTTCATCGTACATTTCTTCAATTTCTTCGTCATCTGCAGAGCTAGTTGGCATATGAACTTGTACTACTATTGTAGGCGTGGGCTTCGTGTCTATCTTGGCCACAATAATGCGTTCACTATGTTATTTGTAGTAGCTTACCCGAACTCCTATTTTTTTATTCATTTTTAAACCTACTCCTGCGTTACCCCTATTTGATTTTGTATTTATAACCCTGTATTCACATGACCAAAAGTCTTGTTCATCCTGCCACCGAACTTCGCTAATTCTCACTATATCTAACTCTAACCTATCCATTTCCCTTTTTAAATTTTCTAACCTACCTGCCCGATTAAGGGATCTGACATTCCACGCTCCGATCCATAGAATGCCAGTTTTCTTTCTCCTGATAACGACATTCTCCTGAGTAGTCCCTGCCCGGAGGTCCGAATGGGGGACTATTTTACCTCTGGAATATTTTACCAAGAGGACGCCATCATCATTTATCCATACAGTGAAGCTGCATGCCCTCAGGAAAAATTACTGCTGTAGTTTCCCCTTGCTTTCAGCCGTTCGCAGTACCAGCACAGCAAGGCCGTGTTGGTTAATGTTACAAGGCCAGATCAGTCAATCATCCAGACTGGTGCCCCTGCAACTACTGAAAAGGCTGCTGCCCCTCTTCAGGAACCATACGTTTGTCTGGCCTCTCAACAAATACCCCTCCGTTGTGGTTGCACCTACGGTACGGCTATCTGTGTCGCATGGGGGGATTTCTCAGCTAAGTTTCAGTAAACAAAGAGCATGAAAACTGCATATCTCTCTCTCTCTCTCTCTCTCTCTCTCTCTCTCTCTCTCTCTCTCTCTCTCCATCCCCAAGTGTTGCCCTCTTGACTAGTTCGAGATCTTATGATAGCAGTAACATGTAGTCTCTCAATCGCGCTCTGTTAGGTCACAGCCAGAATATCCAATGATTTTATTTGCTTTGCTCCACTGTCTAGTGGACTAACGTAGATTTGCCTCACTGTTTGCAACAAAGACTTTGAAGGGGAAAAGTTCGTGGCACACTGTCAGTCTGGCAAGGGTGAAAACATATGATTATTTAGCAGAATAGTGGTGAAAAGAGTAGGACGACACATTAGTTCAGAATTATGTGATTAATGTATAAAGATCTTAACTTGGTAGGGATACACAATATGTGAGATTTGTTCAGTAAGAGTTTGATTAATCAGGAGACATCCAACAACGTAGTCTATCTGGGATCAAAGGCAAACTTGTTGGTCAGCAATTTATCCTAGCTACTAATGAAATATTATTTGATGTCATCCCAGATTCTAACTGTGCACAGCACAAATCTCATAGACTGTTAAAAGCCCAATCGTCAGCTGATCTACCCGACCAGACACTCACGTCACAGCTCATTGGCGAACGACACTCCTCAGTAGCTTTCACTGCTGCACAGTATCCACAGATTGTCTGTATATGTCTGAATCTGACAGACTCCGTGGACTTGTATATTCTAATACTGCAATACTGTAACTACCTGACTGTATTTCAAGGTAGGTCCTCTTTGTTTATTCTTAGAATGATATGTGGCATCCCACCTGAATTGTGAAGTGTTTCTTTATGCACACAATACCAGCAATTTTTCTAGAAGATTCTGGAACCTCTTAAATATACTCTCAACAGACTAGAAAAGTCCTTTTATCTTTTACGATTCAAATTATCACATACGAACTAGTGGCTAAGTGAATTTGTGCTGATTCATCTTGGAGCTGTCAACCTCCGTACAAATGACACCAGGAGAGAAGATCTTTTGTCTGTTCATTGTGGTGCAAGTCTCTAAGTAGGAGTGAGTTATTTAGTTTTGCTTTTGTGCTTTTGTAGTTTAGTCATAAATTTCTTACATGTTTATGTGGTGTAATTTCCACTGTCTTTAGTACAGATAGGGACTGTGTATGCTGAATTGAGATGGTGGCCTTTTGCTCACAGCTCGTGTTTATGATATCTTCAGTCACACAACTTGAGGCTGTTGCCAGTTGGCATCACTGTGAGCGGCAGGTATAGGGATCCAAGGGATGCCCAACAGCTTTCATGTGTCGCCCGACCGGTCCACTGCTGTGGTCGGCCTGGTTACTGCCTGTATCGAGGTTGACCCCTCACCTCTGCTCAAGTGGGAGGTCATTTCAAGATGTGGCAGGCAATGAAAGATATTCATGGGGACTGACTGAAAGGCATACCCAAGTTGTCTGACAAACAGGTTTCAGGTTCTATCTGTAGGTGACAATAATTCTGAGCCGGCTGCAGTCACTTGCCATGTTTTGCAGGAAGCCTCTCAGCTTGCAAGTCCAGGCATCACAGAGGGTGGGATGTTTATTAGTTGGGAGCTCCAATGTCAGCTGTGTGATGGGGATCCTGTTAGGAATGTGGCAGCCAAGGAGGAGAAAATATCCAGTTGCATGCTGAGGGAAGTCATTCTAGGTGTGGAGTGGGTCCTTCCAGCTGCCAGGAAGAGAACAGGGTCCAGCCAACTGTAAGTGGTGGCTCATGTTGGTACTAATAACATGTGTCACTGTGGATTGTAAGAGACTCCCTCTGGTTTCCGACAGCTATCTGAAGTGGTCCAAACAGCCAGTCTTGTTTTCAAGATGAAAGTGCAGGTCACTATCTGTAACAATGTTCACAGGACCGACTGTGGACTTTTGGTACAAAGTCAAATGGAGGACACAGACAGTTCTGCAATTGTGTATCCTGGAGATTCCTTGACTTGTGCCATAGGATTGTAAGATATTGGGGTCTGCAAAAAATAAAAACAGGAGTCTATTCTTGAAGGGTGCAGGTAAAACACAGGACTAGGGTGGAACTCAGAAACATAGGGATTATAGTTGTAAATTGTCATAGCTGTGTTGAGAAAGAACCAAGTAATACAGGGTGTCCCACTTGAAAGAGTCTTCACAAACATACATTTGCTTAAATTACCTTTAAAGGCTTTGCATAAAAATCAGGAATGAAATGAAGTGAGATGAACGTGTCATACCTTGTTCATAGGGAAATAAAGGTTAATCACAAAAGGTACTGGAAGTGACCACCCTCAACTTGTAAACACAGGTGAACATGATGCTGCAGATTCTCGAATGCTGCTGCCAGAACCTCTAGTGTCACTGCCTGGATTTCAAGGATGATATTCTCTAGTAAATCTTCAAAGTTCTGGTTTGTTCCTATAGACCTTGCCTTTTAGGCCACCACAGAGGAAAACGTCAGATGGTGGTAAATCAGGTAACCTTGGGAGCTACAGTCCTTTCGAAATCAATCTGCCAGGGAAAAATGATTCGACCTCAGCAATGGTCACTTGAGACGCAAGGCATGTGGGGCCATCCTGTTGGTACCAGCTTGAGGGTAAGTTCTCCATCGTCCAACTGGTTCACAAATATGTATTCTGAAAGTTCACATAGCCAGAGAGGTGGAACTATGCCTCATCACTGGACCATGTGTACTGCAATATTCTTGGCTTCTGAGCAATAAATTTCTGAAACCAACAGCAGAATGTAATGCAGTTATCTTTGTCATTGGCATTCAGTTCCTGAACAACTGTAAACCTGTATGGATATATGCCAGCTTTCTTCACAGCTCTGTGACGTGCTCCATGACATTCCACGTTCCTGAGATAAACATCGGACTTTGCACGAGAGATGAACGATCATTGTTTCACTTGTGTGACTTTTTTCCCAGTTATCGCAGCTGACTCTTTCTGTGAAGATTCAGCATAGTTGCACTGCTCTCCATCTTGTTCATTAACTTTTGTATGCAGCATTTAGATGGTATGTGCTGTCATCAAACATTTGCTGACATGTCGTAATGGAACCAGTAATCCAATATTGTTCCACAAGAAGCATGCTCTCTTTGACAGAATAGTGATACATTGTCACTAAACACTGAACTCCAGCCACAGCAATGCACAGAAAAACTCTGTTGCGTCAAATGATGTTGCAGAGTGCAGTCTTGGCACATAAAATGTCACAAATTACATGGTACAATTTCAGTGGAATTGCTACACATTTGTGGGGCCTCTTTAGAGTGAGACACCTTGTAGAAAGTACTGTAGTTGAAATAGGTACATATACTGAAAGCTGGCTAAATCAGGAAAGAAGTTGTCAAAATTTTTACAAAGCAGTTGAAAGCTTTATAGAAAGGAAAAATTAAATTCAATCGGTGGTGGTGTGTTTGTTGCTGTTAAAAATTCCCGTGGTGAAATTTAAGTAGATAGCTGCTGCAAATTGTATGGGTACAAGCTACAATCAGCAACAAAAATAAATTAATAATTGGTCCCTTTAACCAACCCCTGACTCAGATGATATAGTTGCTGAAAGATGATATAGTTGCTGAAAAATGCAAGGAGAAATTGAGTCTCATTTCTAATAGGTACCCTACTGTCATGATATAGTTGGTGGTAACTTCAGTCTATCCTTGATAGTTGGCGAAAATTCATATATTTAAAGCCAGTTGTAGGCATAAAACATCATCCAAAATTTCGAATGCATTCTCCGTAAATTATTGTGAGCAGTTAGTTCAGGAGCCCACTCAAAGCCCAAATGGTTAGGATAACTTACTTGACCATAAGATTATTGTAATGAAATTGAATCCTGTAACATCCAAACCCATCAAACAAAAATGTAAAGTATATCTATTTAAAGAGGCAGCTAAATAGTTCACCTGACACCTTCCTAAGAGGCAGTCTCCATTCCTTCCAAACTAACAATGTACATGTAGATCGATGACAGAACCGTTAAAGTGGAGTTGCAAAACATGGTCTCCCAGAAGACATTCACTAAAGAAGGTCCAGTAAATATTTCAAAATTCTAATTGTGGACCGCTGCCGACATGACTAAATTAGAAGTAGGTGACCTCATTGTAGTGAAGGAACTTAAAATCAATAAAAGCAAGTCTTCTGGTGGGGATTGTGTACCAGTTAAGTTCCTTTCAGAGTATGCTTCTGAAATAGCTCCACATTTAGCAGTCATATACAACTACTCACTCGATGAAAAATCCATATCTAAGGGCTGGAAAGTTGCACAGGTTACATCAGTACATAAGAAAGGATGTAGAAGTAATCTATTGAATTATAGACCCACATCACAGACATCAGTTTGCAGTAGGATTTTGGAACATACCGGTATACTGTGTATGAACATTACGAAGTACCTCAAAGAAAACAATTTAATTGAACACACAGTAGTCAGCATGGATTCAGAAAATACCATTCTTGTGAAACACAACTGGGTCTTTGTTCAGATGAAGTAATGAATGCTATTGAGGCAGGGAACCTCCCATGTTGACTCCGAATTTCCAGAAAGCTTTTGACACCATTCGTCACATGTGGCTTCTAATCAAATTGTGTGCATATGGAGTATTGTTGCAGTTGAGTGAGTGGATTGCCAATTTCCTGTCATAAGTCTGTTTTCTGTAACTGACAGAAAGTCAGTGAGTGGAACAGAAGTGATATTTAGTGTTCTCAAATGAGGTCATATAGGCCCTCTGCTGTTTCTTATCTACATAAACAATTTTAAGAGACAATCAGTGCAGCCTTTTTAGATTGAGATCGTTTGCGGATACCATCATTTATCATCTAATAAAGTAATCTCTCGATCATAACCAATTGCAAAATGAATTAGAACAAGATAGCTGTATGGTGTGATAAGTGATAATTGACTCTATAAATAATAACTGTGAGGTCGTCTACATGAGTTCTACAAAGAAGCGGTTAAATTTTGGTTGCACAATAAGTCATACAAATTTATAGGTGGTTGGTTCAATTAAATACCTAGGGATTGCAGTTACAAACAACTTAAAGTGGAACCATCTCAAAGAAATTGTTGTGGAGAAGGTGAAACTACGACTGTGTTTCATTGACAGAATACCTAGAAGATGCAGCAACTCTACTAAAGAGCCTGCCTGCACTCCGTCTGTCCTCTTCTGGAGTAGTGCTGTGCAGTATTAGATCCTTACCGGATAGGATTGACAGAGGACATCAAAAGAGTTCAACGAAGGGAAGCTCATGGTGCATTATTGTGAAATAGGGAGGAGAGTGTCATGGATATTATACATGAGTTGGGGGGCAGTCAATAAAACAAAAGCTTTTTCATTGCGGTGAGATCTTTCCACGAAATTTCAATCACCACTTTTCTACTCCAAATGGGAAAATGTTTTGTTGACTCCCTCCTATATAGCAAGAAATGATCATAGTAATAAAATAGGAGAAACCAGAGCTCTCAAAAAAAGATTTAGGTATTCATTTTTCTCAAATGCTATGAGAGTGGAACAGTAGAGAAATAGTCTGAAGGTGGTTCGATGAGCCGTTGTCAAGCACTTGAATGAGAGTAGCAGAGTGGTCGTGTAGTAGTATTGCCTGGGCAAATCAGAAACTGTTGGTTTGCATACCCCATTGTTCAGACCTTGTCTATGTTCCCATTTAGTTGGCCTATCAGCTTCCGGTTTTCCTTTTTGATGATGACTGTGCTTTTGAGACTTTGTGATTGGAACAAAGCTTTAACAAAAATGCGCTCTAAGGCACAAAACCCCGGACACACCATGAAGGAATTATCTAAATGGGATGGAAATCGGTAAATGTGATGTACATGTACAAACAGACAAGTGATTACAATTTAAGAAAAACTGGATGATTTATTCAATAGAAAGAGCTTCAAAAAGTTGAGCAAGTCAATAAGCTGTTGGTCCACCTCTGGCCCTTATGCAAGCAGTTACTTGGCTTGAACTGATTGATAGAGTTGTTGGATGTCATGAGGGATATCATGCCAAATTCTTTTCAGTTGGTGTGTTAGATTGTTAAAATCCAAATATGGTTGGTGTCCCTGCCCATAATGCATGGAGCATTCTTAGTTGGGGATAGGTTTGGTGAACTTGCTGCCCAAGATAGGATTAGGGAAGCACAAAAAGAAGCAGTAAAAATTCTCACCATGTGCAGATGGGAATTATCTTGCTGAAAAGTAAGCACAGGATGGCTTGCTGTGAAGGGCAACAAAACAGGGCGTAGAATATCATCAATATGCTTCTGTTCTGTAAGTATGCCACAGATGACAACCAAAGGGGTCCTGCTGTAAAAGGAAATGTCACCCCAGACCATCACTCCTGTTTGTCAGGCCGTATAGCAGATGACACTCACTGACTCATCACAGAAGACAATTCTACAACAGTCAATGACATTCCAGGCAGAAGACATGTCGGGAGGACAGCAGTGGGATACCAACCTGATTGTTCCCCGCCATACGGCCCGATAGCCGGGAGTGATGATCTGGGGTGCCATTTAATTTCATTTCATAGGAGGACTCTTTTGGTTGTCATTTGTGTCACACTTACAGCACAGTAGTACGTCAAGAATATTCTATGCTCTGTTTTGTTGCCCTTCATGACAGTCCATCCTGGGCTTACATTTCATTAAGATAATGTCCACCCTTACACAGCAAGAGTTTCTACTGCTTGCCTTCATGCATACCGAACCCTACCTTGACCATTTGGATCATTGGATCTCTCCTTGATTGAGAATGGTCAGAGAATTATGGGCAGGGTCGTCCAACCAGCTCAGTTTTTTGATGATCTAATGCACCAATTGGACAGAATTTGGCATGGTATTCCTCAGCACAGCCAACAACTCTCATCAGTCAAGGCCAAGCTAAATAACTGCTTGCACCTGTGGCTTATTAACTTTCTCAATTTCTAAGGCTCTTTCTCTTGAAGAAATAATCCATTTTTTTCTGAAATTGTAATCATTTGTTTGCCTGTAGATGTACATCACCTGTAATGATTTCTATCCTAAATGGATAATTCCTCCATGGTGCATCAGTGTTTATGTCTTAGTGTATTCTGTGGTGCCTCTGTTTATTATGCTACACATATTTGATATGACGACATTTTAAACAACATATGTATGACTCTCAACATGCCTTTTCTGTTCCCATTGGTGACAGAAGTGCTCTCTGACACAGCACTCCACCTTTAGTTCAGTTGGCTGTGTGTGTATAATTTGTATTTGATTGCCCTTGCAAGTGTTGACCTTTTGTAATTTCAAATTTAGTGGTTTTCATAGTGATCTTAGATTGGTTCTCCCACTCCTCACCCCCCCCCCCCCCCCCCAATCCTCCCCTAACCCACTCCTGGCAACTACCTGAATGTTTCTTGGAGGTTAATACCATTAGTTCTGGGAGAATTTTGACAGCACAGATGACAAACATGGAAAGTTATGCAAATTATTTAGCAAATAGGGCATGTGATGTACATGAAGACGACACTTGACTGCACAAAGCCTACTAAACATAGTTTGATATGGAAATCTCCTAGAAGTGGAATTTGATCACATGATGATCAGATACTCCGTTAAGTGAAACATTTTAAATTCTTAGGACTGAAGAAATAAGGAAAGCACTCTTATTGTAGAAAATCTTCTTTAAAAAGATATTTTACGTTGGCTGTGCACTAAGAAGATTTATTTGAGGATCTTGGGCCAAAACTGTTTCTACTGTTACTGCAAGAATAATCCCCACAATCTCTGACACTGTAATATGGAAGCTAGTTTACTCTGCATACTTTCTTTCTTTTGTGTCCTACGGTATACTTCGACAAAACTGTGTAATCACAAAAAAAAAACACCTTCTGTTAAATATCAGCATCCAGTCGCTGTTACTCAGACCCCTCAGTCCACCCAGTTAGTTTGCTAAGTGCTTTAGATAACTTTGAGTCCTAGTTCCATCAGAATAGACTAAAACTTTGTCACAAAGACAGAGATGATGCATTTTAAAGCTAAATCATCAGAAATGATAGACATAAAGCAACTTGGTAACGTTAGGAGGCTAATGAATAAAATTGATGTTTTCAGGCTTAAATCTAGACATAAATTTAATTTGGTATGCTCATACTGAATAAATAATCAGTAGCCTATGCGTTATCAAGTTCCACTCATACAGATACCAAAAAGATAGCTTATCACATAGTTACTTTGAGCAAGTGGTTTAATTTTTCTGAGAAAATTCCACTACCATCAAGAAATTTGCAGTATTGTCTAAAATGTGTTGGTGGAGTCAATAGTGTATCAATATTTCATTAACTTTAATGTTAAAGGAATTTGTAACAAACGCTTTTGTAACTCCGACGAAAGAGGAACCCTCTTCCTCAATCAGACACAAGGTGTTGCAGACATTCCTTGAGATTATTAGCTAACAATCTCGTGTATCTTTTTCTCATGATTGTCATATTTTGTTACTGGTTGCTGTTAATCTTTTTCATTTGAAGTGGACACCGTGCTTTCATTGAATCCCTTTCTCTGTTATGATTTTGGATTTAGTTTTACAACTCATCTGTTGGTTGATGTTTTTAATAAAGTAAATTATTGACACTACAGTTTTGTTACTAGAACCTGACCTTCATGCAATTATGTAATTGTTGAGCTAAATAATCATGTAGATTCCATTGTCATTAGTACAATTTTTGCAACAACTGATAAATTTGGACAGTATTTTGAAGAAATTGTAACTAAATTTCTTGAAGAGTAACCAATAGTATTTAAGAGTATTACTTAACAAATCTTTTTTAGCTAACATCAGAATTAATTATATCTTGAGTTTTTACTACACAAAATAGCAAAATGAACAACCCCATTTATTGAAAAAAGTCATAGCAAGTCATCTTACTCACAAAAAATTATATCTACATTACTAAAGTAAGTAAACTACAGTAAAAATTTTTGAAAAAATCTGAAACTAAAAACAAAGTTCAAGAATATCTTTCATATGAATTTGAAAACATGCACGAGAGAGACAGACAGACAGAGACAGACACAGAGAGAGAGAGAGAGAGAGAGAGAGAGAGAGAGAGAGAGAGAGAGAGAGAGTTAGGTAGAGGGAGCTGAGGGAGATAATCAATACTCAGCAGCTTGCTGTGCTTGGTGCACAAAGGATGGCAGCCATTTTCTGTGCTTTCTCCTGTGATTCAAACTACATATACTTTCTGAGTGTGTGTTTTTGAATAATTATTCTTCATTATAAATGTGAGGAGTAAAATGTATTTCAGTCAAATAAAATCACAGGAATCTCATCCTTGGTACACTTCAAGATAACATACCTTGTCCTGCATCACTTAACATAACTCTTGAGTGAAAGTGGACTATATATTCAATTTGTTAAATCTGAAATAGTACTGTTTGTCTCATTGTATTTGTCAGCAAAATGGCTTCTAAAATACTTGTGAAGATACCAACTGTGCCATTCTCTCAGGTAACTGGTGGATATTTTTATGTTTGTTTTTATTTTATAATTATATATTTGCTTGGTGGAAAATATATTCAGTATTAATCACACATTTTTAGTTTTGTATATAAACTACTGAAAAGATTGAGACATTCTTAGAATTTTAATGCAGTATAAACACACATTCCTTTACTGACAATATAAAACGATTTTTTTCAAGTCATTAACATTTGTAGTAACGAGTAAAGGGGTACTAGTTTTTAAATCAAACATTACTAGGCTATTTGATAAGAACTGTCAATCAGTTAATGTGCTTTTTGAGAATAAACTAAGTATTTCCTAATGTGTGAAAAATGTGCATAAGTAAGACAAATGATCCTAACTGCATTTTCATTTTAAGTCAAAATTTCTTTGCCTCTTAGCTGTTAGAATTCTCCCAGTTAGTAAGCCATTTGATTTATAAGTTTGATGACTAAAAGGTTCGCGGTACTTGAAATGGTCTGCGTTTTGTAGTAGTTGCTTGATTATGTACATAAGTGAGAGGTTAATTTACAGTAGACATTTGTAATAAACTTATTCCAGTCTAAATTACCTAACAAAATGGTGGATGCTGGTTGCTCTAGCTGTCATCCTACAATTATGTTCATGTACTCCTCTCTTTCTCTGCTGAATGCCATATGTATAGTCTTTATCAGAGCAAGGATTTATTTTCTGGGAGTCATTACTAAAAGCAAAGTATTGTGTCAGAAAACATTATCAGCTATAACAACAAAATTGCTTGAACCAGACTGGGTGGTGATTGCCATTGTGTGTAGTATAATTTTATTATAAAATAAGTCTATAAATTCATTTCCTATTTTTCAATCAACATTTTTAATTTTGTCATTGTATTTAACCAGATGAACAAGAAAACGGCAGAACCAACCTCTGCAGGGAGAGGAGAAGGTTTACCTGTAACACCAACCAGTGACCCTCTATTGCGCATCACATATTTGGAACAGAACATTCGTTTTCTGCAAGAACAGCACCAAGCCATGTTGGCAAGCCTGCACCATGAAATAGAACAGCTGAAACAAAGAAACAGGGGCAAGTCGTTAACATTGCTTGATTTCATATTGTAATATTTTCATGCTGTTAACTTGACTTTCTACACAATTTTTAATGAATCTACAGTGTGTTCACCTGCTGTGACAGCATTGTTTTATTATTATTATTATTATTATTATTATTATTATTATTTCATGGACAAACTTGTTGTTACCTTTTTATCCATTAAGTATATACCTTTCAGTCTTGAAGATCTAAAGTTTCTTCATATATTAAATTTATGAAATGAAAATCTACATTCATTAGTATCTGTTATAATAATGTTGTTATCTAAATATTTGATATATTAGTGTTCGGCACTGCTAATGTTGGATCTACTATGAACTTGTGTGTATGTTATGTCTCCATGTACAAGAAGACACTGAACAAATTACTTAATATTTCTGGTGAGGTCACCATTTTAAAGTTTACCATGATTTCTGCTGGCTTACCAGTGGGGTTGCAGCTGTGAAAGTTAAGTGAAATAAAATATATACAAGCACTCAATGTATGGGTAGCATCAAATGGTGATGAAAATTACAAAAATTCAGTCAACACCGTGAATAATAACCTAGTTCAGGTATTGTGAACTTTTGATGAATATAAGGCATTAAGGAGCAGTTGACCATTTCCCCCAAACTCAAAATGCACAGCACATAAGTTACTGAAACAAAATTTAAGACAGGTGATAGATGTAATAAATATAGATATTTAAATTTTAGTTTCATACAGATTTTGTTGTTGATGGCTGTACAGTACATCCTAACAACAAGTGGAATGGTTTTTCTAAAGCAATAGTAATAATATCACAGGAAATATGGACTGTTCTTTGTCGCTGCGCGGGATTAGCTGAGCGGTATAAGGCGGTCCCGACGGAGGTTTGAGTCCTCCCTTGTGTGTGTGTGTGTGTGTGTGTGTGTGTGTGTGTGTGTGTGTGTGTGTGTGTGGGCGCGCGCGCGCTTAGGATAATTTAGGTTAAGTAGTGTGTAAGCTTAGGGACTGATGACCTTAGCAGTTAAATCCCATAAGACTTCACACACAAATGACAATTTTTTTGTTCTTTGTCGGCCATATTTCAGAAACTGCAAATTCTTGACATGTACATCTACAACTATATTCCATAAGCCACCTTACGAGGTGTGGCGGAGTGGTGCCTTCTGTAAATTTGGTATTACATAATTAAGGTTTTCCATATTTCATGTATTACTTTGGATTTGTAACTCTGATTTAATTGCTTTGAGAAATTGATATATTGTCTGAATTTTGTAGAATTTCTTTTAGTATCAGTTTATTAGTTCCTTGGTAGTATCAGTTTATTAGTTCCTTGGAAAAGGGTATAATGACATAAGATACACTCCTCAAGAGGAAAAAGGAATATGCACTTACAATAGTTTACTGAAAATTATGCTGATTCAGTGGTAAATAAATATAACTGCTTTGATAAAACAGACCAATCAACGTGTTATAAAATTTGATGGAGACTTGTTCTGTCTTGATTCCTGCATAAAGGTCAGCTGCTGTTGCAGTTTGGTTTGCAGTTGTAACACACACTAGTATGTATCTGGCAGATGAAAAAAAAATTGTTCGCGTATGCCTCTTGTGCTAAGTCAGTCCTACATTCAGTGAGAATAGTAAGCATGAAAGTACAACACATTCACATGACTACTCTACAAGTCAAACCTAAGTGCGCCGAAGAGGGTTCTTTGTCTCATATTCAAACTCGAACAGCACAATAGAAAAACACTTAAATCTTTCTGTATGTTCTCTGATTTCTCTTATCTTAAAATGATGATCAATTTTGGTTACAGTAAAATATTTTAACATTCAGAGGAGGATGTTGGTGATTGAAATTTAATGAAATATACTTTTGTTTTAATGATTTCCATCTCAACTAGCTTGTATCTGTGACACTCTTTTCCCCAATTTCGCAATAATGCAGAACTAGCTGCCCATCTTTGAACTTTATCAATGTCCTCTGTCAATCCTATCTTATAAGGCTCCCATACAGCACAGCAATATTCTACTCCAGCAGTGGATGAACAACTGTAGTGTAGGCAGTCTCTTTGGTAAACCTGTTGCATCCTCTAAGTGTTCTGCCAATAAAACATAGTCTTAGGTTTGCCTTCCCCACAATGTTATCTATGTGATCTTTCCAATTTAAGTTGTTCGTAATTGTAATTCTGAGGTACTTTGTTGAATTCACAGCCTTTATATGTGTGTGATTTATTGTGTAACCGAAATTAGACAGATTTATTTTTTTACTGATGTAGATGACCTCACACTTGTCCTTATTGAAATAGAATTGCCACATTTCACACCATTGGATAGGCAGAACAATCCATTTGAGTTAAGTTTGTGTGTGTGTGTGTGTGTGTGTGTGTGTGTGTTCAACAAAGGCCTTGTTGGCAGAAAGCTCACTTTGTGACAGTCTTTTTGTTGTGTCTATCTGCGACTCAGCATCTCCGCTATATGGTGGGTAGCAACTAGCCTTTTCATAATATTGTTACATTCCATCCTGGATTTTCTATTGTTAAATATCATGTATTTGTCATTTTACAATTGTTTTTGATCTCCTGATGACTTTACTAGATGGTAAGCGACAGCAAAATCCACAAACAGGCTAAGATTGTCTCATAAATTGTTTATGTAGATTAGCAACAGCAGGGAACCTGTTAAATTGTCTTGGGGAACCCAGGATATCACTTCCATTTTATTCGATTTTCCGTTGATTAGATCCTCCTTTCTGAGAGGAAGTCACTAATGCAGTCACACAACAGAAGCGATACTCAAGAGAGATGGAATTTTATTAGATGTCTCTTGTGAGGAAACCTAGAAATAGTGAATTAATTTGCAATCCCTTGTCAATAGCAATCATTACTAGCTGTGTTTCGCAAAAGCTATATTTTCTTAATTGGTTATTCAGTTGCTCCACATTCTCCATCAGGATTTCAAATGCTTCTCATCATGTCCTGAAATGAGGAAAGTTCTAAATCTACATC
The DNA here is from genome assembly GCF_023864275.1 of Schistocerca cancellata. Classification (NCBI taxonomy): domain Eukaryota; kingdom Metazoa; phylum Arthropoda; class Insecta; order Orthoptera; family Acrididae; genus Schistocerca; species Schistocerca cancellata. Next base: position 1,191,857,725 of record NC_064626.1, on the reverse strand, counting down.
TACATCTACACCTACATCTAGCATCTGCAAACCACCATGAAGTGCATGACAGAGGGTACATACCACTGTACCAGTTATTATGGTTTCTGCCCATTCACATGTGGAGCAAAGGAAGAATAATGATTTGACTGCCTCTGAGTCTGAAATAATTACTCTAATCTTACCCTATTATCCCTGTGTGAGCAATATGTAGGGCATTGAATGATATTCCTATCATTTAAAACTTCGGTAATTGACTTTGTTCACATAGTTTACATCTATTATCAAGGATCTTCCAGTTCAGTTCCTTCAGTATCTCCATGACTCTCTCCCACAGATCAGTCAATCATGTAACCATTTGTGTTGCCCTTCTCTGTATATGTTCAATATCCCCTATTAATCATATTTGGTGTGGGTTGCACAAGTGATTTGTAAGCAATCTCATTTGTAGACTGATTGCACTTCCCCAGTATTCTACCAATAAACCAAAGTCTACCACTTACTTTAATCATGACTGAGCATATGTGATCATTCCATTTCATATTCCTGCAAAGAGTTTCAAATATGTATTTGTATGAGTTGGCCGATTCCAACAGTGAGTCATTGATATTATAGTCACTGGATACTATTTTTTTTGTTTTGTGAAGTGCAAAAAAGTTATGTTTCTGAACATTTAAAGCAAGTTGCCAGTTTTTGCACCACTTTGAAATCTTATCAAGATATGACTGAGTATTTGTACAGTTTCATTCAAATTGTATTTTTTTGTAGATACCCGCATCATCTGCAAAATGTCTGAAATTATTATTAATATTTTCTCCAAGGGCATTAATATACAATGTGAACAATGAGGGACCCAGTACACCTTCCTGGGGCACACCTGGGGCACTTCTACATGTGATGATGACACTCTGTCAAAGATAACATATTGCATCCTTCCTATCAAAAAGTCCTGAGTACAGTCACAAATATCACTTTGCACAATAAGCGTAGGTTGGTACAGAGTCAAATTCCTTTTGAAAATCAAGAAATATTACGTCTACCTGGCTGCCTTGATACAAAGCTTTCAGTATATCATGCGAGTAAAGTGTGAGTTGAGTTTCACTCGATTGATGTTTTCAGAATCCATTCTGGTTGGCATTGAAGAGATCATTCTGTTCAAGACACCTCATTATATTTGGGCTCAGAATATGTTCTAAGATTCTACAACAAATCATTGTCAAAGATATTGGATGGTAGTTATATGGACCACTTCAACTACCGTTATTGTAAAAGAGTGTGACGTGTGCTTTTTTCCAAGAAATGGGCGCAGTTTTTTGTTTGAGGTATCTGATAGATTGTAGTTAAAAGAAAGGCTAACTCCACTGCAGATTCAGTATAGAATCTGACAGCGATTCCATCATGTCCTGGAGGGTTGCTGTTTTTCAACGCCACTGACACTAATATTGATTTCACTCATCTTTTCAGTGAGAAGAGGATTACATTGGGGCAATTCTCCTGGATTTTCCTTTGTAAAGGAACATTACCTCTGCACGCTTGTTCTTCCATTCCCTCTGATGATCTCTGGGTCGCAGTCTGTCAACAGGTGGTTACTTTGGCATAACCACTGGCCCTTCCTTGATGGGAACAAGCTTCAGGCAATTAAGCCTCTCCCAGTGGCTTGGAATGCTGTTTTTTTTTTTTTTTTTTGTTTTTTGTTTTTTTTAACCACTAATATTCTCATTAATGTTTGACGTCTGTTACTGGCCATTTTAGCAAACAACGTGCAGTCTCTCAGCTGCATTTTACTTTTTATCCATCATATCAGTATGGCTAGATGGGTAGATCACATAACTAATGAGGAGGTGTTGAATAGGATTGGGGAGAAGAGAAGTTTGTGGCACAACTTGACTAGAAGAAGGGATCGGTTGGTAGGACATGTTCTGAGGCATCAAGGGATCACCAATTTAGTATTGGAGGGCAGCGTGGAGGGTAAAAATCGTAGAGGGAGACCAAGAGATGAATTCACCAAGCAGATTCAGAAGGATATAGGTTGCAGTAGGTACTGGGAGATGAAGAAGCTTGCACAGGATAGAGTAGCATGGAGAGCTGCATCAAACCAGTCTCAGGACTGAAGACCACAACAACAACAACAACATTATCAATATGTCAAAGGAAATTTAATCTTTAATTCAGGACCTCCATTCTCTCTATGGCGTATTTTATGAACCTTTCTCAAAGTCCCTGCTTTTAACTGTCTTTCCTTCCATCCATTGGGCTTAATGTGTAGTCATTGTCAACTCCTTTTTCATCTTAATGTTCTACATTCTGACATGGGCGCATATGACCCTACTTGTTTTTGTGTCCTAAAACAAAATACTCTGCAGCCATTCACCCTGATGGATCCTCATTTGCAAGTAGTCAAAGCTAAAAAGATCAGAATTTTGCATAAGGTTCAGTAGCCTTACAAATGTAATAATGTATACACTGATTGTATGGTGTAATGTACCAATTAGTGCTTCCACGTGTAGAATGTTTTGGGTTCAAACCTTGTCAGACGATTTAAATTTTTTTATTTTTAAACCATTAATGAAATTACTTGCATCATTAGTTTTATTCAATTAAGTGGTTTAAATGTAATTTTAGATTTACGTTCCTTCATCACATCATCATTTGCCCTCAAGTTTTCCTGTCATTCTTCTTCCACTCAGAATTTTTGTGAATGTGAATTTAATTGTATTCATCTATTATAATATTTAAAAATGCCAATATATTGGTTAAAAAACCAAAAACAAAATAATCTGTTTATATTGATTGTGGAATGGTGTCAAAAGTATATTTTTTCGTTAAAAGACGTGTATTTTTGGGTTGGTAATCATCATACAAACATTTAAAAATATCCTTAATTCCTCCTGCACTACAGATAAAATAACGCAGATGAAGATTAAAGTGAAAGAATAAATCAAATCTAAAATAATGCATAAAACTAATTAAAATCACATGAGCAAAGATTCCAAGCAGTAAAAGAATGATACAAAGAAAAAATGAGGGCAAATAAAGAAGTAGACATGATTATTAAAATGATCTGATGAAGGAATAGAAATATAAAATGATTTTTGGAGACAGTATTTTGCACAATTTCTGGAGGATGTTTTCTATCTACCACAGGCTTTGAATGTGTGTTTTTCTCAACATATTGAGGGTAGCTTGAAGTCACCACCAACTATAATTGTATGAGTGGAGAACCTATTTGTGAACTGTTCAGCAACTGAATCATCCTTTTTTTTAGGGGGTGGGGGAGGGGATAAAAGGAAGCAATTTTGAATTTATTCTGGTTGTCAAGTGCAACCTCTACACACACTGACAGTAACTATCTACTTCAAGATAAACTTTCAAATGATAGAGCACAGCAATCAGTCATTTCTTTCAGGTTTTATTAGGCGAATCTAGATTTCGACTAATGTCTAGTCATTATCAGTGCACTATTTCATGGTGTCAATGCATGTTCTAGTACTTCAGTTCCCTGTTGTTCGGGCTTCTGCCACAGTTCTAATGAGAGGCTCATACAGTTCTGCGACTGTGTAGGTTGCAGAATGCTCAGTTGTGACAAGGGGTGGTGGTGTTTTGGGTTCTCATTAAGAGGTCAAGTATTCACTACATGGGCAGCGTTGACGAACAACAGGGGACTCACGTACTAGGACATGCATTGATACTATGAAATATTGCATTGATAATGGCTAGACACTAGCCGAAATCTAGATTTGCCTAATCGAACTTGAAAGAAAAGGATGGCTGGCTGCTGTGCTTTATCATTTAAGTCATATAACCGTTGAGTGCATGCACATTCCTAATGGAAGGTACTTGGACAAGATAAACTTCTTCTTACAGCAACGAAAATACCACCAACAACTGTATTTAATCTATCTTTTCTTAACACTGATAGGTCCTTTGGATAAATTTTGACTGAATCTATTCCCGACTTTAGCTGTCTTTCAGTACCTATAATGACATAAGCTTCAGTGCTTAGCACTGGAACTCTGGTTCTTTCCCAACACAGCTATGACAATTTACAGCTCCAGTATTGGTTGTGGTTGTAAAAAAAAAAAAAAAGCCACTCCATTCCCCACAGCCCCTGCTACCCATGTAGTGGTTACCTGACCTATTAATTAGAACTCAAACCACGACCACCCCATGGCACAAGTTGAGTTTTCTGCAATCTACACAGTTGCAGACCCGTCTAAGCCTCTGATTCAGATCCAGCACTCAGCTAAATACCATGGTCGGTCTTGTCGACAGTGCTGTAGATGGTGAGCTGTGTATTCGTCCCACAAGCAAGTCTGGCAGTCTTTACCACTTAATTCATCGCTTCAGTCTACATATATAGATGATAGTCATATGAGACTTGAAAAGGTCTCTCTAAAAATAATTTCATTTGATTAGAGCACCTATGCCTGGTTTTCAGACAAGTTCCCCCAATTTGTTTGATCCTGAGGCGCTATTCTAGTACATTTGGAGAGCCCTGCAATGCTGTTAGAGTTGAGGGAAAATACCAAAGGGCTGAGGTGTCAAGGGGAATTTGGATTGAGCAGGGAGACACACTAGGGTAGTTCGTGCAGTTCTGCAAAGCTACTGTGCCAGGGTGGCGTAGTGGTTAGCACATCTGCCAGTAAGAGACCCCGGTTCTAATCCCAGTCTTGGTACAAATTTTCATTCATAGATCGTAGATGATTGAGACATGAAAAGGTATCTGGAAATATAACAGTGGAAAATTCAGGATGTAACAGTACTACAGAAACGTTAGTTGCTACTCACCATATAGTGGAGAAGCTGAGTTGCAGATAGGCACAACAAAGAGACTATCACAAAATAAGCTTTGTCAAAAATAGGCTCGCTCTCTCTCTCTCTCTCTCTCTCTCTCTCTCTCTCTCTCTCTCTCTCTCTCTCTCTCTCTCTCTCTGTGTGTGTGTGTGTGTGTGTGTGTGTGTGTGTGTGTGTGTGAGAGAGAGAGAGAGAGAGAGAGAGAGAGAGAGGGAGGGATTCCTTCCCTTCCTTGGCACCCATATTCCTGAGGACCCCCATTATGTACCTACCATTATGTGACAATGTTTGCCTTCTTTGTTTCTTCGTTTGTTGTCCTTGGTGTCGACGTACTGGCTGAAAAAATAGGGGTTGGAAGTGCAGCATTGTCTACTGTAAATGATGTAGCCGACAGGTGCACATTTGCATTTCATAGTTGTTTACTTTCACTTTTCACAACCCCCATACACACATTTATATATGGCCAGTGCACTGTTGTTTTCACTTTCCATAAGCCTCATTATTAGTTTGTAGGCTAACCTCCACATACTGCTGTAATAGTTTACTATTGAACATCTACAAGCAGTAAAAACCTAACCACGAAGTTCACAGTTCTTGAAGAGTAGAAAGGTACATATGGAGCAGACACTGTCATTGTTTTAACACATGGCATAATTGTGGAACACTTATTTCACAGTTAAGTTGAAGCATTGTTGTTGTAACCAAAACAGGTTTTTCGTCTGAAACTCGGTCGTGGGCTCACTGTGTCGGGACCAAAAATCGGGCCCTTATATATATCCTCACAATAGTAGGTGCTGAAAGTACAAATTGTTGGAAGTTTAATTTACAGAAATTACAATTAAAACTTACTTCATTCATTTAACTGCCTACAATGAAAAATTGGTTCTTTTTAACAGTTTCTTCTACTACAGGAGTTAGGCCAAATTATTTGTTTAAATCATGAAATCAACAAATATAAGTACACAAACAATACTTTGGACAGACCTGTTAATTACTTTGGAATTAATTAAGGGCTAGCTTTGCTAACATGTTTTTGAATAGAACCGAATAGATACTTTAAGATTACTAGCATTTCATCTTCTAAATGTTTACAATTATTACGGAATTTATGTTTGTTTATAAGTCAACAATAGAATTTAAATTATGAAACAATTACTGATTTCACCCTATAACAGAACTAATAACTAGGAATAGTCAAAATAAATTGGCCGGCCACTGTGGTCAAGCGGTTCTAGGCCCTTCAGTCCGGAACCGCACTGCTGCTACGGTCGCAAGTTCGAAGTTTGCCTCGGACATGGATGTGTGTTATGTCCTTAGGTTGGTTAGGTTTAGGTAGTTCTAAGTGTAGGGGAATGTTGACCTCCTCAGATGTTAAGTCCCATAGTGCTTAGAGCCATTTGAACCATTAGTCGAATTGGAAAATCAATTACACACGTAAAACTAAGCACAAAATTAAATCTGGTGTTATATTCTTTAAAACTGAGGGTCAACCTTTCTCTTTTATGAAAATGCAGATTATACTCACTTATGTTAATGTTAATTAGTTAAAAGTGAAAAAATGAATTTAACGGAGGCAGATAGCAAAACAAGAGGTGAAGTAAAAATATCCCAGCTTGCTTTGTCACAATTGGAGATCCCAAGCTAGTAAACCCCCCCCCCCCCCCCCCCCCCCCCCCCTGTGACTGCCCAGATCTTGCAGGCTGAGAGGCTTCCTGTGGAATAGGGTGAGTGACTGCATCTGGCTCAGGGTTTGTCAGCCACAGGTAAACCAGTTCATCAGGTGAATGAGGGACCTCTTTCATCGACCTCCTGGAAAGTCTTTTGAGTGCCTGCCACAGCTTGAAACAACCTCCCCCTCATACATGGTTGAGGGGTCATGGTCAATGTGGGGAGTACCCGGGGTGGTCACTGTAGAAAAAGAGCAATCGGGGGACACAACTGACATGCTGGACATACCCCACATCCAGCCACCCACAACGATGCTCACTGGCAACAGCCTCAAGCTGCATGACCAAAGCTTTGCTTTTGTAACATAAGATCCAGTGATATTTGTTGCCAATTGTTAGTGAATTGGTATAAAAACTGGAGAAATATTTGTTGTTTAGAATGACAGGGCGCAGCTGCAGCTTTTTACACACACACACACACTGGCAGCCACTTTTCCTAGTTTATACTTAAAGGTTCTCTAGGTCCACGTCATTAAGATGGGGGGGATTCTGCTAGGAATGTTCCTGCGTGAGCGTGTGTGTGTGTGTGTGTGTGTGTGTGTGTGTGTGCGTAATTCAGTTGTTCATGAGTATGCTAAGCCCATTCTTGCATGGAAAAACATTATGACCCAACAGGAAATATTGTTCCCCATTTCATCTGCATTTACATTTATTGAGAAAAATAAATATTTAAATAATAAAATCAGTGCAATAGGTAGTAGTAGTAGTAGTAGTAGTAGTAGTAGTAGTAGTAGTAGGTGATTGCCCCTCTCCCTCCCCCTGGCCCTCTCCCTCCACCCATCCTCTCCCTCCCTTGATCCTCCCCCACCCCCTCACCATATAACTCTTACATTCAATTTTGTTGATGAAAAAAGTACTTAAGTTTTTGTCTTGTTTAATCTTTTATCTGATTTCCTTCATTTTTTGTTTCAGAGCTACAGTTTCAACTCGTTTTCAGTAGTGGAGGACTGATTCAGAGCAGTCCTTCTTCGCCAGAGGATGACAGTAAACCAAAGGTTTGTTTTATGTAGCGTTGTAAAGTTGTATTTAGTATTGTTGATAAGGCTTTATCTACTACTAGCTGTGCCCAAGACTTTTTACTTGTTTTGACTTACGAAGCCTTCTTGTAAACGAAGTTTGAAGTAGTATGAGTAGGGACTGAATGAAAAGCTTGTTTGCTTCATTAATATGGGAGAGCGCTCCATAGAGTTGGCCACATGAAAAGCAACTGACATTAGTGTCCACGCCCGCAACATTAAATATCTGGCCTTGTACTTTGTTTGTAGTCGTAGCATAACATAAGCTCACCGGGAAGCGTACACATTTAAAGAGAAATGGTGAAGTGTTGGGAGTAAGCGGGATTTGAGGTGTAAAAACTCACTCACTTGTGCCATTTCCCATCAGAATTTCCACTTTTTTGCATAGTCCTCTGTCTATTATACAGGAAGACTTGATTATTTTGTAGGCATTTTTATTTGTAAACAAAATGAAATCTAAATGTTTCGTGTTGGCACCCAAATCACAAAGCAAACTTAATAAACCTATTTCTCCTAGCAAAGAATATAAATAAAACCTATCAAAAGAAGCAAAGCTGTGTTCTAAAGTTTTCAATAAACAATGCAAAATCAGTAAATGTGTCTACCCTAGCCAAGTAAATTCATAATACTGAAGTGTTTAATTCTAAAAATACATCTATCACTGAGTTATCTACTGGTTCTTTGCTGTAGTAAGCCATGATGATTAAACATCTGAACTATCAAGCTGAGCACCTAAAATAGAATTAGTGGAACGTTGACTTCCTTTAATCAATATTTGACAACTGTGAGAGCAAGTATAAGAAAAACATTTGAAACTTTCACTTTGTTTTATGCTTGTGGTCCAGTGGAACAGAATACACTTATACTGTGTCTCATTTCACAACCCTAATGTGACAGTATTATGAACATTGAAAAGGTGGTTAAAAGGAGCAGGAAGTTTTTATGTACTAAGAAGGCAGTAGGAACATAAAAGTAAATCTGTTGTCATTATATCATTTCATTTTTATGTATATAGAATAAAGGGGTGAGTGAAAATTTGTGCCATGGCCGTGAATTGTGCAATTGTGCAAACCACTGTGCCAGTGGATAATGCGCCTGTCTAGTAAGCAGCAGATCCGGTTTGGATTCCCAGCCTTGGTACAAATTTTCGGTCGCTGCTTCAGTCTATATATGCAAAAATCATATCTGTATGAGACCAGTAAATTCTCTGAAGTTGTGTAATTTCATGTGTGTATCATTATAGGTTGTTGTTGTTGTGGTCTTCAGTCCTGAGACTGGTTTGATGCAGCTCTCCATGCTACTCTATCCTGTGCAAGCTTCTTCATCTCCCAGTACCTACTGCAACCTACATCCTTCTGAATCTGCTTGGTGTATTCATCTCTTGGTCTCCCTCTACGAGTTTTACCCTCTACGCCGCCCTCCAATACTAAATTGGTGATCCCTTGATGCCTCAGAACATGTCCTACCAACTGATCCCTTCTTCTAGTCAAGTTGTGCCACAAACTTCTCTTCTCCCCAATCCTATTCAACACCTCCTCATTAGTTATGTGATCTACCCATCTAATCTTCAGCATTCTTCTGTAGCACCACATTTCAAAAGCTTCTATTCTCTTCTTGTCCAAACTATTTATTGTCCATGTTACACTTCTATACATGGCTACACTCCGTACAAATACTTTCAGAAACGACTTCCTGACACTTAAATCTATACTCAGTGTTAACAAATTTCTCTTCTTCAGAAACGCTTTCCTTCCCATTGCCAGTCTACATTTTATATCCTCTCTACTTCGACCATCATCAGTTATTTTGCTCCCCAAATAGCAAAACTCGTTTACTACTTTAAGTGTCTCATTTCCTAATCTAAGTCCCTCAGCATCGCCCGACTTAATTCGACTACATTCCATTATCCTCGTTTTGCTTTTGTTGATGTTCATCTTATATACTCATTTCAAGACACTATCCATCCCGTTCAACTGCTCTTCCAAGTCCTTTGCTGTCTCTGACAGAATTACAATGTCATCGGTGAACTTCAAAGTTTTTATTTCTTCTCCATGGATTTTAATACCTACTCCGAATTTTTCTTTTGTTTCCTTCACTGCTTGCTCAATATACAGATTGAATAACATCGGGGAGAGGCTACAACCCTGTCTTCACTCCCTTCCCAACCACTGCTTCCCTTTCATGCCCCTCAACTCTTATAACTGCTATTTGGTTTCTATACAAATTGTAAATAGCCTTTCGCTCCCTGTACTTTACCCCTGCGCCCTTCAGAATTTGAAAGAGAGTATTCCAGTCAACATTGTCAAAAGCTTTCTCTAAGTCTACAAGTGCTAGAAACGTAGGTTTGCCTTTCCTTAATCTTTCTTCTAAGATAAGTTGTAAGGTCAGAATCGCCTCACGTGTTCCAACATTTCTACGGAATCCAAACTGATCTTCCTCTAGGTCGGCTTCCACTAGCTTTCCATTCGTCTGTTAAGAATTCGCGTTAGTATTTTGCAGCCGTGACTTATTAAACTGATAGTTCGGTAATTTTCACTTCTGTCAACACCTGCTTTCTTTGGGATTGGAATTATTATATTCTTCTTGAAGTCTGAGGGTATTTCGCCTGTCTCACACATCTTGCTCAACAGATGGTAGAGTTTTGTCAGGACTGGCTCTCCCAAGGCCGTCAGTAGTTCTAATGGAATGTTGTCTACTCCCGGGGCCTTGTTTCGACTTAGGTCTTTCAGTGCTCTGTCAGACTCTTCACGCAATATCATATCTCCCATTTAATGTACATCCTCTTCCCTTTCCATAATATTGTCCTCAAGTACATCGCCGTTGTATACTCCTTCCACCTTTCTGCTTTCCCTTCTTTGCTAAGAACTGGGTTTTCATCTGAGCTCTTAATATTCATACAAGTGGTTATCTTTTCTCCAAAGGTCTCTTTAAGTTTCCTGTAGGCAATATCTATCTTACCCCTAGTGAGATAAGCCTCTACATCCTTACATTTATCCTCTAGCCATCCCTGCTTAACCATTTTGCACTTCCTATCGATATCATTTTTGAGACGTTTGTATTCCTTTTTGCCTGCTTCACATCTGCCCCTGGAAATGTCTTACAGTTTAAAACCTGGTTCCTAAATCTGTGTCTTACCATTATATAATCTATCTGAAATCTGTCAGTATCTCCAGGCTTCTTCCATGTATACAACCTTCTTTTATGATTCTTGAACCAAGTGTTAGCTATGATTTAGTTGTGCTCTACGCAAAATTCTACCAGGCGGCTTTCTCTTTCATTTCTTAGCCCCAATCCATATTCACCTACTACGTTTCCTTCTCTTCCTTTTCCTACTGTCGAATTCCAGTCACCCATGACTATTAAATGTTCATGTCCCTTCATTGTCTGAATAACTTCTTTTATTTCGTCATACATTTCTTCAATTTCTTCGTCATCTGCAGAGCTAGTTGGCATATAAACTTTTACTACTGTAGTAGGCGTGGGCTTCGTGTCTATCTTGGCCACAGTAATGCGTTCACTATGCTGTTGGTAGTAGCTTACCCACATTCCTATTTTTTTAATCATTATTAAACCTACTCCTGCATTACCCCTATTTAACTTTGTATTTATAACCCTGTATTCACCTGACCAGAAGTCTTGTTCCTCCTGCCACCGAACTTCACTAATTCCCACTATATCTAACTTTAACCTATCCATTTCTCTTTTTAAATTTTCTAACCTACCTGCCCGATTAAGGGATCTGACATTCCATGCTCCGATCCATAGAACGCCAGTTTTCTTTCTCCTGATAACGACGTCCTCTTGAGTAGTCCCCGCCCGGAGATCCGAATGGGGGACTATTTTACCTCCGGAATATTATACCCAAGAGGACGCCATCATCATTAACCATACAGTAAAGCTGCATGCCCTCGGGAAAAATAACAGCTGTAGTTTCCCCTTGCTTTCAACCGTTCGCAGTACCAGCACAGCGAGGCTGTTTTGGTTAGTGTTACAAGGCCAGATCAGTCAATCATCCAGACTGTTGCCCTTGCAGCTACTGAAAAGGCTGCTGCCCCTCTTCAGGAACCACGCGTTTGTCTGGCCTCTCAACAGATACCCCTCCATTGTACGGCTATCTGTATTGCTGAGGCACGCAAGTCTCCCCACCAACGGCAAGGTCCATGGTTCATGGGGGGGCATTTTAGGTTAACAAGCCTTTAAGCAGATGTTAGTTTTTCATAGCTGTCCTGTAGACTATCATTGGTGTCTTTCTTAGAAGACTGGGTTTATATGAAATTATATCTCCTCTTAATCCTGAAATGGGTTAACGGAGAGAAGCTGTACTCCAGACAAATACCTTAAGAAGAGACTCCATAAAATTTATATATTTTGTAATTTTTTATTTATTTTTTATTTTGCCATTGTGAGTTATTTTGTTTCCAAAATAGCAAAAGCATTTAATACTGCTAATGTCTTATTCCCTAATCTACTTCCATCAGCGTGTCCTGATTTGATTCTATGGCACTGTTTTACTTTCTCATAACCTCTTTCAAGACACTAACCATCACATTGTATTGTTCTTCCTATTTCTCTGCCATATCTAACAAAATTGCAGTGTCATCAACAAACCTCAAAGTTTTTATTTCTTCTCACTGACCATCTAATTACCTTTCCAAATTATTTCTTGATCACTTTTACAGCATTCTCGATCAACATACTGAACAGTATTGATGTGCAATCCTGTCTCACTCCCTTCTCAACTACTGCTTCTCTTTCATGTCCTTCAACTCCTATAACTGCAGTCTTATGTCTGTTACAGATAACCTTTTGCTCCCTGTATTTTAGCCCTGTTACAATCAATATTTCGAAAGATGTTCAGTCAACATAGTCAAAAGCATTCACTAAATCTACAAATTTCTAGAATGGTAGATTTTCCATTCTTAACCTATCATGTGATACAAATGTTGAAAGTCATTACACTTTCGTATTTTGCTACATTTGTGTGGCACCCAAACTGATCTTCCTTGAGGTCAGCTTATACCATTATTTCCATTCATCTGTAAATAACTTGTGTGTGTACTTTGCCATTGTGACTGATTAAATGCTGAAAAAAATAATAGTGCACAAAGCATACAAAGAGTCATGGGACTCATTCGTAAGTGTCTTAGAACATGACATACACGGTAGACATTGTGTATACAAGGTCATGAAAGCCCTCAACAGGGAAGAAAAAGACACTTTCTCACTGAACATTATACACAATGAATAGTGGATAAATCATCATGCAGATGTGTGGTGTACATGAAAGACTGAAGGTAACACTGTTGAAAGTATGTACAATGAAACAATAGATCCAGTTACTATGGAGGAACTAAATGAGGCTTTGAAAGCTATGAAGAACAGAAAAGCTACCTTAATTGAACAGACAATGTGTTTGTAATTGAAAAGATTATAGAAAAACACAGAGTATTTAATAAATAAACCCATATGGCCTTTATCAACATTGAGAAGGCTTTGATCATGTGAACCATGATAGCCTATGGAAGATTATGTCTGAATGTGGTCATCCTTATCACCTAATAGAGATAGTAAAATGTCTTTACAAAATTACATGCATTATAATACACACACATAAGAATCGATTAGAAGAAATAATTATTATGTTAGATGAGGGTGTGGACTATCGCCTACCCTTTTTAATTTTTACATTGACTTCATTCTTTGCAAATGGAAATGTAAAGTAAGCAAAGGAATTAAGATAATGCATGAGGAATGCTTGACAGTACTTTTTTTTGCTGGTGACATCGTTATTATTCAAAAGAATGAAAATGACCTCCAAAGATCAGTATACCAGGGAACGTAATTTGCAACAACTGCAACTTTAAAGTTTCTAACACCAAAACAAAAATAGTGGCATTCTGAGGAAAATATCCAGTCAGATCAAAAATTATTTTGGGTAATTCAGTTTTAGAATATGTGTCAAATCTCATATTTAAGCTGTGCTATAAGTTTTGAATTTGAATACACAAATTCCAAGCTGTCTGTGGCACCATTAGCAGAAAATGGGCCACAAAATACAATGTAGAAACCATCATGAAATTCCATACAGTAATTGCAGTTCCTGTGTTATCCTGTGGAAGCAAAAGTTGGGCTACCACAATAAATAAATAAAATAAAATTCAAGCAGCAGAGATGAGGTTCCTAAGAAGTGCAAAGGGCTGCACAAGAAGGGATAGAAATAGAAATGAGGATATTACAACAGAATTAAATATTTCCAGCATGAAAGAAATAATTCAAAAATATCATGAAGATTGGAGACAACACCTCATGAGAATGCCATATTATAGAATTCCCCAAAAGATCCTGAACTAAAAGCCGAATGGGAAAAAACGTGTTGGAAGACCTCGAAAAAGGTGGGAATGATTTTGTTTGTGAGTTCAGAACAGGCAACAGCCTAATCCTGGAAAGGACGCCGACGACTTACTAAACTGATTTTTCAATTTAATAATAATAAATGGTTTATTTGTCCATACTAACTTAACACTCATGGACATAGTCAGTTTCAAACACAAGAACATTAAAAAAAGTTTTGAAGTAAAGATAGATATACACAATAACATTAGAAATCTTTGATGGACTACATACATTTATCAATTAAGAGTTGCTTTACTTTGGCTTATATATGTTTCCTTCTAACAATTTTATATTATTTGGCAATCTGTTATAAAAATGTCTTCCAGCAGAAAATGGACTATGATCTGTTGCTCTTTTATTACTAAGTTTTATGTGGTAATTCTCTCCTTTTCTTGTATTATAATTATCGATTTCACTATCGATTGCACTATGCTCCATATTTTCTTTTACAAATGGTATAGTTCTGAGAACATACAATGAATATGCTGTTAGTGTGTTATACTTCATGAAATACTCTCTACAGGACTGCCACTTACTAATATTTGATATTATCCTAATTGCTCTTTTCTGTGCTCTAAAAGCCCCATCGATATATACCATTGGTGCCCCACCTCAAATCTTGATACCATATTGCAGGTGGGAGTGTATAAGTCCAAAATAGATTTGTCCTAAAACAAGTTGCACTATTATGTGTTTCAGCAGGTAGGTGTTGCAGGAGATTTTTTTACAGTGTAGCTGATGTGCTCCTTCCATGTAAGATTTTCATCTACTATAATACCCAGGAATTTGTTTATCAATTGTTTCAACTGATAGCTCTGGTTCTGTACCCACGTGTCTTGATTTATAATTTAGTAGAAACTCCATCAGAATTGTCTTGTCCTTATTTAGCGCCAATTTGTTTTAGTGAGATATTCTGTGATGAGGCTAATGTTCTCTGCATTATTTTGCACTGCTGTTTTGTAGAGCCCCGACTTGTGAAGGAGGTATCATCAGCGTAATTTACTAGGTTTAAATTTTGTGGAATTATTATGTCATTGATGTACATAATAAACAAAAAAATGCCCGATAATGCTTCCCTGAGGGACTCCACAGTTAAGAATTCAATAAGATGATTTTACTGTTGTGTATGTCTCCCAGTTGTATAATACAGTTTTACACATTGTCTCTTGCCAGCAAGGTAGGATCTTAACAGTTCTAATGCTACTCCTCTGACTCCACAAGTTTCTAATTTATGCAGAGGAACAGAATGATTTACAGAGTCATAAGCCTTGGAAAATGTAGCTACAGCCGTTATTGTAGACCGGCCCTTCCTGAAACCATGCTGAAAGTTTTTTAATACATTGTAGTTACAGAAAAAATGATTCAAGTTGATCAAGCAGTAGCCTTTCCAACAGCTTACTAAGTATTGATGTCAATGAAATAGGCCTATAATTTTGTATATCTGTAGTTTTCCCCTTTTTATGCACCGGTCTTATTTCAGTGACTTTTAACTGGTCAGGAAATGACCCTTTACTGAAAGAGCTGTTTTTTAAATGTTGTAGTTGCTTTATTAATTCATTACTACATTCTTTCAGAAATTTTGCTGAGATGTCATCCTAGCCACTGGATGTATTTGTTTTTAAGTTGGAAATGGTTTTCAGGATTTCCAATTCTGTAGCACCCCTCAAGAAGAATGAATTACTGCCATTACTGGGATTTAGCACCTCTGGTGACTCGATCACATCCTCCCTACTCATCTTACTAAACTGGTCTATGAATCTCTCTCATACTTCCGTGGGGTTACTCAGCAAATTTTCATTGTCACTTATTATTATGTTATTGCACACTGCATTGTCACTCCCTCCTCTTTCCTTATTTACTATACTCCACATTCTTTCCACGAACAATACGAGACTGGAATAGAAGGGAGAACCGATAGAGGTACTGAAGGTACCCTCCGCCACACACCGTGAGGTGGCTTGCGGAGTATGGATGTAGATGTAGATGTAGATGTAGATGTTTTTGTAGCATTACTAGATTGCCTCATCTGTTCAGCATACATCTGTTCTTTTAATGTCTTAAGTGCTTCCCTGTACGTTTTTCTACAGGCTTTGTATTTAGATTCACAGTACTGCAGTTTGGTGTCTCTAAAAAGAATATATAAGTCCTTCATATCTTCCTTTAATTTTATCATGTTAGGGGGAAGTTTGATTACTGGAACTGTCAGTTTTCTTTAGTATTTTGACCACTGGGCACATTTGATTAAGACAATGGGTTAATGTTGTATAAAATGTGTCCCACTTTTCATTGATATCTTATATTTCAAATAGGCCTACCTGATGCCAGTTTACATGTGCCAGGGTTTCCTTTAATGTATGATAGTCAAGCTTTCTTTCAAAGGTAAATAGGTCCCCACCAGATACTATTTCTTTGTCTGTAAGAAGCTCTAGGACTAGTGCCCTATGATCTGAAATGTGATTCTAAACAGTTCTAACTACAAGGTCTTCACGTCTTAAGTTTGTAATAACATGGTCAATACATGTGTGAGTCACATGTAATTCTTGTTGGTGTTGACTTCATGTGGGTGTAATTATAGGACTGTAATGTATCAATATATCTAAGATAAATTTGTGCTATAATTAAGGAGTCTGTGTTCACTTCCCCTACTATTATAGTCTGTTTCTTATGAGGCGAGAGTTTGTCAACAAGTTCAATAAATGTGTTGGTACTTATTTTCTTTGGATCTGGAATTATTACATTCTTATTGAAATCCGAGGGTGTTTTTTGTCTCTTACAGCTTGCATATCAGACTAGATCAGTTTTGTCATAATATGTTCTTCCATGTACTTCAGTATCACATTAGGGCTGTCATCTATGCCAGGTGCCTTCATTCAACGTAGGTATTTCAGTGCTCTGTAAAATTTTTCTCACATCATACCTCCAACCCCATCATCCCTTTCATTAGTACTGTTTCATTTCTTTTCTTTGTGTAGCCCTTCTATGTATATCATTTCCTTTCCAGTCCCTCTTTCTTTGCTTCGTTCTGATTTGCCTCCTGAGCTTTCAGTATTCATGCTGCTTATCTTTAATCCAAAGATTTTAATAACTTTCTTTTGTGTGGCATTTATCTTTGCTACAGTCTTTGCATGCTTCTACAGCTTTGCATTTATGGTTTATCCATTCCTGTTCTGGACTCTTCATCAGTATTGTAGTGTAGACATCTGTATTATCCTTCGCCTGTTCATTTTATATTTTCTCCTTTCTTCAATTAAATTCAATATTCATCATTAAATAGTAAATTCAATATACAGCTGTAAAATTCTCCTGCTCTGCAATCCAAGAGTCCTGCACCCTATCTCCTAGACTGAAACAATTGCCCTTCAGAAACTTCAGCAGCATACACAACACTATGTAGCAAAACTATCCAACCTGTCCACCTCATACTCCTTCCTTGCTATAGAGCTCTATCCCTCATTACTATCGGATTCCATTTTTCCATCAAAATTAAATTTTATCTCAGTTAAATTTTTGTCTTCCTTAACTATTGAATAATTTCTATTCTCGTTGTACATGCATTCACAGCTGTGTAGCTAGTAGATATATAAACTGTTACTGCTTTAGCATGTGTTGGTTTTGTCTCTCTCTTGCTTAAGACTTAAATTTTCTAATTTACCTACACAGTTAAGGGCCACACTCTGATGTGTAAAACCCCTGATTTGTTTTTCCTTGTGTCTTCATCCTAAGTAGTCCAGTGCCCAGAGGTCTGATCCAAATGGGTATTGTATAATATTTAATACAATAGAAAGCTGTTGTCATTAAATCATGCAGCAGAGTTGCATGTCATCCTATAATGTTCCTTTGCTTGCAGCTGTTTGCACTACCAGCATAACATCACCACAATTAAACTTAAAATGCCAAGCCAGCCAGTCATCCAGACTGTTCCTCTTGCAGTCACTAATTAAGCTTAAGTGCCATATTATCAACAATGATCAGATACACAGTTTTCATGTGTGAACCAGTTTGTCGACAGATTACCAATCCATATGCAATGAATGACATTGGTAAACATTAGTCACTTCATAGAGAGGTGGTCAAGTGCAAGGAGCAAAAATAGTTTGGCCATTCATTCTTTACTACCATTTTACACATAAATTATTATTAAACACTGTTGCATTTGTTTAGACTTGTACTAAATAACATAGTGTATCAAGCCAAAATATGTGTAATTTTATTTTCAGATCATCCTGAGTCCAAAACAAGTCAATACAGTACCTCTACAGGTTGAAATGTTGGAGAAGGAAGTTACAGAACTGAAAGCAGCATTAAGTGATTCAAAGGCACAGAATTCATATTTATGTGGAATCATTGAAGAACAAAAGTAAGTAGCAGGTGTTCATACTTACTTCTGGTGTAAAATTATCATAAACAAATTTAAGTTTTTGCACTCATGTACACCTCTGTACTCTGTTCTCAGAATCTGTATCTTTAATGTGGTCAGTACCCCCCTCCCCATGAACCATGGACCTTGCTGTTGCTGGGGAGGCTTGCGTACCTCAGCGATACACAGAGCTGTACTGTAGGTGCAACCACAATGGAGGTGTAGCTGTTGAGAGGCCGGACAAACATGTGATTCCTGAAGAGGGGCAGTAGCCTTTTCAGTAGTTGCAAGGGGGCAACAATCAGGATGATTGACTGACCTGGCCGTTTAACATCAACCTAAACGCCCTTGCTGTGTTGGTATTGCAAACGGCTGAAAGCCAGGGGGAACTGCAGCTGTAATTTTTCCCAAGGGCATGCTGCTTTACAGTATGGTTAAATGATTATGGTGTCCTCTTGGGTAAAATATTCCGGAGGTAAGATAGTCTCCCATTCGGATCTCCAGGCAGGAACTACTCAGGTGGATGTCACTATAAGGAGAAAGAAAACTCCGTTCTATGTATCGGAGCGTGAAATGTCAGAAAATTTAAAAAGGGAAATGGATAGGTTAAAGTTAGATATAGTGTGAATTAGTGAAGTTCGGTGGCAGGAGGAACAAGACTTCTGGTCAGGTGAATAAAGGGGTATAAATACAAAATCAAATAGGAGAAATGCAGGAGTAGATTTAGTAACGAATAAAAAAAATAGGAGTGCGGATAAGCTACTACAAACAGCATAGTGAACACATTACTGTAGCCAAGATAGGTACACAGCCCACACCTACCACAGTAGTAAAAGTTTTTATGCCAACTTGTTCTGCATATGATGAAGAGATTGAAGAAATATATGATGTGATTAAAAAAAAAATTATTCAGATAGTTAAGGGAGATGAAAATTTAATAGTCATGATGGACTGGAATTCGATAGTAGGGAAAGGAAGAGAGGAAAAAGTAGTAGGTGAATATGGACTGGGGGTAAGGAATGAAAGAGGAAGCCACGTGGTAGATATTCGTGCAGAGCATAAATTAATCATAGTTAACACTTGGTTTACAACTCGCGAAAAAAGCTTGTACTTGTATACGTGGAAGAGGCGTGGAAACACTGAGCAATTTCAGATAGATTTTATAATGGTAAGACAGAGATTTAGGAACTAGGTTTTAAATTGTAAGACATTTCCAGGGGCAGATGTGGGTTCTGACCACAATGTATTGGTTATGAACTGAAGATTAAAATTGAAGAAACTGCAAAAAGGAAGGATTTTAAGGAGATGGGACTTCGATAAACTGAAAGAACCAGAGGTTGTTGATTAGGGAAAGATGGCAAATTCAGGGGACAGCAATACAATAGAAGAAGGAATAGGTAGCTTTGAGCGATGAAATAGCAAAGGCAGCAGAGGATCAAGCAGTTTAATAGATGAGGGCTGGTAGAAATCCTTGAGTAGTAGAAGGGATATTGAATTTAATTGATGAAAGGAGAAAGTATAGAAATGCAGTAAATGAAGCAGGCAAGAAGGAAACAAACGTCTCAAAAATGAGATCAACAGGAAGTGCAAAATGGCTAAGCAATGATGGCTAGAGGACAAATGTAAGGACGTAGAGGCATATATCAATAGGAGTAAGATAGCTACTGCCTACAGGAAAATTAAAGAGACCTTCAGAGAAAAGAGAACCACCTGTATGAATATCAAGTGTGCAGATGGAAAACCAGTCTTACGCAAAGAAGGGAAAGCGGAAAGGTGTAAGGAGTATATAGAGGGTCTATACAAGGGCGATGTACTTGAGGACAATATTATGGAAATGGGTGTAGATGAAGATGAAATGAAAGATATGATACCGTCTGAAGAATTTGACAGAGAACTGAAAGACCTAAGTCAAAAAACAGGCCCCGGGAGTAGACAACATTCCATTAGAACTACTGATAACCTTGGTAGAGCCAGCCATGACAAAACTCTAGTCTGGTGAGCAAGATGTAGGAGATTGGTGAAATACCCTCAGACTTCAGCAAAAATATAATAATTCCAATCCCAAAAACAGCAGGTGTTATCAGGTGTGAAAATTACTGAACTATTAGTTAATAAGCCATGGCAGCAAAATACTAACACAAATTCTTTACAGATGAATGGAAAAACTGGTAGAAGCCGATCTCGGGGAAGATCAGTTTGGATTCCGTAGGAATGTTGCAACACACAAGGCAATACTGACCATGTGACTTGTCTTAGAAGATAGATTAAGAAAAGGCAAACCTACTTTCCTAGCATTTGTAGACTTAGAGAAAGCTTTTGACAGTGTTGACTGGAATACCCTCTTTCAAATTCTGAAGGTGGCAGGGGTAAAACACAGGGGGTGAAAGGCTATTTACAATTTGTACAGACAAGAAGCTTTCAAAATGTGGTGCTACAGAGGAATCCTGCAGATTAGATGGGTAGTTCATGTAACTATTGAGGAGGTACTCAATAGAATTGGGGAGAAGAGGAATTTGTGGCACAACCTGACTAAAAGAATGGATCAATTGGTAGGACATGCTCTGAGGCATCAAGGGATCACCAATTTAGTATTGGAGGGCAGCGTGGAAGGTAAAAATCGTAGAGGGAGACAGAGATGAATACACTAAGCAGATTCAGAAGGATGTAGGCTGCAGTAGTTACTCAGAGATGAAGAAGCTTGCACGGGATAGAGTAGCATGGAGAGCTGCATCAAACCAGTCTCAGGACTGAAGACCACAACAACAACAATGTGATCAGTAATCATTTTTAAATGACATTTTAGAGCAAATTACTTTTTCTGAAATGCAGTGAAACTAATTTGCAACAACAAAGGATCCTGGCATGAGACCCCCACATTTAACAATACTGTTCCCTCTGATCTGTCAACAAGAATATATTAGAATGTTTTAAATGAAACATTGTATTTCTTATGAGAACTATCTGATTTGTAAATGCTGAACAGAATGCGATGGGTAACATCATTGTAAAATATTGATTTCAAAAATGTTTTTGCATTAATGAAAAACAATTAAATACTTATCATGATTTTTCAAAGTATCTGTGGCTGAGCTTGTAGTATCAATATACCTTATGACCTTATGGTATTGCTCTTGTGGTCTGAATTTGTAAAGTGTCTGTGTACATATTAATTCACAGTTTAGAGACATCATAGTTTATTTCCAGATCCAATATTTCTGACAATTGCTTCACATTTTCACTAATCCCAAATGTATGAAGTTACATTGTGTTTCAATTCCATGTTTCATTAATAATTGTAGAATTAGGTAAAAATGACATTCACAGTAATCTCCCAAAAAAAAGAAGAAAAAAAAAAAGTAACGCCACTCCATAACATTGACAAGACTAGACTCAACTATTCTCCTCAAGAGATGAACAAAGACTCTGTTACATAAAAAACTATACAAAGATAGCACAGCTCTTTTGTGCAAAGTACCAGCGATACATTTTACAGTATTAATGTCTGTCTCTTTCCAAATCCAACAAATAATTTTTTTTCTGTGTGCTTACATTAATGTTTACCTAGAAAATGACTCAGAATGCAAAAAAAAGTATAGAAATATATAATTATATATATTTTTGAACATAATTTTGAAATGGAATCTCTGTACCAAATATTGATACATGCTAACTGCATATGAAAGAAACAAATGGAATTACCTGATAATTAACTTCTTTGCAATCAGAGATAAAAATTGGTTCCCAAAAATTACATAAAACATGAAAAAGGATGACATTATAAATACCGTATTTACTCGAATCTAAGCTGCACTTTTTTTTCCGGTTTTTGTATTCCAAAAAACCGCCTGCGGCTTAGAATCGAGTGCAAAGCAAGCGAAGTTCTGAAAAATGTTGGTGGGTGCCGCCACAACTAACTTCTGCTGTCGAATATATGTAGCGCTACACAGGCATGCTTTGTAGGCACGAAGATAAATACTGGCACCAAATCCTCTGCGTCAGTAAATAAATTTAAAAAAAAAGGTGGAAGACGAGCTTTTTTTCTCTGGCCCGCATTTCGACCACTGCATTTTCATACATTATCCAACTAAGTAAATACTAATTCCGTATTGTTCATCTTCGAATGTAGCAGCATTTCAATGTACTACGAAAATCCGACTGGCAAGACTGTTTGCGATGTTTGTCAATATGGCCAACTGTACATTCTGAATTTTTTCCTACCTGTGAGAAGAGATGGTTGCTAATAGGAACTTCTATGAATTGTGAATCACATGCAGTATTCTCTTCACCATAAGAATAATATGAATATAAACATTTTGCCATGTATTGTTTCGTGTTTGCTGCTATCTCATTTAAATCCTGTCTGCCTAATAAACTACGAAACTAGAGTGAGACAACAGCAAACGCAGAAGAATATACATATCATGTCATGTTTATAATCATATTATTCTTATGCCTAATAGTGATACAGTCAGAAATGAAGCACAGCAATTGACTAGATTTTTAAATCTAAGATGACTCTAATTTCTGTGCAGAATGTAATGTACTAAAGGGCGCCTGCAAAGATTTTCAAACGGAGAAAAATTTTCGCTAAACTCTCGTTCAGAACATCTTCTATCATACACAGTGTATTATTTGGCTCTTGTTGTTCATTATCAAAGAAAGCAGCAGTGTAAGTAACAACAAATAGCAGTCTCTTGCCATTGTTTCGCTAATGAGACGATTCCTCTCTTCTTCTTTTTTTATTGTAAGTGGTGGTAGTGCGCACAAAAGCAAGCCATGTCGCGAGCGGCGACAGGCCATAGACACGCACTATCAGAATGCGACAAACAATGCATGACACAGTACAGTAATGCATTTTGAGCGTAGAGTGATGTTAACACCTATAACAAAGAAAACGGCGCTTATCAGATCAAAGAAAATAAGCAATCAATTCAAACCAGACGAAGCACGTGAAAAAGGAAGGGTACCCGTATAAATAGGGACGGAGCACCTGACTCATAGCAATGGCTACCTGGTAAAGCTTAACTGCTAAGGTTACGATTCGAACCAAACTACTGTAGCTGTATCATTATTCATTCGACCTAAATTGTGTTTCATATTACAATGGACCAACTTTGTTTCGATTTGGAGATGCGGCCTAAAACTTTTCTCTCCCCTTGAATTTAGAGTCTCAAATTTCAGGTGCGGCTTAGATTCGGGAAAAATTTTTTTTCCTTAATTTCGAGTCTCATTTTTCAGGTGCAGCTTAGATTCGAGTGTGGCTTAGATTCGAGTAAATACGGTAATTGTTATCATAAAATCCATCTATCCTATAAACTTCCTTATTGTACATCTGATTTGCAACTTTTGAAGAAGCAGTTGAAAAATGAATGGAATAGATAATTTTGTTAAGTAGGGTTTGTATTGTAAAATACTGTTGAACAAAGATCCTTCAGATACTGCTCCATTATAAACACCACTGGCTTCAGATTCTGATTTGGGCTTCATCACATAGAACATATCCACTTACTGTGCACAAAGTGCTTTCTAATTGATAATCAGTGCAGTGTATTTTCAAGTGTTTGGTAACACCACTGGTTTCAAATTCTGAGTTTAATCTTCAAACGTAACCTGCATATTTGGCACACTATTTCTGTGCTCGTCTGTACCCAGCAAGGTAATCATCTCTGTTAGTTCTTCAGTAACTTCGAAGTCTGTGTTAATACCTCTAAAAAATAACAAGACGTGGGCAGTATCAGAGATCCCTGTAGATTTGACCACGACTGTTGAGTACCAAGCAATATAGATGCTTTATCTCGTAACAATTTGGCAAAGGTACAAACATTATCTCCAATACGACACATCACTGTATTTGCTGAAAGTGTAACTGCTTTACATTGTTGGGTTTTGTCAGAAAGCAGTTCTTCAGCTGTAATTAAAATGTTCTTTTTTATCAAACTGTGCACCATATGTTTTCTCCTAGTTGTGACAAATACTGTATTCCTTAAGAACAGAAATGACTTCATTCTAGACAGCAAACCATTGGTTTATTGTCTCTCTCTAGAACAAAATATTTCACAGTCCTCATTGTATTGAACATATGACATTCGCTATCCACTGTTCTATCTCTAGTCTCAATGGACACATTTCAAACATATTCAAAGGAAAGAAAACTTGAGATAACAGCAGAGCAAAATCAATCAGGAAGTCTGACAACTGCAGGCAAAGTGCTCCAGGTGACATCTGTATTATTTAGGAATAACTGAAAGCAATGTGCCTAGCAGCCCCTCTTACAGTTAAGTGAGCAGGAAGAAGCTATTTTAAAAAGTTTTCACTCAAGTGTGGCCTTGATCGAATCCTTCGCAGGTCATTCTATCCCAAACAAGAAGTGGCAAAGCACACACATCACATACCTCATTGACAATATGAATAAATGTGTTATTAGACAGTAATCTCTGTTCTATATGTTTAAAGATTGTCAGATGTCAGAATAAAAGAGTAATATGCAAATGTCTCAACATAATTTTAAAAAAAGGCATACTACTAAAGATTTTATGAAAAAATGGTGTATCGGATTTACAGTATATATATATATATCATGATTCTTGCTACTGCTAATTCTCTTATCTGCAGGTTTGCGTTAATAGGTGAAATGTATTTTATTCATCTCGCGGGTTACAGAATTTCAGAACATAAGTCTTATACTGATGTGCAGGAGACATGTCAGGGTTACAGTTTACTAATTTAAAATTTTGTCAAATTTACAATATTACTTGCTGAGGAGTTCATACAAGATTCTGTCTAACACTGTTTCTGAATTTGCATCCACTGTAACTAACATAATTTTTTTAATTTTAAGGATCCACCTCAAAGTATCACTTCATTGTTCATGAAATCTTCAATTACTTGTAGCATCTGTCACCCTTTGAAAATTGTGTAACTTGCTTTTTGGAATATTTAGCTTCATATTTATTATGCCCCCCCCCCCCCCCTACTGTTTTGTTGTACTTTCTCATGGCTATATATTGAGGAGCCTAAACATACAATTTTAAGTGATGTGAGGTGAGCATAAAGTATTATGTAATTCTTGTGTTGTAAGAGTATTCAAAATGATTTTTTTATGAATAGATTAGCTCTGTTACGTACGAAAAGAATCACCTCACAGTTGTGTAGAGAGGGGACAGTTAATGCTTTTGGGTCTTTAAATAATGGTTGACTCAATGCTCTTGGCTGTGCACTGCACGTTATGAAAGATTCGTTTTTGCAGCTTTAAGATTTGTATAACGTTTCCTGAGTTTCCCCAAAAAATTATGCCATTCCTAATATCTGCTTCAAAATAGCTATACTATGCAACTTTCTTGGTGTCTATATGAATAACACTGGCTAAAATTTCCATTGCAAATGCAAGGTTGTTTAATTTATTTGCTAGTTATTCTATATGTGCATTTAAATTGAAATTTCTAACGAGGGGACTTTCCAATCTCGCAAATTCAGTTCGAGATGAGACTTCGCAGTTTAATAGTATACCTCAATGGTGTCCGCTCGTAGAAGTCTTAAAGCACACTATCCAGAAAATCCAGAGAAAAAGGGGCTCTTAAGTTGTAAGCATAGCTCATACGCACCTCATATACTGTCAGTTGTAGCATTCCAGTATACAGGTGAAATAGCTCAGTCAATAGTGTGCTAGAGTGTCATACAGCCGATCCGGGTTCAATCCTACCTGCAGGCTTGATTTTATTTTGTTATCCCAGACAATGTTTGCATAGCGGGGTGCTGCTCCATCTTGTTGATATATGACAGAGGCAAGGATACCATCCTGTTGCAACTGTGGCTCCAAGAACAACTGCGGCATATCCAGGTAGGTTGTTCTGGTAATTGTCTTTTCAGCAAACATAAACGGCGCATAGATACTATCTTTCATGAGACCAAGCCACACTGACTTTGGGAGAATCCCTTTGCCACTCAGTGCCTTCATGGGGTTGCTCCTCTGCCCAGATCCAGCAATTGTGTTTTTTGACGACACCGCAGACATCAAATGTCGCCTCGTTGCTGAACATAACATGATTCATCAGGTCCTCCTTGGCTACAACCTCCAAAATACCATGAAAGATAGCTGCTCATGCCACGTGGTCTTCATCCTCTAACTGGAGACGCACGTGCATATAATATGCCACCTTTTTAAGGGTGTAGTGAAGCACTTTCCACACTGGATTTCAGCACGGATAGTTCACGACTCAGCCGGCAGATAGATGCCATTGGACTTCTTTTGATAGCTTCCCTCACATGCTGTACAGATTGTGGGCTGACCGGTGGTCCCCCAGCACATCTCTCATCAGCTGCAGATCGTGTACGCCGGAATTTGTTGATGAGCATCTGAATGCCAAGTCTTTTAGGGCATCCTTCCGATACTTTCTCTCAAACAGTCTCCGGACCCCAGCATAGGTTTCACCACGTAAACGATGTTCCAGAATTGTGATTCTTTTTGCAATTGTTAACATTGTGATGTCTGTTCATGGTACCTGTAACAGAAATAATCCACATGTACGTTTTCTGCAAAATGGATACTTTCTTTACGGGCACCCTTATAAACAGGTCATGAAGTGTCAAGGCCTGCTTGGAACTAATCGAACATGGGCTGCTACAGTGCCAATTCATTCCTGAATTTCACTGAGACTGGAGTGTTCTGTGCTGTGAAATATTATCAGAATTTTTACAATATTGTGAATTAAATAGTGTCTGTCAATGGAGACATCGTAAAAGTATCGGAAACCGCAGATTAATTATACAGTGTAGTGTCAAAGGTGATGTTGAAAGATATACTTGTTTATTATAAAAGCGTTCAGCCTGACTGGGTTGCATCCAAACTTGTCTCTGACGATTGTCTGGTTGAAGACATATGCAACACTCATTGGTGAAGAGAATGTGATGCCAATCCTGAGCAGTCCATTCGGCATGTTGTTGGGCACACTGCACGGTGTCGTGGTTGCAAAGATGGACCTCTCCGTGGATGTCAGGAGTGAACAGTTTGGGTCATAACACGATGTCCTGTGGCTGCATGAAAAGCATTATTCAACGTGGTGGCATTGCTGTCAGGGTTCCTCAGAGCCATAATCCATAGGTAGCACGAGCCGTGTACCTCCTTCCTGGTGGAATGACTGGAATTGGTTAGCTGTTTGACCCCCTCCGTCTAATAGGCACTGCACATGCATGGTTGTTTACATCTTTGGTTGGGTTTAGTGACACCTCTGAACAGTCAAAGGGACTGTGTCTGTGATACAATATCCACAGTCAATGTCTATCTTCAGGAGTTCTGGGAACCAGGGTGATGCAAAACTTTTTTTTTGATGTGTGTATTTATATTGAGAGGCAAGTCCTGTGTATAAAACAGGAATAAAATTGACCCGAGGATTCAGCCTTGAGGAACAGCTTGACACAGTTTTCCACTCTGTGACGTAATCTTCTCAAATTGATGCAACTATTACCCTTTGTTTCTTTTCCATCACAGATGATTCACACCATTTCAAAGCCATGTTCCTTGTTTCATATCTGTTGAGTTTGAAAAGCAGCAGAGCATGGTTTACTGATACAAATGCTTTTATAAGATTGCAGAATTCGTTGCAACTTCAGTTTTCCTATCAAACAATGAAATAATGTTTTCAATAAACTCATTGTGCTTTTACCTTGTTGGAAACAATAATGGTTATTTGAAACATTGTACTATGTGATGAAGCTTTGAATCTGTAAAGTAGCAATTTTTTCAAATATTTTTGATATGACTGGGAGTATAAAAACAGTGATGACTTACATATGATCTTTTGAATCTTTTTTAAATAATGATTTTACTTCTGGATATTTTAAAAGATTACAGAAGTAACCTTCCTCAAACAATTCGTTTATTATGAGAGAGAGGGTGAGCTATTATTTTGTAATAGCTACTGAGTCCTCCTCCTCCTCCTCCTTCTTCTTCTTCTTCTTCTTCTTCTTCTTCTTCTTCTTTTGGGGTGGGGGGGGGGGGCGGCAGTATGACAATATAAAAACTTTTGTTGAGACTGTGTTCAATTTTTAAGACATTTACTGATATTGCCTTGCAAACTATTTACTTTCTGCTCATAATTTGCTACATCTAAATCAGATTTTCCTACATTTATGAAGTACTCATTGAAGAACTCGGATATTTGAGCTTTATTTACAACAGAGTGTATCACCTTAAATTTTTAATGTTGTGTCTGGTTTTATATGAGTGTACATTTTATACCCTGGTGGAGCTGTTGTATCACTTAATAAAATCTTATTTCAGAAAGACCAAGGACAGTGAAAAAGAAAATGAAGAAACTGATACTACAGATAATAGAACTCAATGTAACACAAAACTAGATGCACAGAATCCAGTTGAATCTAGTGCTAAGCCCTTAGGAAACAAAGCAGAAACGACTGCTGCAGATCCGGATTTAATTCTGAAACTAGAAGAAGCAGAGAAGCTTATTAGAAAATTACGTCGTGAGAATGAGGACCAACGCCGCGAGGTATTATTTAATTGCGTAAAATGCCTGCGATATAATGTCCTGAATGTGTTAGTGGCTTTCTGATTAGCATGTACAGATTTATGAATGAATGTTCCTTTTAATAATAATTGTAAGCATTGTAGCATAATTAAAAATATCCATAATATATTTTTAAAGGTTTTTGTGGTTTTGGCTCGTGCTTTGCTTATTGTGAAGTAGAAATTCTAAGACATATGGACAAGGCAAGATAAATTATCCGACAAGATAACAGATGTGTAAAGAACCCACTGTTGCATCACTGCAGTCAAAAAACTTGAAAGAGAACAAACATTATTGTTTCAGAATCTATCTAGAATTGAAAAAGTAAACATACAGCACCTGTTCTCAACATAAATTGCTGTAACCGTAACATTGCCATTCATCTTCTTTACATGAGTTTGCAGAGTTATGTCACAAATTCCTTTATTTCTTCCATATCTGTGTTTAGCGACGTAACGTTTTGGTGCAAATGATGGTTTGCAAGTGTGTAACCTCCCCCTCACTTATCGACCTTAATGACAGTGAAAAATTAAACCGCGTGTACCTAATGGCAATTTGGGAAAAGCAATCGTCACCGAAGTTAATCTGTCGGTAAAGAGGGAGGAAAGGGTTACACCTAAATGAAAGGAAAAATGCTAATGAAACAGGTGGAAATTAATTTTGAAAAGGGATAAAGTTAATAAAGAAAGTAAATGTGCGGCCGTTGCGTTAACAATTAACTAGCGGTAATTAGATATTGAGATTTGGGGGAAATTACGGTCGCCAGTCCTAAGGACAATTAGTATAGTAACTGAAAAAGAAAGGTTATTACACATATAATTAGCACTAGAAGCGTGGCAACTGAAGGTTGACACGTGTAGTGTGAAAACTGGAAGTTTGTCAGAAGTAATAAATTTCGCTACACTCTGACTTAATTTAGCAAAAGAATTAATAAAACCGGAAAATCGAAAGTTAATTTAGTGACTGAAGTTAATAGTGAGCTTTCTTTCTGAAGCACATCGAAATTCAGTAAAATATGGTTAGTCTTGGACTACCTCAACAATCATTTCAAAAGCTACTTGAATCTACGCAATTTAGAAATAAGAGATTTAACTTTGAACTTGAATTAAATGATTCTGAACTATTAACAATAGTAAAATTTAGTACGTACCAAGCTGAGCTGCAGTCACAGGTAAGCTAAAATACGGTAACAAAACTCGCACTCTGAATTTGTGCTTGTGTAATCTGAATATTGTAGCCAGCTATGAATACCTTAACTGAACTTTGAAATTAAAGCAGTGAAATCGAATGATGCTGGCGTTTGAATTTCAACGACACTCGGGTTCATTCCGGAAAAGAAAGGGACCCTGCTTGGTAATGCAATTGGGACAATGAGCAATAAAGGTTCATGCTAAGTTGCTGTAATTTTGTGATGCAACAATTTTAAAAGTTTGAAAAGCTGAGGTCTGCCATACAGTTTTAAAACTTTACGTGCTTCCAGTCTTCCTTGTTGGTTGATTGAAGGTTTGAAGCCGTCGATCGAGGAGGTGGCGACAGTCACTCATTGTCGGCCGTCGCTGTTGCAGAAGCTGGATGTTGGCGCGCCTTCTTCTCGACACGGTCACCAGACGAAACGGGTTCTTGATGTGCGCCAGCTAATGCTTCCCGTCCGCGACACCATGTCAGAAACTATCATTGCAAGTCAAGCACAATTACATGCTGCCAAACCCCGAAAGCGCAGCAACTCGCGGGAGCTTCACACAACACACCTGCTCCACTGCACCACCCCAGCCAGACTCTCTCTCTGCCCAGCCCGCGCTCCACGCGGAAGAGTTAACACTACCAAAGATCCTAAACACTTTCGTTCTCCACACGACCTATCGATGTATTCGTTCGATAGTAGAGTTTTCCCTAGGCCAGACCCAGCGTATAAATACAAATAATATTCACAAAACAAACCAATTATACATCGACATAAGTGCATATATATACAAATAGTAGAACAATTACAATATACAAAGACACAGAAATGTTATATCTTCAGGTAACAAAATAAGGAAAAAAATTTGCAGTGCAGTAGATGGACATAGGAGGATATGCATTTCCGGCGTTACACGTGCCCCACATTGTCTGAGGATGTTCGTGTAACCTAAACAGACTCAGAAAATGTCCCAAAAAAGAAACAGCGGAAATGCATGTGCTCAAAACATCAACAAAATTTAGTATTCGTCTAATTAAGCATAAATCAATTTTTAGACCATAATAATTGAGTGGAGACACTCCTAATCTTATTCCACTCTGTGATCTTGCACAAAATAAAACAGGTTGACAACATATTAAAATTCATAGAAAACATAGAAAATGGTTTAGCTATTCCAAAATCGTCAAAATTCGTAACACTATCAAGAAATGGAATACTATTTACAAAATTAATCAGAGTACATGGTCATAAAAACAGGTAGATCAAAATACGTAAATTAATTATTAATTACATAGAATACACATTTTATATAACCTTTTCATAATTAATACTCTCGCCATGAAAGTCCACTTAACATTAAACAAGAAAATAATATACAGCAGATCGACAAAAACATAAATATTGACAGCAGAATTCTTTCACATCAGCTGTACGGGAAGAAAAACAACTCCGCCTTCCGTACTCGCAAGTACAAAGAATGCCGACAGTGGCACAAGAGCCGACAGCGGCACAAGAGCCGACAGCGGCTCTGCCTTGCCAGTATTGTTGCGCCCGCCTGTGCGGCACGCTTGATCTCACTCGCCCTTGTAACGGTATTTCCAGAATGTCCGTTTCACTGAATTCTTTCGGAAAAACTCACTCCTGGGTAATCTCAAAGAGTCCATTAACACTATCACAGTGGATAACTCGACACTGTCCATCATCACACACATGTACTAGCCTGAAACTTAAAACAGCATCTAAGTAAATCGGCAATGACTAGTAAATCACACATTCATTAAATCATACAGCTAGTTACAAAATCATATTTACATTCCTTAATCTACTACTGTGACTCAGCTGAAAACTTAAACTAGCAGCTTGGATTTTTCAGTAGATTAATAATCAGTTTCTCTTAAATCATTTAGTAAAAATTAATTACTTATTAATTACAACTTCTTTAATGTCCTCTTGGTCAGGCAAAAGCATGGCAATCTAGCAGATCGTTTAATCTTACACTCTATATTTACATACTGTACAAATTACCCTTTGTGTGGTATTAATCGATCCTAGGTTGGTATAATTTCAAGTCTACAATAGTCCGTATACCTAATCGTTTTCCAAAGCTAGGATACTCTAAGCAATAAGCATTTGTGTGAGGTATACCAATGACTTTATATGGTCCATTATAAACAAACTTAAATTAAGAGATTTCATTGTCTATCTTGCTCGATTTCTCATGAGCTTTTACAAGTACTAAGTACTAAGTACTTAGTACAAGTACTAAGTCTCCGGTGGCAGGGGTAAAATACAGGGAGCGAAAGGCTATTTACAATTTGTACAGAAACCAGATGGCTGTTATAAGAGTCGAGGGACATGAAAGGGAAGCAGCGGTGGGGAAGGGAGTAAGACAGGGTTGTTGCCTCTCCCCGATGTTATTCAATCTGTATATTGAGCAAGCAGTAAAGGAAACAAAAGAAAATTTCGGAGTAGGTATTAAAATCCATGGAGAAGAAATAAAAACTTTGAGGTTCGCCGATGACATTGTAATTCTGTCAGAGACAGCAAAGGACTTGGAAGAGCAGTTGAATGGAATGGATGGTATCTTGAAGGGAGGATATAAGATGAACATCAACAAGAGCAAAACGAGGATAATGGAATGTAGTGGAATTAAGTCGGGTAAGGCTGAGGGAATTAGATTAGGAAATGAGACGCTTAAAGTAGTAAAGGAGTTTTGCTATTTGGGGAGTAAAATAACTGATGATGGTCGAAGTAGAGAGGATATAAAATGTAGACTGGCAATGGCAAGGAAAGCGTTTCTGAAGAAGAGGAATTTGTTAACATCAAGTATTGATTTGAGTGTCAGGAAGTCGTTTCTGAAAGTATTTGTATGGAGTGTAGCCATGTATGGAAGTGAAACATGGACGGTAAATAGTTTGGACAAGAAGAGAATAGAAGCTTTCGAAATGTGGTGCTACAGAAGAATGCTGAAGATTAGATGGGTAGATCACATAACTAATGAGGAAGTACTGAATAGGATTGGGGAGAAGAGAAGTTTGTGGCACAACTTGACCAGAAGAAGGGATCGGTTGGTAGGACATGTTCTGAGGCATCAAGGGATCACCAATTTAGTATTGGAGGGCAGCGTGGAGGGTAAAAATCGTAGGGGGAGACCAAGAGATGAATACACTAAGCAGATTCTGAAGGATGTAGGTTGCAGTAGGTACTGGGAGATGAAGAAGCTTGCACAGGATAGAGTAGCATGGAGAGCTGCATCAAACCAGTCTCAGGACTGAAGACCACAACAACAACAACAAGTCTCCGATTGCAAACTTAGCAAAACGCGCTTTAGCGTCATGACGACGTATGCGAGCATCGGCTTTTAGCTTCATTACTTCTCGCAAACGATCTTTTTTCACACCAATACTAATGTCAATCCGTGGAGGGAATTTGATTATCTCTTCCAATTCACTTTCTACACTTTTGTCAATGCCGAGATTCCTCACGTTACGGCAGTTCAAATTCATTTCTACGTCAATGTCATCCGGCCAGTTAACAATGTGTATAGGCTGGTATTGCCTATGCACACCGTCTCCTGCCTCGTCAAAACTAATTACTATTGCTTTATCTTGTGACGTGACGTACATGTCAAAGTTTTGCTTTCGCAATTAATCACTGCACGGTACTTTAATAGCCAATCTAACTCGATAATTACTTCCGTAGTTAAGTCTGGCACGACAACAAACTCTTGTTCAAATCGTGCCCCTCAGATCTCGAAGTTGACAAAAATCTGTTTTGTGAGCGGTTTACTGGCCTTCCCAGTAGCACCGATAATTTTCACTCCTGTTACTGGCATAACTACGATGCCAGGTCTGTCTTCCAGTAACTCAAATATTGTCCCAGATACAGCACTCAATTCTGCACTGGTGTCAATCAACACGTTTAGTTGTAGGTCGTGCATATTAACACACACTACTATCTGTCTACACTTGTCCTCGACTGTTTCTTTATTTTCCCACAGTAAATCCTCGTCTATATCCAGGTCATTCCAGAAAAACCATCCGGCTTTGATCCTAAATCCGGCTTATCTGGCGGCTTTTTCAGCCTCTGTTCACATACAGTGTTAATTTCAACACGTTTGTCCTGAGGCTTAGTCTGTAGCTTCGCCTCCAATACCGAAACCTTTTCCTGTAACTCGTCAAGTAGTGAGTGTTGCTTTGCTATCATTTCACTAATTGTCACCTTCGTTGATTCCTCTTTGGCCAGATTGATCTCATCCGCCAATCTACCTGGAGGAATGTGCCCAGTAGTTTCTGCAATTATTTC
Source organism: Schistocerca cancellata (assembly GCF_023864275.1). Classification (NCBI taxonomy): domain Eukaryota; kingdom Metazoa; phylum Arthropoda; class Insecta; order Orthoptera; family Acrididae; genus Schistocerca; species Schistocerca cancellata. Next base: position 1,191,823,454 of record NC_064626.1, on the reverse strand, counting down.
CTCTAGATCTGTGCAACCCACACTGCTATCGTCCGACTGTATAACGTCAGCCCTAACCTCATACACGCTGTAATATACGTGCTTTTCTACCAATCGTGTCCGGCTGCCACTAAAATTCTCGTAATCTTTCTCCTTAATACTTTCGCAATGTTTAAACTGGAGGTTTGCGTTGGATGGGTCGGTTACTTCTACCACTGAAACTTTCGGGAAGGTCTGCTGGTTAGGGCCAGAACTTTCCGTTACTACTTCAACATCTAACTCCTGCGGGACGAAACACGACGAATCTTGCTCGTGCTCCCCATTAACATAAACTTTTTCTGGTAAAGTCTTTCGGTTAGGGCCAGAACTTTCTATCATTTCACAAACACTATCTTCCTGCAGGACGAGACGCGGAAAATCCTGCACGCGCTCCCCATAAACACTTCTCCCATACAGGCCCCTATAATCTCTTAGTTCGTCGTATAAGTGACCGAACTGCCTTAACCAGACCTCATCCCTCTCTGCATCCCCTCGCTCGATGACGGACGTTTTATCCGACATCTTATCTTCTCTCAACACTTGTGAATCATTATTAAACTCAATCTCCAGCTCCGCTGTGGGTATTACAGCTGCCACTTTATAATCGATTTCCGGAACACTACTTAAATTGTTCTCACTGACAGTGAATGTACTTCCTACTGCCGTGTATACAGCTGATCTACTACTTGTGGGCGCACTCCTTTCTCCTAACACTGGCACACTCTCCCGCCGTTGATTATTCCACACGGAATTTTCATAACGACGACACCTGGGTTTTCTCCTGTTATTGGGCCGCCAAAATTTCTCCACGCCCGGTCGACCCCTCACCAGCGCGGCTAATGGTTTCCCTGTCTCGTCCCAGCAGATACGCTCCCCGGATGCTGCTGAGGCGGCTGATCACACCCTCTGGCGTTATTACTATTCTGCAAAGCCCGTATCACGCTAGTATGATACTGGTTTCCGTCATTCCTGTTATTATTTGCATTGTACCGATTGTCATTACGACCCAAACCACTAAGGTTATTGCTGCCAAGATTGCGGTATGCATTATTCCCATAGTTATCATTTTTGTGGTTGCTGTGGTACCTGTTGTTGTTACCACGGCCTCTACCACTGTCGCGATTATTGCGCCAATTGTCCTCGTCCTTAACTCTTTCCAGGAAATCATTGATTGTCCTGTAATTGCTTCCTACGTAGCATTTTGTATCATCTGGAAGCTTCTTGTAGAGTTCCCAGACTATTTCGGATTCCGTGCGGCGATCACGCAAATATTCCAACTTGCGGATCCAGCCTCACAAAACTCCTTCATCGAGCCACGCGAATTCGCATCGAAAGGCCTCGATACGACAAATTCGCGCCAGACACTTTGCTGTTTTTGCTCTGACCAGTATTCAGCCAGAAACAAATTTTTAAACTCGTCAAAAGTCAGGTTGGTAATGTTGAGGTTTAAGCCCCAACGCTTGGCATCACCAGCCAGCACATCAATAACCGCATTAATTTTTCTCTTATTAGTCCATGACCTGGATAAAACTCTTTCACAATTTTTAGTGAAATCCGTCGGGTGTATACTGCCTTTTTTCAAGGGGTGGAACCGCTACTCTTTCGTCAACAATTCCGAACTATGTGCACAGATTGGCACATAGCTCTGTTTTTCGTCAAGTTTCTTTTCTAATTCCGAAACTCTCGTAATTACTTGGCAAGTGGTTGTCGCAAGCGTTTCTACTTTCCTTTTTTTCTCTTAGCAGATATTAGCCTGCTTTATCACTTTAGCATCAACCTCGGACACTAAAGCCTTTAAAGTTTCCACCTTCTTTTGATCCTCTTTTTTTCACTAATTGAATTTGTTCCGTCACCTTACTCTCGATGATCGAAGCAACTGCTTCTCCTACACTTTTCTCGATTCTGCTAATTTCGGAATTAAAACGAGTATTTACGCTCGCAATTTCCGCCTGAACGCTTACCATTTCCTGTTTAAGATTACCGATTTTGGGATTAATTACAACAATATCTTCTTTCATTTTATCAACTTTTGTGTTAACAACTCCAAAATTGTTGTTAACAATAATAGCTTTGTTCTGATTGTCTAGCTTCCGTTCAATTTTTTCAGCCTGAGCTTCTTGCTTGGCAGCCTGAGCTTTAATTTCTGCTGATTGACTCTAGATTTCATTAATCAAAACATTCAATAAATCAGTTATATTCCCGGAAACTACCGGTTTTACTTCCGTAGCGGCTTCCTCTTTAATTGTCCCCCCGTATTCGTCATCAAGGGATTCAGATTTGATTTTCACTTCTGATTCCGAAACATTTTCTAAAGTTTGTAATTCCATTTCTGCTCTTTGTTGTGTTTCGGCGGTCGCGTCTTTCACGCTAGCCGCCTGCCCCTGAACAATGGGTACCGCGGTGCGCATTTCCCACTGTTCGATCGATTGTTCCTTATCCAACTCTACCAAATTTTGGTAATTGTTGCCTTCACTCATTTTAATAATTTTCAATATAAATAACAAATCTCAAGTATAATTAGGATTAGAACCACTACTTATTCTCGCTGACGTGACAGCCTGTTCGTAACCAGCACTTTGTTACGAGATTTGCACAATGCAAAATTCGTGTCCAGAACAACCTCAAAGTTGAAGATTGTCCTGTCACCAGGTCGCCACGTGTAACCTCCCACTTACTTATCGACCTTAATGACAGTGAAAAATTAAACCGCGTGTACCTAATGGAAATTTGGGAAAAGCAATCGTCACCGAAGTTAATCTGTTGGTAAAGAGGGAGGAAAGTGTTACATCTAAATGAAAGGAAAAATGCTAATGAAACAGGTGGAAATTAATTTTGAAAAGGGATAAAGTTAATAAAGAAAGTAAATGTGCGGCCGTTACGTTAACAATTAACTAGCGGTAATTAGATATTGAGATTTGGGGGAAATTACGGTCGCCAGTCCTAAGGACAATTAGTATAGTAACTGAAAAAGAAAGGTTATTACACATATAATTAGCACTAGAAGCGTGGCAACTGAAGGTTGACACGTGTAGTGTGAAAACTGGAAGTTTGTCAGAAGTAATAAATTTCGCTACACTCTGACTTAATTTAGCAAAAGAATTAATAAAACCGGAAAATCGAAAGTTAATTTAGTGACTGAAGTTAATAGTGAGCTTTCTTTCTGAAGCACATCGAAATTCAGTAAAATACGGTTAGTCTTGGACTACCTCAACAATCATTTCAAAAGCTACTTGAATCTACGCAATTTAGAAATAAGAGATTTAACTTTGAACTTGAATTAAATGATTCTGAACTATTAACAATAGTAAAATTTAGTACGTACCAAGCTGAGCTGCAGTCACAGGTAAGCTAAAATACGGTAACAAAACTCGCACTCTGAATTTGTGCTTGTGTAATCTGAATATTGTAGCCAGCTATGAATACCTTAACTGAACTTTGAAATTAAAGCAGTGAAATCGAATGATGCTGGCGTTTGAATTTCAACGACACTCGGGTTCATTCCGGAAAAGAAAGGGACCCTGCTTGGTAATGCAATTGGGACAATGAGCAATAAAGGTTCATGCTAAGTTGCTGTAATTTTGTGATGCAACAATTTTAAAAGTTTGAAAAGCTGAGGTCTGCCATACAGTTCTAAAACTTTACGTGCTTCCAGTCTTCCTTGTTGGTTGATTGAAGGTTTGAAGCCGTCGATCGAGGAGGTGGCGACAGTCACTCATTGTCGGCCGTCGCTGTTGCAGAAGCTGGATGTTGGCGCGCCTTCTTCTCGACACGGTCACCAGACGAAACGGGTTCTTGATGTGCGCCAGCTAATGCTTCCCGTCTCCGACACCATGTCAGAAACTGTCATTGCAAGTCAAGCACAATTACATGCTGCCAAACCCCGAAAGCGCAGCAACTCGCGGGAGCTTCACACAACACACCTGCTCCACTGCACCACCCCAGCCAGACTGTTTCTCTGCCCAGCCCGCGCTCCACGCGGCAGAGTTAACTCTACCAAAGATCCTAAACACTTTCGTTCTCCACACGACCTATCGATGTATTCATTCGATAGTATAGTTTTCCCTAGGCCAGACCCAGCGTATAAATACAAATAATATTCACAAAACAAACCAATTATACATCGACATAAATGCATATATATACAAATAGTAGAACAGTTACAATATACAAAGACACAGAAATGTTATAGCCTCAGGTAACAAAATAAGGAAAAAAATTTGCAGTGCAATAGGTGAAAATAGGAGGATATGCATTTCTGGCGTTACAAGTGGTAATGACTACCAAATCTTCCCATTAATTTGGTTTTACTTTATTCAAAAATTATAATGCCTTCTACTTTGTTGTATTTGTCTGTCACCCTCTCACTGGTAAATGAAGCTCCTTTCTAACTGAATATCATTAGGCTTTCTGCTTTTAGAGCTCCACAATATCTTAGCCCTCCATTGATTTCATGGCTGTTTGATTTCACGGCCATCTCATTCATATATTTGACTGCTGTCTCTGAAAAATTTGTGTTACACATATGGACCTCTACCTACATCATGCCAGTCAGTAATGTGAAGAACCTCATTAAACGGGCTGTCATTTGAGGACTAACGTAACAGCTGATATGCAACTTCCTGATAGCTATCCAGGCATGACCTACCATGATTATTGGAGTTGAGAGGTAGGAGTGAGGTACTGACGGAAGTGAAGCCGTGAGTCACGCTTGGGTAGCTCATTCGGCCAGTTGATAAGAGCAAAGAGCATTGCCCACGTTAGTGCACTGTGTCCTCCCCTCTCCACACACACACACACACACACACACACACACGCACGAAGTTGTTGGCTTCATTAAAACTTTGCTAATTTTAATAATCTCTCGATGACGATACAGACTTTCAGGGATGATAGAAGGGGGCAAATGCTTCATTTGGGAATTAGGAACCCAGGACAGTAAGTGACTGACAAAATTAAAAGTTAGATGTAAAAATTTGAAAATTTTTAATTTACCTGTGTTTTGGTGATGACAAGTCTAAATAGACATATTTTTGTAATAATTTTATATTTCTGCGCAATTTATAAAAGTGTGACATTCACATCATTCATTCAAAGTGACAGTTTCAGTTGGGTACAACATTATTGAACACAGTTTTGTCATTATGATCTCAGTCTTTGTGGTGTCCATATGATGCCACTGGTGACTGGGATATTCTCTTCAGTAGAAGAGATGTTTCGTACAGAAAACTTTGCTCATAGCCTCACAAAAAGGAGTGGGTCAAGATCAGAAAAGTCAGTTTATTAGGTAATACATATTATGATTTGTATATTCTCATATTCCACTGTCAGATATCACAATATGTTGCTTTCATAACTTTCAGTGCTGTTGTTTACCCCTTGTTTCAGAGTGATACTTTTGATCTTCTGTCTTCATGGGAAGATTATCATCTTTGTGGAATGATGCTTATTTTTGTGATAACCTACAGCTTGTTACAACAGTTGGATCGATGAGCGAAGGAAGTCCTTCTTCAGCTCTTAAATAAAATTTGGATAACTGGCGACTGTCCCAACTCATGGAAGGAATCTATTTTAATCCCAATTTTAAAACCAGGAAAGGATCGGACAGACCCTGGCAGTTATCTTTGTATTAACCTGACAGGCTGCGTAGGAAAGACACTGGAGTTTATGGTCATTCGGCACCTAGTTTGGGTTCTGGAAACCAGGTCCCTACCCAGTCCCTCCCAGTGTGGGTTCAGGAGGTATCACTCCACTTCAAATAACCTGACCCTGCTCAAAGCTGCAGTTCAACAAGCTTTTCTTCATAAGCAACACCTTATCAGTGTTTTCTTCGATTTGGTAAAGGCCTACTATACTACCTGGAGGCATAATATTTTGTCGCAGCTCCATCAGTGGGGATAATGTGGATGTCTATCGACCTTCATACGGTCCTTTTTCTCGGACAGATATTTTAGATACAGGGTTGGGAATGTCTTATCTGACCCTGTTAAGCAAGAGAATGGTGTCCCTCAAGGGAGTGTTTTAAGTGTCATGGCTTTTGCCATCGCAATCAATAACATTACAACCACAGTGTGACATCCAGTACTATGTTCCTTATTTGTGGACGACTTCTCCATCTTCTGCGCATCCTCCAGCCTCGCCACGGCTACTCGACAATTGCAACTGACTATCAGACAGTTGGAGGAATGGTCTCGCACCACAGGTTTTAAATTCTCATTAGAGAAAACAGTTTGTGTTGCTTTTAATCATTCCTGCTCTGTTTAATTTGCCCGTTTTAAAACTGGGGGACACCGATCTCACTTTTAAGGAAAAGGTGAAGTATCTGGGTCTTACCTTAGATGAAAAGTTAACATGGTTACCACACCTTAAAGAACTAAAACTGAGATGTCTCAAGGCCTTAAACATCCTTAAATGTGTTAGTCATAGGTATTGGGGAGCCGACAGAGCATGTGTGCTCTAACTTGATAAGGCCCTTGTGCGACCCTGCCGTGAATTCGAATGCCAGATTTATGGGTCAGCAAGGCCTTCATACCTTAAAATGCTGGATGCAGTTCGCTGCTAGGGTATTAGGCTGTCTACAGGGGCCAATCGCACGAGCCTGGTTGTTACTGTGTGTGCAGAGGCTGGTGAGCCACCACTGTCTATTCGACGTCTTCTTCTCATGGTATGCCAAGCATATAGGGCTTTGTCGTTCCTACATCGCCAGCATCCAGTTACGTTGTTTAGCTGTCACTGGAATGGCTGTTCAATCATCGACCACAAGCCATTTGGGATCCATGCAAGGTAGAGCCTTGAATTATTACAGGTCAGGGGGCATTAAGATCCAAAGCCAAGGGTGGAGTAGGGCATCCCCCTGGCTACTACCAGGGCTCGGATTGCTTTTAGAACTGACTGCTTACCAGAAGCATTGTACTCCAGACCATGTTTTTAAAATTAAATTTAATTAAATTTTATGTAGCACTCAGATTTTATTACCATCTACATGGATGATTCTAAACAGGGAGATATTTTCAGTTGTTCTGTCGTGTTCCCCGACACTGTCCTCAGGATAGGGCTCCCAGAGCAGTTTTCAGTTTATTACACAGAATTGTGTGCTCTGTCCTTAGTGCAATGGTGCAGATGAGATGGCGGCATGACAAAAAATTTATCATCTGCTCCAATTCTCAAAGTGCCCTTCTCGCTGTTGTACAGATGTACCCACCAGATTGGGTGGTGCAACAAGTGCAGGATGCTGTCCTACTTGCCTACTAGCAAAACAAAGAAATCATTTTTGGCTGGGTTCCAGGGCACACAGGCATCCAGGGAAACGAACTTGGTGATACTGCTGCTAAGGAGGCTTGCTCCCTTCCTCCTCCTGTCAGCTGTTCAGTCCCTCTGCAGGCTGCCACTTCATTTGTGACCAGGAAGGCCATATGTTGGTGGGAGTCCCAGTGGCTGGAAGTGAGGAACAATAAACTATGTTCTATCAAAATTTCAGTGTGACCATGGATCACCTCCTTCCGCTGTGACGGTGTGAAGAAGTAGCCCCTACTCAGCATAGAGTGGGACACTGCCCACTGACACACAGCTTCCTCTTACGTCAGGAGTAGCCCCCAGTATGTCAGAGATGTGGGACACAGCTATCAGTGCTACATCTTTTAACCAAGTGTGTTCTGTATGACGACCTGAGGGTTGAACTGGGTCTCCCACAGGATCTTCCCTCAATTGTAACTGATAACGAAGTGAGTATTGTTTGTGTCTTAAAATTTTGTGCGGTGTCTGGAATTCTTCCCAAAATACTTGATTTGCACTCTTAATGTGTCACAGAGTGGCTGGGTCACATATTATTTCTAATTCGTCATCCAGCCACGCTTATTTGTCCCTTTCTTGACAGCATCTTTACAGGTACAGGTATTTTCTCAATGATTTTGTTTAGTTATCCCGCTATGCCCTACTGGGGTTTTATTACGGGCTTTTCTGAACTCACCTTCCTGGTGTTGCTTTACGTTTCCTGTGGTGGGATTTTCAGTTTATTGATCTCCTTCCATATTTTATGAAAATCTTCTTCGATATAACATTAATGCAAGGGCGCTGATGACCTAGCTGTTTAGTGCCCTCCACCATAAAGAATAATAATAATAATAATGTTCTTGGAAAGAGGATAAAAGAAAAATGGGAGTTATGTAATGCCCATTCTAGTGAAAGGCTAGGAATTTTTTTGCTATTAAAATTTCAATGTTGAAATATTCAAAAGAACTTAGAAAGCAATGTCAAAGAGTAACTTGGATTAATTCTCAAGATTGTGTTATGATCATGTTTTAATATAAGTTTCACATCATAGGAACTTCTTTAAGTATCAGCGTTAAAATGTCCAGATATTATAATTTGCATTAAATGATTGATTTCAGGTATTGAAGAATGTGAGAAGATATAGTAGTTTTTAACTGCTTTTTCAGTTTCTTGACATTGCTGTTGTAGGTATCCTATTTTACTACTGTGGCAAAACTATGTTTTTAGAAGTTTGAGTTGTTTGTAACTGTGAGACAAATGTGAAAAATGTACATTCCACAAATGTTCAAATGTTCTTTTGTGCTATGATGAAAACAGTGTCCTTCCTCCACTCACCCACCCACTTCCTGCCCCCTTATTAATATAACTTGTTTGCAAGGTACAGAATTTTATAAGTATATTATTCATTTCTATAGTAGGTCTGTTTCACTTATTGCCAGCTTGCCACCATAAAATCAAACTTGAGCAAATCGGTGGGTGGCAGTGGAGCCATCAACCGACACCTTGGTGCCACAGCTAACTCGCATAGAGGTGGAGGAGCCAATCATCATCGCTCTCAGCACCAGCAAACACAGTCACAGCGATTCCCACCGCTTCACTCTCAGAACTATTGGCATCACGGTCAGAACACGCAGCCACACAGGAATGGGTTAGTGCTAATTTGCCGTTACCTTTCTAATAAGTGATGTGAAAACATGTAAACGGAAGAGAAACCTGTATATGTACCATAAGTACAGACGCCATAATGTATTAACTGCACTTCATTTGTAGTCACTAAAATATTCTATTCTTTCTTTTTTTTAAGGGCGGAGTATGTTTCTCATCGATATGGACCTGCTGGTGCGGGTAGATTGGAGAAGGAGACACATGTAGTTGGGCGTCCAGTTCCTACACTTCCAAATCTTCGCAGTAGTGCCTCTAGCGGCTATTCGTATTCTAACAGCAATGGAAACAACCATCGCCGTAATGTGCACTATAACTCAAATGGGAATGTCCATTATTATAGGGGTGGTAAAGACGAAAGTGGAGAGAACAGAAGATACAGAGGAGGCAGTGGAAGAGGAAGCAGAGAATCTCGAGAGTCAAAACAATGAAGCTTTAAAGATTTTTGTTGAATTATACCATGCATTTACATTTTTTGACAGACAGTTCATTGTTTCAGAATTTACATATTTTCATGACTTCTTTTTGTTAAAACTTTGTTCAGTTCTAGATTTTAAATTCTGATTCTTCGCATACAGTACATATAATTTGATCTGTATTTTCTGCTTCATTCTGACAAAATGTGCAATACTTTATAAATTGTAAGTATATTTTATAAATGTTGCTTTGCACTGGAAGTCTTACAAACATAACAGTATTCAAGTTTTTCTTACTTGCTTCAGTAATGTTGTATGTGAAGAGGAAAGATATTTTTGAATTTATATACTTCACTTTCACTATTGAAGGTGGTTAAGTGCTTATATTAATATTATTCCGATATCAACACATCAAATTTGTATCTTGTTGACACTTCACATATTTGGAGATTCAATAATTTATCAGCTGAAGAGTATAAGTTAAAGTTTTTATATTGTGAGTTCATCATCTTATTTTAGTCATACACCCAAAATATGTATAAAGCCTAACAGTCTGACAATTAATATTCAGTGTGTTCAATTCTTATGTACGCCAGGGTAATTACAGCTCCCTGAAGGTGCCTTCTGTTTCACTTCATGGATTTATTGGGTGGCGTGAACAGTGTTAAATGGAAGCACTGTATTGCCTTATCAGTATCAAAAATCAAACATGGAAGTGGAAAACCTTGTTGAGTTACTTTAAAAATGTTTAATGGCATTAGGGCATTTGTCTTACATTACCATTTTTTAATTTTATTTTGTGAAGATAAATTCAAAATATGATGTTGCCTCAGTGTGCAACAGGTGAAAAGAAGGGGCATTTTAATGGAGCTCATGCTGATTGTATCAGGAAGTACCTTGCCTAAGGTCTTCCATGAGAATTCTGCAACTTGTATCAACACACTATGAATTGATATGACAGTTGATTGAAAGTATTTTCACATGCTTCTGACTTCCATAATTTCTTGTCTTTGTCTCAGATATGCCTTCTCTTTCAATCAGATCAGTTGATAAATGGTTTACACAATGAGGAGCTAGTTTTCTTATGGTAAGCATACTCTTAGAAAATAAGCATGTCTTTCATTTTTTAAAAGAAAGTTATGTAGGTTTTACTTTGAAGGCTGATTGTATGTCTGTTACCAATCGTTATTAGCTTCTAAACACCTATGCTGCTGTGGTTATTAGAAATCAATGTGTTTTATAATGGGTATAAATGACTGTACTAGCTGAATAGCATGTCTTGTATGTTTCCCATTTACTTATTGGGACCGCAAATATTCCCAAGTAAAAAAAGTAAAAGAACGTGCTCACAAGTGCAATCTGTCTGTATGGAAAGAAAAAAACACACAATTCTCAGTTGTTCACTAAATTAGTACAGGAGCAACACGGTGTAGTTGCGTGTACATAATAGAAACAGTAGAATCACAAATCTGTGTAGATTAAAAGGCTGTCCTTAATTGAAACATTTTTAGTATGGTCTGCTCAGAAACAAAATGTACACACAATTTGTGTATTTTTAAATAGAATTAAAAAGTATATATTGAATATAATAGAGGGAAACATCCCATGTGGGAAAAATATATCAAAAAACAAAGATGATGTCACTTACCAACGCTTTCGTTTGGTAAGTTACATCATCTTTGTTTTTAAAAGTATATATTGAGCAGCATATGAATATATTCGAGAAAATGAACTGAAGGTTAGTTAATTTTTTGCTGTTATTTCATAACTACTCACTGTATTGAAGGAATTTTTTTCTTTTTACACATATTACCAATATCTCTTTCGTACTGTTCCCTTTATAATAGAACACTATTATAGATAAAAGTGTGGATGTTAAAATCTGAATGGGAAGTGGGGAAATATATGGAATTTAAATCTTTACGTAAATGTTACCATTAGTATTTATCTTATTGCTAATACTGTGAATTACTTCTGGTGTAGGAAGCAGTTTTGTGGTGTTTTGTATCCTGTATCCTGTTTTTTTTTTTATTTCTTTACATAGAAGTAAATGTAAACTGTATAGGCAAACTGTGCAGACTTTTTTAGCTATTTCACAGGTGCTGCAATGCCCACTTACGTGGCATGGTGCTAGATAATGCAATAAGCTGATAGAGATTCAGTGCAATAAAAGCAGTGAAATTGCCATAAAAGATCAGTAAAATTTCATTTTAATGTATTTTAAGTGCTCCACCTCATACTCATGTGAATAGATACAAAGACAGTCATTGTTGAGCTATGGTGAAGGATGATGAAGTATCCATATTCTTCAAACTAACAGTTTTACATGTTATTGGCTTGGTTCCTGTGGATGTACACAGACGCTTGTAACTGAAACTTTCTTTTTGACACCTACCCAGTATTCAGAAAGCAGATTGAAATGTGACTTGGTTTCCTTCCTTTGAAGCATTTGTGAAATTTTACATTAAAAACTACTACAATATTTCTGATTTTTAATTTTGTGTTAGTGTGGTTGCGAGAGGAAAAGAAATTTAGGAACTAAAGTTTCTTGTAAATATGATACTTGCTACATGACCATGTCAGGGCCGCTGGCAAAAGTTTTCCTTTGGCATTGAGTAGTTAAAATAAATATTGATTATTTAACAGTTAGCAACTTGGCTTAGGCTCTACAATATCACAGGTTAAAAGAAGAGGCTGCAACCTCCACTGCTGCTTTACTAAAAGAAAAGTATGAAGTATGTTGTTCAAAAATGTAGTTGCAACTGAAGTAATTCCTGTTACTGAAGAAAGTAATGAGAATATCCATCACAATATTATTTCCACTTCATTGTTTTCAGAAATACCCCTTATTGCAGTTATTAAGATGCTGAAACTGACAAGTTGGCATAAATTACAGTTCCCAGCTGCATTTGTAATTTACAAATAGTTTCATTTGTAAAATTTTATGAATTGGGGCAGTCACTGTTCTCTTATGTCCATAATATGTATGAAATGCCAATACTGAATTATTCTAAGGAGCACTTAAAATGTGAGCACTGTTCTACATTTGAATATGGATATTTTGTATGCCTCTGTCAAAATGTTATTTAAATGAGGTATTACATCTGTAATTCACAAAATGTTAGTCCTTAAATGGTATCTGGAGTGGAAAGAGAATAATCACACTGTAAGGGAGTTTTCACTGTGCTTTTATCTTTCTCTTACAGTACCATTATAGAATAAAGTTTGTGTATTTTTCAGTAGCTTTTAAGTTTTATCATCTTAGAGATACTGAATTCTGTGTACAGCTGTCATTTATAAAATTCTGAGACATATTTACTTGTATTGCATGCAGAAAATACCTTCAAAATATTTAGGATGTATACAGAAAATGGCTAATTATTATTAACCACGGAAAATAATTCTTGAGCATCTTTATCTTTCTTCGATCTCCAGTTTCTTGGCTATATAATATTTTAAAACAAGTTTGTCAGCTTTGAGCAGTAGGCATTAAAAAGTATGCATAAGGTGGTAGATATGTCATACTTAATTGCATTTACTTGTGAAAATACTCAAAGTAGACTTTAAGGGCCAGACTTAACTTCCATTGCATATGGGTAAATAGAACGTAAATAACAGAGTACATGAGTGTCCTGGCTTTAATGTGATGAAATATAGGTGATACATTATGGAATTGTTACAAATTTTAATCTCTGAGGCAAGTTGCATTATATAAAGGCTGATTTTTCTTTTATTTCTCAGTTATTACATTGCATTAGATTGTATTTATATATGTATAAATATGTATTTTGTTTAATATTTTATGTAATGCTCCTGCAAAATAAATGTTCCATTGATCAATTTTACATTTCTTGTTTCTGCCAGACTGGAAAACTCTACGTGAGTAGATAGTAAAAATGAATGATAATGGTTCCTGGGATGGGAATGAATGTTTAATTAGTAACTAAAAACTTCTTCAGAAGAAATAGAAAAATTGGAAAATTATAAGATGTAATGTTCTGAAGGAAGAAAGTACCTCCAAACCCTGCCATAGTAGCAGTATAATCACGTATCCTTGAGGGTGGTGATATAAACCATGTACACTACACATTTCATGGGAGCATGTGGGCCAAAGCTATTTGGTCATGGAACAAGTCACCAAGTAGTTAGCAGAATGCTGGTTAGGGAACTTGTAAACAAAAGTAACTAAAGAATTAACAAAACATGGTAGCATTGAGAGAATGTGAATAAATAACACATTACGGAGAGAAGTTCTCAACGGCGGAAGGATTTCCTGTACAGAATAGGAGTGTGCCACAAGAAAAACTTTAGACTTACATTTGAAGATTGGGCGTTTCTCTCCATTTTCTTTCTTGTTCTATTTGAGGCCTGGAAACCAGCTGAATAGTAGCACCTTTCTGTGCAATGCTTAACATGTTGACTGCTGCCTGCAGAGTGATGATTGTTTCACGTCAAGGCTGCCAGTGGTCTTGTGAAGTCATTGTGTTAAGGAACTGTTATCAAAGTGCACATAGTTTTTTCATCTAGTGTTCACTGAATGAATGTTGCAATTTCTCTTAATAATTCAGTTCTTAAACAAATCCCACAATGGAGTATATTTGCAGGGATGGCACCGCTTGAATTCAGGCATACACGAAGTTCACAAACCACAGATCTGCCGGTCTGCAATTTCCTAGCTTAAGAATATTCTTGGTAAGTGCACAGAATTGCCCCAAAATACGGTTCCATGTGAGGTAAGAGTGAAAGTAAGTGAAGTAAAGAAGCCTCCGTACTTTAATGTCAAAGAGTATGAAGATTGTTCTTGTAGTGAAGATAACAGCATTCAGTTTCTGCACAAGAGCTTGAAAAATTATACTGTACATGCTGGACTTGGTCAGGATGGGAAAATGAGTGGGAAGCAGGGTGTTTGGTGGTGTTGGGAGAAAACCTTTGAAAGAAAAGATTGATTACATTCACCAGTGGAAGTTTTATTTCTCCAGAAGCCTACACCTAAGGACTACACTAAACTCACTCACTACATCATAAGGAGGCTGCCACAGGTAACTAGAGGCATTGCACCCCCGAAAGGGAGGAACAAATGGACACATCTGGTTACAGACTGAGCTGGAGGCAAGAGGACATTCTGAATACCAGCATGCACTCACAAATCCATCCAGCTCACTCCCTGTGACTGCTCCTTAGTCGTCCTATTGGTGCACTTCAGTGGGTGTCCCTCCATCAGCAGTACTGCTATGGAATGGTCTTCATGTGGACCGAGTGTGGTTGTTATGCAAAACATCCGGTACTACACTGACCCTGGCTCAGCCACTGTTTTACCGAAGAGGCAGTACTGCACATCATATGAAAGACAATTAAAATGTAAAATGTGAAAAACCCATTTTTCCTCCCAATAACACTGCTCACCATACCATTTCCTTCTCTCTTCATGGGAGTTGTTTTACATATCCACAAAATGATTTTCAAATTATATACTACTGTTTGTGGAAATTGCAACACCTTGAAGGAATGGCATGAATTCAATTAATTTAATACCACAGGTTAGGTACATGACAAGTAACAAAAGACAAACTTTTCAAATCTTTATATGTCCTATGATCCCTACTATTCAGTGTGTCATGTGGCCACCATGCACTGCAGTTAGAGCTGCTATACACAGTGGCATTGAATGAACAAGGTTCTGAATACATTCCAGAGGGATTTCCCTCCACACAGTTTGTATCTGAGCCCACAAATCGTGACATCAGTTACTGGGGGGACTGTGATGCACCAGGTGCTGACCAACCCTACCCCAGACATGTTCGATGGGCGACATGTCTGGCGAACGTGCAGGCCAGGGAAACAGTGGTACCCGTTGCTCTTCGAAGACCTGTCATTCCTCGCAATACGTGACCAGGCTTTGTCCTATTGGAATGTGGCCTGTGGAGATGCCTGAAGCAGGGCGAGTACCTTAGGCTCCACAACCTCTGTTACGTACCGGTTGCTGTTCAAAGTGTCCACAATACGTACGAGGCGAGATCAGTTGTTGTAACCAATGACACCCCAAACCATCACACCTGGTGTTTGTCCACGATGCTATTCCAAAGTGCAGCCCTCCAGGTTTCGCTCACCACGGTATCGCCGGACACTATGAGGCAGTCACTGTAGGACACGTTGAAGCACGGGCCTCATCCGAAAAGATTAGATGTTGCCTCTCAGCACCCCAGTGACGGTGTTCACGTGACCATTGCAGTCAGAGGAGCTTGTGGTTTCAGGACAATGGAAGCTGACATAATGGCATGCATGCAACCAGTCCAACCTGCAGCAGACGGCAACAAACCGTCGATGCAGACAACTTCACACCCGTTGCAGTGCTCCAGCAATGAGCCAACACTGTGGGTGAAGCTGTATGGTCCGTAATGGCCATGCGGACAAGATGACGGTCATCCAGTGCTGTGGTTGTGTTCCTTGGTCCAGTCCCCACACATCGCTGCATATGACTTTCCTCTATCCACTGCTTCCACACACGCATCACTGTCATAGCAGCATGCCCTGTGTGAGCCAAAATGTCACGGTGTGTCAACCCCTTTCCCAGAGACAGATCATTCTGCCCCGTTCGAACTCACTCGCATGCCAATATGGCTCCTTTTAACGTCAACAAGGCATACTGGCACTCACTGTATTATTTCCACCTTGTGTGACAGCTCTGCACCGACTACACTAGGCGCAACAGTGACCCTGTCGGACTGACATGAGAGGGCTCTGCTCAGCCTATGTGTACCCCATCTCACTACAAAACGTATCACATACTGCTTGCACACCTGTTGCCAATTCCATCAAGTGTGGCACTATTCGGGTAATTCCTTCTTGGTGTTTCATTTTTCACAAACGGCAGTGTAAAATTGAATGCAAATTTAAATGACTCCCATGGAAAGTTTTGGTGACATTTATGGCAGCATGGGGCCTTAGAAATATTGGAGAGATTGAATGATAGCAAATTGTTTAAAAGGGGCATGGTTTACAAATCATTTGTGATAATTGTTTAAATTGATTAATTTGGTTTTTATATTTGTGAAAGTCAAGTGTAGAATGCACACACAGAACTTGTTCAATAAGTAACAACATTCCAGAGAAATGGCCCTTTAAGTTGGATCTTGTGGGCTTGCCGATGGCAACTCTGTCTAAATTAGGTCAGTGTCAAGATGATGACTTCTGTCAAAGCTGGTGGACAGCATGAAGACATGGTTGAGGCAGACAGCGGCAGGATTTGGGTGCCACGGCATAGGGCTGTGGTCAAAACAGAGTTGGTGCTGCCATAGGGGGATCGGCAGGCTCAGTGAGATGGCCTCATGGATTACAGGTGACCGTAACACTTGAGTGCAAGACTAGCATCATTGGGGGGCCCAGGGAAGAATTATGGGTGCAGGGCCATTTAAAAGTAACAGTAGCACAGTTATTAACATAAAGGCTTCATAACAGGCTTGGTTCATCAGATAAAGACAATCTCTATTACTGTGATTTACAGAAATATGTAATCATCTATATTTCGTAATAAAAATTGCAAAGTAACCCTTGTGCCTGATAAGCAGGACTTTTAATGTTCAAATAATCTTTGATACACAATTATCCACTATAGTGACTCTGCATGACCCCATGCCAAGACACAAAATTCGATTGTTTAAAAGGAACATAAATGTAATAACACAGACCACTAATCTCTACATTGTAATATAAGGATAGCACTGGGAATAATCACTTGGTGTATGTTGTCTTTGTCGTTCCATTCAATGATGGGCACAATTGCATGATCAAGAGTGATTTGTCCATGTTCTTTAGTTAATAATTTGTTTTGAAGGCTAAAATTGGAGTCTTACAGTTGTTGAGTAACACCGGCGAGCTGTCCGGGTGTGGTAACACAGTAGGCACTTCAGGCAGGTATAAAATAAAAGGCTTAAGACTAGCATTGTGGGTGTAGGTTAAATGAACAGACCACTTAACAGTGAGTATAACTATGTTGCAAGAAGAAACATTAAACACTAGTGCACTGCTAGCTATGACGACCTGGTAGGTCCGAGACGTGAGTGTAGACTGATAGCAAATCAAAACTATTGAGATTGGTTGTGGCACAGAGTGCAACAAACAATTTCCGACAAGAATGGACCAAGGTCTGTGTAGTCCAAGGAGGGTCTGTTCTAGGAATAGTATGATTTCACTGTTCCTTACCCCAGTACCGAGTGATAGAATAGGACACTTGTATTCATTGGTGTGTGTACAAGACTGACATTGGTATGATCTTCACTAATAATCAGGACATCCCAGGTTTGTGAGAGGATGTGTTTGTGGGTGGCTGGCTTGGCAACTAACTGGCACATGTGACAGAGAGATTAGTGCCCATAAAACATTGGTTGTGATACATACACCTTGGTAATGGAATAATGATGTGGCAGATTTGCTTCCCATATGGAATTAATCATGTGCATTGGTGACAATGGGTGAAAAGAGATGTTTGCAGGAACATTTCAGCAGGTAATAGGTTAGAGCTAAGTTTTTCTTGTAAACCTTGCTGAATAACAGCATGCAGGGCAGTAGCATGTAATTGGGTTGCATGGGTGTTATACAATCAAATCTGCAGTGCCTTAAGTTACTTCCATGGTAGCCCGTTCTTATGGAAATAACCCAATATAAGGTTGAAGTGGGAATTCACATAAGAGGAAATAAATCACTCAGTCAATCACATCAGGGGAAATGATGTTGGAAGTTAGAGGGAAGCTTTTCCCTAACAATGTTATTTTTAAATGAACAAATAAGAATTGACATACACTACTTACTTTTCTCAACACGTTTGCTTGTATTGAGCAATACCTAACAGCATTAAGGCAGGTCCTTTCATATAATCAATATAAACATGACAAAAACACAGTTAAGTCTATGGCCAAGCTCAGAGGAAGAGGAAAAGTGTCACTCTTTAAAGAACAAAACCATAAAATCTAATACACACAAATGCAAAAATAGCAATGCAGAGCTCAATAACATTATGTTAAATACAATAAACATTATTAGTTGCTAGAGCAGCAATGGGCGTAATCAACTCTTCCTCCTGCCTTTTATTTCTCGAACTTGTGAAGATACTTCAAAAATATCTGCCTACTGTGAGGGCACTCTTTGACATCTTTACATCTCATGTCACTGCTTCTTGGGCCATAAAAGGTTTTCCTTGTATCTGTTTAAACCATAACTGGCTCTCTAATATGTTTCCTAATGGACCTTACTACTGTTGTCAGTGTTGCTGAATCAATGTGCCTCTTTCATATTTGAATCCTCATGTGTTTTCACACTTGAACTGCTTGTGCACAACTTATCAATGTAGATTGGAAGTTTTGTAATAATGCTATGAATAATGGGTGCTAAGTAATGAATGTAATGCAATGTGTGGTGTGGCTTCTTAAAGTAGCACTGGACTGGCTTGGTGTGAAATATGTAAGTTGTATATGCCTTTACTTGAATAACTCGAAACAGCTTGGCTCATGAAGATCTAGTCCGTGTTCAAGTGCAGAGAGTATCATAGTGCTAGTAGTGAAAAGTTGTTTTTGTTGTCTTCAGTCCAGAGACTGGTTTGATGCAGCCTCCTGTGCAAGCTTCTTCATCTCCAAGTAACTACTGCACCCTACATCCTTCTGAATCTGCTTAGTGTTTTCATCTCATGGTCTCCTCTACGGCTTTCACCCTCCATGCTGCGCTACGATACTAACTTGGTGATCTCTTGATGCCTCAGAACATGTCCTACCAACCAATCCCTTCTTCTAGTTGTGTCACAAATTCCTCTTCTCCCCAATTCTGTTCAGTACCTCCACATTAGTTACATGATCTCTCCATCTAATCTTCAGCAGTCTTCTGTAGCATCACATTTCAAAAGCCTCTATTCTCTTCTTGTCTAAACTGTTTATCATCCATGTTTCACAACCATACATGGCTACATTCCATACAAATACTTCCAGAAATGACTTCCTGACTCTTAAATCTATACTTCGTATTAACAAATTTCTCTTCTTCAGAAACGCTTTCCTTCCCATAGCCGCCTACATTTTATATCCTCGCTACCTCGATACTCATCAGTTATTTTTCTTGCCAAATAGCAAAACTCATTTACTGCTTTAAGTGTTTCATGTCCTAATCTAATTTCCTCAGCATCACCTGATTTAATTGGACTACATTCCATTATCCTCGTTTTGCTTTTGTTGATGTTCATCTTATACACTGTTCATTCCATTCAACTGCTCTTCCAGGTCCTTTGTTGTCTCTGACATAATTACAAAATTGGTAAACCTCAAAGTTTTTATGTCTTCCCCATAGATTTTAATTCCTACTCCAAATTTTTCTTTTGTTTCCTTTACCGCTTGCTCAATATATAGATTGAATAACATCGGGGATAGGCCACAACTCTGTCTCACTCCCTTCCCAACCACTGCTTCCCTTTCATGCTCCTCATCTCCTATAACTACCATCTGGTTTCTGTACAAATTGTAAACCACCTTTCGCTCCCTGTATTTGACCCTGCCAGCTCTTCTTTGAAAAGGTCTGGATTATTTGTTGGATACCCGATTCACAGATGTTTCCTCTATCATGATTTATAACACAACAATGTTGATGTACTACAGCTGCCTGTCCACTGTTGGACAGTGCCTGTTGACATGTGATTGGTGAAACGCACAGCTCTTGTTTACAGTTGTTACAAGTTACCACCTTAGCTACTCCCCTGGTGACACTTATGTGCGAGGAATGAAATCAGTCTCAGAACTCGTGTATCGACAATGTAGTAAGACTCATTCTACGAGGGTTATCCAGAAAGTAAGTTACGATCGGTCACGAAATGGAAACCACTGGGAAAATCCGATAAATCTTTGCACAGAAGTGTTGGGCAGTGTCTCTAGTATGCCCGTCGATCGTGTCACGTCACTCTTTTCAGTTTTGAGTGAACAGTGTGCACATAAAGATGCGTAGGAAATAGCGTCTCCTGCCAAGTATGAGGGCCTGGTTAGAGATTTCGCCTGTGTCATGAAGCCCACATAACACAACTGTCGAGGAGTTCCTTCTTCATGCCAATTCTCAGCTGCACACTGCAGGAGCATGAAGACGTTCCTGCAGTGTTTCCGATGAGAAGTGTTTGATCACCCACAATATAGTCCGTAATTGGCCCCCCCCTGAGTATCGCAGTCAACTTTGCCAAAGGCTTTCTCTGAGTCTACAAATGCTAGAAACATAGGTGCGCCTTTTCTTAATCTATCTTCTAAGATAAGTCATAGGGTCAGTATTGCCTCACGTATTCCATAATTTCTATGGAATCCAAGTTGATCTTCCCCAAGGTCGGCTTCTACCAGTTTTTCCATTTGTCTGTAAAGAATTCGTGTCAGTATTTTGCAGCCGTGTCTTATTAAATTGATAGTTCAGTAGTTTTCATACCTGTCAACTCCTGCTTTCTTTGGGATTGGAATTATTGTATTCTTCTTGAAGTATGAGGGTATTTCGCCTGTCTCATACATCTTGCTCACCAGATGGTAGAGTTCTGTCAGGGCTGGCTCTCCCAAGGCTATCAGTAGCTCTAATGGAATGTTGTTTACTCCTGGCGCCTTGTTTCGACTTAGGTCTTTCAGTGCTCTGTCAAATTCTTCACGTAGTATCACATCTCCCATTTCATCTTCACATATGTCCTCTTCCATTTCCATAATATTGCTCTAGAGTGAATCGCCCTTTTACAGACCCTCTGTATACTCCTTCCGCTTTCTACTTTCCCTTCTTTTCTTAGAACTGGTTTTCCGTCTGAGCTCTTGATATTCATACAAGCGGTCCTCTTTTCTCCAAAGGTCCCTTTAATTTTCTTGTAGGCAGTATCTATCTTACCTCTAGTGATATATGCCTCTGCGTCCTCACATTTGTCCTCTAGCCATCTCTGCCTGACCATTTTGCACTTCCTGTTGATCTCATTTTTGAGACTTTTGCATTCCTTTTTGCCTGCTTCGTTTACTGCATTTTTATATTTTCTCCTTTCATCAGTTAAATTCAATATCCCTTCTGTTACCCAAGGATTTCTACTAGCCCTTGTCTTTTTACCTACTTGATCCTCTGCTGCCTTCACTATTTCATATCTCACAACTACCCATTCTTCTTCTACAAATTTCTTTTCCTTGTTCTTGTCAATCGTCCTTTATGCTCTCTTGGAAACACTCTACAACCTCTGGTTCTTTCAGTTTATCCAAGTCCCATCTCCTTAAATTCCCACCTTTTTGCAGTTTCTTCAGTTTTAACCTACAATTCATAACCAATAGATTGTGGTCAGAGTCCACATCTGCCCCTGGAAGTATCTTGCAATTTGAAATCTGGTTCCTAAATCTCTGGCTTACCATTATAAAATCTACCTGAAATTTTCCAGTGTCTCCAGGCCTCTTCCACATATACAACATTCTTTCAGGATTCTTAAACCAAGAGTTAGGTATGATTAAGTTATGCTCTGTGCACGATTCTACCAGGCAACTTCCTCTTTCATTCCTTCCACCCATTCCATATTCATCTACTACTTTTCCTTCTCTTCCTTTTCCTACTATCGAATTCTAGTCCGCCATGACTTTTAAATTTTCATCTCCCTTCACTATCTGAATAATTTCTTTTATCTCCTCATACATTTCTTCAATCTCTTCGTCATCTGCGGAGATAGTTGGGATATAAACTTGTACTATGGTGGTAGGTGTGGGCTTCATGTCTATCTTGGCCACAATAATGCGTTCACTATGCTGTTTGTAGTAGCTCACCTGCACTCCTATTTTTTTTTATTCATTATTAAACCTACTACTGCATTAGCCCTATTTGATTTTGTATTTATAACCCTGTATTCACCTGACCAGAAGTCTTGTTCCTCCTGCCACCGAACTTCACTAATTCCCACTATATCTAACTTTAACCTATCCATTTCCCTACCTGCTTGATTAAGAGATCTGATATTCCATGCTCCAACCCTTAGAACGCCAGTTTTGTTTCTCCTGATAACGATGTCTTCCTGATTAGTCCCTGCCCAGAGATCCAAATGGGGAACTATTTTACTTCCGGATAATTTTACCCAAGAGGATGCCATCATCATCTAACCATACAGTAAAGCTGCACGACCTTGGGAAAAATTACGGCTGTAATACCCCTCCGTTGTGGTTTTACTTACAGTAAAGCTATGTGTATCGCTGGTACCTCCCCACCAACTGCAAGGTCCATGATTCACCGGGAGGGGGGGTTAAAAAATAAGTCAGTTTTAGGGCTGCAACATGTGAGTCACCCTCAGTGTTTGCAGTAGTTACATAAGTCTTCCAGTGTCATATTGTACTCTGTATAGAATGGTATGTACAAATGCAAAGATATCTCCTGTGAGATACAGTGCTAATTATCAAAAGTATCTAACAGCTTTAGTACTGTGTTTTATCACTAAAGCTTGACTATGACTCCAAATACATTATTCAACTGTGTTGCGCTAGTGTTGTTCTGCTCAAAAGTTCTATTTAACCTGATACATTTGTCCAGTAGGGACTGTGTACTCCCAGTGCATAGGGAGCAGGCTCACTATGGGCTCATAGTTTGTAGAACCTCTTCAGAGTCAAAGTTTCTGCCAGTAAATCTGGTGTAGGTACTCCAGGGTACGTAGAGATAAGCATATGAAGAAGAAATGTTGTATCATTTGCATGTTAAATAGTGCTCAATGACTTATATTAGCAAAGTTTTTAAAACCGATTTTATCGGGTTGTCAGTGTGCTTTACAGTGCCTGGCCCATGGCACAGTTTATTGCTTATTGGTGCTTAGTATGCCCCAAATCAGAAGGTTCAAGTTGCTCATCTGTCCAGGTGAATTTTGCCTGTGTATCTCTGTGGCTCCACAGACAACTGCTATGAATAATATTCAAGGCTAGTAGGTGGCAATAACCCATTTTATTAGGCAGCATCAATGTCTGTATTGATTCATGGTACATGCAGGAAGCATACATGGAAATCCTTTTAATGCTGTAGAAAGATACACTCCTGGAAATGGAAAGAAGAACACATTGACACCGGTGTGTCAGACCCACCATACTTGCTCCGGACACTGCAAGAGGGCTGTACAAGCAATGATCACACGCACGGCACAGCGGACACACCAGGAACCGCGGTGTTGGCCGTCGAATGGCGCTAGCTGCGCAGCATTTGTGCACCGCCGCCGTCAGTGTCAGCCAGTTTGCCGTGGCATACGGAGCTCCATCGCAGTCTTTAACACTGGTAGCATGCCGCGACAGCGTGGACGTGAACCGTATGTGCAGTTGACGGACTTTGAGCGAGGGCGTATAGTGGGCATGCGGGAGGCCGGGTGGACGTACCGCCGAATTGCTCAACACGTGGGGCGTGAGGTCTCCGCAGTACATCGATGTTGTCGCCAGTGGTCGGCGGAAGGTGCACGTGCCCGTCGACCTGGGACCGGACCGCAGCGTCGCACGGATGCACGCCAAGACCGTAGGATCCTACACAGTGCCGTAGGGGACCGCACCGCCACTTCCCAGCAAATTAGGGACACTGTTGCTCCTGGGGTATCGGCGAGGACCATTCGCAACCGTCTCCATGAAGCTGTGCTACGGTCCCGCACACCGTTAGGCCGTCTTCCGCTCATGCCCCAACATCGTGCAGCCCGCCTCCAGTGGTGTCGCGACAGGCGTGAATGGAGGGACGAATGGAGACGTGTCGTCTTCAGCGATGAGAGTCGCTTCTGCCTTGGTGCCAATGATGGTCGTATGCGTGTTTGGCGCCGTGCAGGTGAGCGCCACAATCAGGACTGCATACGACCGAGGCACACAGGGCCAACACCTGGCATCATGGTGTGGGGAGCGATCTCCTACACTGGCCGTACACCACTGGTGATCGTCGAGGGGACACTGAATAGTGCACGGTACATCCAAACCGTCATCGAACCCATCGTTCTACCATTCCTAGACTGGCAAGGGAACTTGCTGTTCCAACAGGACAATGCACGTCCGCATGTATCCCGTGCCACCCAACGTGCTCTAGAAGGTGTAAGTCAACTACCCTGGCCAGCAAGATCTCCGGATCTGTCCCCCATTGAGCATGTTTGGGACTGGATGAAGCGTCGTCTCACGCGGTCTGCACGTCCAGCACGAACGCTGGTCCAACTGAGGCGCCAGGTGGAAATGGCATGGCAAGCCGTTCCACAGGACTACATCCAGCATCTCTACGATCGTCTCCATGGGAGAATAGCAGCCTGCATTGCTGCGAAAGGTGGATATACACTGTACTAGTGCCGACATTGTGCATGCTCTGTTGCCTGTGTCTATGTGCCTGTGGTTCTGTCAGTGTGATCATGTGATGTATCTGACCCCAGGAATGTGTCAATAAAGTTTCCCCTTCCTGGGACAATGAATTCACGGTGTTCTTATTTCGATTTCCAGGAGTGTATTTCATCAATATTTAGTAATTTTGAGGTTGAAAACCAGTAGCCTTGATGGCTTCTTAGGGCAAATGCACAAAATCATTTCTAGAAGTTCAGAGGTTTAGTATGGTGCTAATAAATAAATCACCAATTTCACTTTTATCTGACCATGCAGTTATTTACGATAGTCGGGAATAAGTATTGTTCAGACTGTAACTTCAGTAAGATTTCACTGTAAGTATAATTTTATTTGAAATGCTGTTAAGCGTCACTTGTTTCATGCATGGTTTGGATATTTACTTCTCTTCTCCGTAGTGGGTGAATCATGAAGATGCACACAGTAGCAGGGCCGTTGCTAATCTATGGACCTCCATTTGTCACCACACACTGACAAATAAGACAGTCCAAGCCAGCTGGGTGGATGGCAATCAGGTGCCTTTAACAGAGTGGACAAAATTGTGTTTCACCAGCAACTAAAGTGACCACAGTATTAGTTCTTGAGTTTAAATGGTGGAATCAAATTATTCGTGAATCTCAAGAAAATCAATGTAAAGAGCCACGGTTAGTGGACGTTATTATGCAAAAAGCTTACAAGAAACTATCGAAAGGGTACTGAATATTCCAGGAAATGAGCCACAAATAGTTTGTTTGGTATATGACAGTGGTACCTTTTTTTTTTTTTTTTTTTGTTACTATCATTGCAAAAATCTGCATTACTGAGCTTGGAAAATATGTGAGGACTAGTTTGTTGCAAAACAACTCATTAAAGGAGTGTGGAATGGTTGGCAATTATGTCACCTACTTCAGAATCAGTTTCCCAAATAATCTGAACAATGGCTATTATTTCACATAATATTGGTTGTTTCAGTGTTTGTATGTCAATTAATTATAAGTCTTCCTAACTGTCATTGCTGTTTAGATGTAGCTGTCTGCTTATTTAAGTAATGAAACAGTCCAATTCAACAATGTAATCTTATTTTCTCAATGTTATAGTGTGTCCAGTAGGCCATTGCTTAGCTGTGTAGTAGACTGCTTAGAATGAATAATTAGCTGTGTGGAGGTATAGTACCAAGCTTGCTAATATGTCAGCAGAACCAATGTGAAAGCTCAACACCCAGTCTGCCTGGATGAGCCCTGTTCAACCAGCTCATTATAATAAATTCATTAAGGGTCACAGAGTTGCATGAAAAGGCAAAATCAGTAAACTTCCTACCAGAAAGTAATTCAAACTCTTTTCATGTACACAGACACTTTAGAGAGGATTGTATAGAATGTAAGCATTCTTGTGAAATTAATTACTGATACGTGTATCACAGGTACTCTGTAATATTTAAGCAACTAATCTGTTTTGCTTGTATTCTTCAACTTCATCTAATATTTGTCTGTCACAAAGTTGCATTACGTTCAGTTAAAACCCATTTAGACCAAACAGAAAAAAAAGAAGTAAAACTTGTAAAAAACCTATCTTGCTTAATATAGATCTTTGCTACGCACATCTGGGTCATTCAGGGTTTTACAGGTGCTATCCATTTGACTGATATCCTCATAAGCTTAATAGTACCTTCACAGTTTTTCGTCGACTACTTGGCACAAATTGTCACAATTGTAATGACTTTTACTACTCAGTAGATCACCACTTTCTCATTTCCTCCTTTAAGACAGCACAGTTCATTTTCCATTGCTCTAGTTGCTAATCCTTAACCTACAACATATTCTAGAGCATAGTGCACTTATATATGAGGACAAGAATGCATCTCTATTGCTGTTAAATCTGTCTCTCTGATACATGTTTATATACACAGTTCAAATAACAAAGCAGACTTTTACTCCAGACGCCCTCATACCTATACGTTAATCATTTCTCACATTTTTATACTCTACTATAAATCTGACAATGCATTTTATTTTCTGTTTACAGAACGAACTTAGTCCCTTCCCTAGGCCTGCAGTAGCACCTTTGCTTGGAGCAGGGTTAGCTGGTACAGCTGGTGGTGGCACAGCCAGGCTGTGGCAGGGCTTAAGCCAGTTGAAATGCTCTATCGCAGTACAATCAAACAAATGGAACTCGGCATTTACAGGGGAGGTCACCCATAAAATAGGGTAAGAGCCATCACATTGAGGAGTGAAGTTTTTAGTTCTTCCCTTTTCTTACTACTGGATTTTGGAACAGCACAAGATTACTTGGTTTACACATCAGAAGCGTAGCCTCTTTGTTACTGTGCTGCAACTGTCTTTGAGAAGTTCTTGCGTTGTTCTGCTTAACCAAATTGACTGAAGACTATGGAGTAATCCTTTACTTCACTCTTACTTTTCCCATTGTTTGTCTTATGTGGTCAATCCACTTAATGTTGCTCTGGATAGTTACTCTAGATTTTTACAGTTGATACTTCTTCCAGCAGTTTCTCATCAATAGTGTAGTTGTACAGTAGTGGCTTTCTTTTCCCATGTACGCACTATGTTACATTTATTTATGTTCAGTGTCAACTGCTAGAGCCTGCACCATTCATCAATCCTCTGCAAATCATACAGAAAATCAGTTCTGTCTTCTGGCTTTGGACTCTGTTATAGACGGCCACATCATCTATGATCAGTCTTAAGGAGCATCTGACAATTTCTACTACATCATTTATATACATTGTAAACAGTAATGGTCATACCACACTTCCTTGGGGTACTCCATAAACTATCTTCATATCTGTTGATTTTCTTCCATTAAGAGCAGCATGTCTGTCTGCAAGGAAGTCTTGAATCCAATCACAAATCTGCTCTGATACTCAATAATTTTTTTTTCACTAAACGACAGTCTGGTATGGTGTCAAGTGCCTTCCTTAAGTCAAGGAACAGGGCATCAACCTGAGCACTACTGCCTACAGCGCTCTGGATTTCATGGGGGAATAGAGCAAGCTGAGTCTGTGAGGTCTGTATTCAGGATCGCTGTTGATTTTTATAGAGAAGATTTTCATTCTCCAGACACATTATAATTCTGGAGCAAAAACATGTTCCCTAATTCTATAACAGGCTGACATCAACAGTATAGGTTTATAACTACGTATATGTTTTGTGGCCCTTCTTAAAAATGTGAATGATCTGTGTTTTTTCCAGTTGCTGCGTACCCTTTGTTGCTCCTGCGATCTACAATGCACTGTTGTTACAAGGGAAGCAAGTTCTTTTGCGTAACTTTTCTAGAATCTTGTAGGTATCTCTCATCTGGTCCTGATGCCCTTCCACTAAAAAGCGATATTAGTAGATTTTCTATTCCGTGATGGGTTATCTCAATATTTGCCATTTTGATGTTCGTACAATACTTAAGGGAGGAATTGTGTTATGATCTTCCATGGTGAAACAATTTCAGAAAACTGAATTCAGTTATTCATCCTTCTCTCTGTTATCTTCAGTTTCAGTGCTTCAGTCTTTGAATGAGTGAACAGATGATTTCGAACTGCATATAGGTTTTAGACCAAAACCTATTCAAAGTGCCAAAGGTGGATCATGTCTCCTCTGCAGTAGGTAAGGGATCTGTCATCGCTCATGCACTTGACAGTGAGTGGTGTGTCAATGGTAGGGCTAAATGTCCTGTACACGGCAGACAGGGACCAGGGAGGACTCTGGATATTTTACCGATCCCCCAACCAACAAATTTGAGGTGTTGTCTTTCACTGAAACTGAAATTGAGTCAGTGAGACCCACTTCACCTGTTGAGAGATGTACTTTGTCTTTTGTCAAGAGGAGGCAAAGGCAAAAGGACCAGTCTCTTAATTGTTGGCAGTTAAATGTATGATGAATAATGGTATCCTGTAGGGAAATGGCGTCATGGGACAAGAAGGAACACCAGGTGCACTCAATGTATACACCAGGGGGCCTCATTCAATATGCTGAAGAAGGTGTTCTGGTAGCCACAGAGGGGACAGGGTACAACCAATGGCAGAAAAGGATCTTTAAGAAAAATAAAAATTTCTGTTACTTTTTGATCCACCTCATATATCTTGACTCATTCCACATTATACGTTGTTACCTATGAAACAATATTAGCAAATATTGTAAGGATATATCTGCACTAAAAACTGCTCATCATTCATTATTCTAACCAAATTTACATGATGCAGTAGAAATATGGATTATAACAACACAAACCAACCTAAGCACATTATTAACACTACAAAAAAGTTATTAGAATTATTTGTGGAGCCAAACTTAAGAGAACCATGTTGGAACCTATTTCCAAAATTAGGTGTGCTTACCATTATGTATGTGTATATATTAAAAGTAGTATTGCTTATGGAAAGAATAATAACTCGGACTGTGTTAGGCACTGCCATGGTGCAGGACAAAAATTGAGATGCCATGTAAATATCCACAGAACAACTATATACAAAAAAAAAATGCACTTATGCTGGACTGAAGTTAGCCAATGCCCTACCAAAATGCCTCACAGGCCTTCCTACTAGTAAATTAAAGACTGGCTAAGAAGAATTTCAATTGAAATCCACTTTATTCCTTAGATACGTTTGTTATTATGAGAAGTGCTTTGTATGTATGTCAGGCTCATAATTTTAAGTAATTTGCAAATGCTCTAATGATAAAAATATTTGTACACTTATTTGTACACTAATAGTAAAATGCATTAAAATGTAAAATTTATTTTTCCACAGAAGTTTCAGTTTGTTTTTTTGTAAACAGACATATTAAGAAGAATAATCTGTACAATGTCCTGACACTGTATTGTTTCTAGGGATAGTATTTCATTATTCGATGATGTATTATTATTATTATTATTTTTATTTTTATTTTTCCTTTCTCAGACGTTATGTCTGGTTAAAAATGGAAAGTGACGCAGACCTTGATCAAGCGTGACTTCCTTTTAACTGTACGTTAAATGTTACATTGCATTTAGGAACTTTTGGGTAATTGATTGAACA
The DNA here is from genome assembly GCF_023864275.1 of Schistocerca cancellata. Taxonomy (NCBI): domain Eukaryota; kingdom Metazoa; phylum Arthropoda; class Insecta; order Orthoptera; family Acrididae; genus Schistocerca; species Schistocerca cancellata. The sequence goes on along the minus strand of NC_064626.1, from coordinate 1,191,793,761 downwards.
AGTATCAATAATTACAGATTTCTGTAGTTGTATACATACATTTGGATGTAGTTGTATTTTGTTAATGTACTGGTGGATATTGTGTGGTATGACTCCTGTAGTTGATAGTATAATTGGTATAATGTCAACTTTATCCTGATCCCATATGTACTTGACTTCCTCAGCCAGTTGGATGTATTTTTCAATTTTTTTCTCCTGTTTTCTTCTGTATATTTGTTGTATTGGGTATGGATATTTCGATTAGTTGTGTTAATTTCTTCTTTTTATGGGTGAGTATGATGTCAGGTTTGTTATGTGGTGTTGTTTCATCTGTTATAATGGTTCTGTTCCAGTATAATATGTATTCATCATTCTCCAGTACCTTTTGTGGTGCATACTTGTATGTGGGAACGTGTTGTTTTATTAGTTTATGTTGTATGGCAAGTTGTTGATGTATTATTTTTGCTACATTGTCATGTTTTCTGGGGTGTTCTGTATTTGCTAGTATTGTACATCCGCTTGTGATGTGATCTACAGTTTCTATTTGTTGTTTGCAAAGTCTGCATTTATCTGTTATGGTGTTGGGATCTTTAATAATATGCTTGCTGTAATATCTCGTGTTTATTGTTTGATCCTGTATTGCAATCATGAATCTTTCTGTCTCACTGTATATATTTCCTTTTCTTAGCCATGCGTTGGATGCGTCTTGATCGATGTGTGGCTGTGTTAGATGATACGGGTGCTTACCATGTAGTGTTTTCTTTTTCAAATTTACTTTCTTTGTATCTGTTATGTTATGTGATCTAAAGGGTTGTAGAAGTGGTTATGAAATTGCAATGGAGTAGCCGATGTATTTATATGAGTGATTGCTTTGTGTATTTTGCTAGTTTCTGCTCGTTCTGTAAAGAATTTTCTTTAATTGTCTACCTGTCCATAATGTAGGTTTTTTATGTCGATAAATCCCCTTCCTCCTTCCTTTCTGCTTTATGTGAATCTTTCTGTTGCTGAATGTATGTGATGTATTCTATATTTGTGGCATTGTGATCATGTAAGTGTATTGAGTGCTTCTAGGTCTGTGTCACTCCATTTCACTACTCCAAATGAGTAGGTCAATATTGGTATAGCATAGGTATTTATAGCTTTTGTCTTGTTTCTTGCTGTCAATTCTGTTTTCAGTATTTTTGTTAGTCTTTGTCTATATTTTTCTTTTAGTTCTTCTTTAATATTTGTATTATCTATTCCTATTTTTTGTCTGTATCCTAGATATTTATAGGCATCTGTTTTTTCCATCGCTTCTATGCAGTCACTGTGGTTATCCAATATGTAAGCTTCTTGTTTAGTGTGTTTTCCCTTGACTATGCTATTTTTCTTACATTTGTCTGTTCCAAAAGCCATATTTATATTATTGCTGAATACCTCTGTTATCTTTAGTAATTGGTTGAGTTGTTAGTTTGTTGCTGCCAGTAGTTTTAGATCATCCATGTATAGCAAATGTGTGATTTTGTGTGGGTATGTTCCAGTAATATTGTATCCATAATTTGTATTATTTAGCATGTTGGATAGTGGGTTCAGAGCAAGGCAGAACCAGAAAGGACTTAATGAGTCTCCTTGGTATATTCCACGCTTAATCTGTATTGGCTGTGATGTGATATTATTTGAATTTGTTTGGATATTAAGTATATTTCCAATATCTGTAGTAACCATGAGTTATTATTATTATTATTATTATTATTATTGATTGTTCCAATTTAAGAGAGCTTTTGAACTTGAATTCCTTTATGATGATTGTTTACGTTTTTTCTGAGCTCAAATTTTCTTCATGTGTTCACTGTGTTGTTTCTTTCGCTCCGCTGTCCATTTGCATCCTGGTCTCTTCTGTGTTGTGGTGTCAAATTTATGTTTTTTGATGATGTTCCTGAATTCAGTTCTATTTTCTGCATCGTTTATTGTTATGTGTGCTTGTCTGAGGTCCTCTTCAACTTCTTTTATCCATTTTGTTTTTCCCCTGCCTGAGTTGATGACTTTAGGAATTCATTTTGAAATTCTGTTTTCATTCATTCTGTGGATATGTCCGTAGAACTGCATTCATCTTTTCCTTATTGTATCCATAATCTTGTCTGTGTATTTATATAATTCTGATGTTGGTCTCTTCTTCCAGATTCCTTGCTCTTGTATCGGGCCAAAAATTTTCCTGAGAATTTTCCTTTCTTGTTTCTCTATTTCTTTGATTTTAGTTTGCCCACCTATTTGTGTTGTTTCAGATGCATACAGTGCCTCCGGAAGTACGACAGTGTTGTATTGCCTCAATTTTGCGTTAATGGATATGGACTTTTTGTTATAATAGTTCCACGTGAGTTTATATGCTTTCTGTAGTTTTTTTATTCTTTCCTCATTGGCCTTTAGGTTGATCCCTGATGACTGGATGATTTCTCCCAGGTACTTAAAATGTGGTACTTGTACGATTTTCCCATGGGTTGTCACAATAGGCAATTTGTCTTGTGGCACTCTTTCTATGTACTGGGTTTTCTCATATGAGATTTGCAGGCCAGTTCTTTGTGCAATTTCGTGTAACTTCTCTATGGCGTTAGTGGCTTCTTTTCTATTATTTGTGAGGATTGCAAGGTCATCCGCAAAAGCTAAACACTTCACATTGAATCTATTATCTTTTCTAATGCCAATTTGGATTATTATTATTATTATTATTATTATTATTATTATTATTATTATTATTATTATTTACAGTATCTATTTTGTAAACCCTTTCACCTCCTCCTTCCTGTAAAGTTATCTCGAAACATCTCGACCACTTTCATCAGTTACAAATTTGAACTGCAGTTGTTTTCTTTTATGATCTAAACTTAACTTATTCTTTACTTCTCATCTCATATGGTAAGTCTCCCCTAAGCTGTGGTTCTGGGTGACTTTCCTGAAACCTACCCTTTTTCCTAGACCTCTCCAGTTCTTTTCCTTCACCCTTCTTCCTTCCCCTTCAACCCTTCTGCCTGAAGGAGTCACTGGCTCTGAAAGCTTGCAGATCAAGCCTTTTATGTGTGTGTTCTGCCACCACTAGGTGAGTAGATTTTTTTTCTCTATCCAATTAAATAATTTTATCAATAATCGATTGTTTTCATTGTCATAAACAAACTGGTTGACACATTCTATTGGGTATATCTGACCATTATAAGCAGGTAAAACATTAATTACTGCATTTACAACTGAATGCAGTTTTACCTTCCTCACGATTAGTGTAGGAAATAGTGCAAAGTTGGACATCAACAACTCTTAACTGCACAGAGACACAGTACAGCCTGACATAAATCATTATTAAATATTTCCAAATGATGACCCTCCTGCAACTTCTACACAGTCTTATTAACACTGTGATTACTTGATGGAACTTAAAATTATGTACTACATATTTGTGGTCATTGTATCTTGGCTGCTAGTTTAAGGCTGTTTATATTTCAGATAGGAATCCTTATTTGTATTTTGCAACTAGTTTTTTCGTAAATATTTTTGGCATAATTGCTTTAAGTACCTTCAGGGACCAACAACAGCCATTATTAATTATAGTTATTTCCTTACTGCAAACATTGTTTTGAGTCATTTAGTTTATATATGTAATGTTTGGTTAGCTCCATCTAAAGGTGTTTGGCTCTGAAACAACATTCTGTTGTAAAACAAAAATACAAAATAAAATGTTTTTCACTGAGGGTCTGTATACCATCAGTACTGTTATAGTGCATGTTCCCATATCCACTATTTTGTAGGTGCAATTAGTGTCTATAAATTATCTAGTTTTCTAAATTTATGATTAGAAAAACAGTGGCAATGAAGTCAGTAACAATTCTTACTGTACACAAATCTTTCTCACAGTATATAAGCAACTGTTATCCAATGACAATTGCCAAGGTGCTTTCATAAATGAAAAGTAAGTAGGTCCATTAACGACAGCTAAATAGTATATCAGTATAAGATGTTAATTTAAATTACCAATAATCTACAGCAGATTACTGTCCACAAAGGGTATTGTTAAGGCTCCATTCAGTAATAGTTTCTAGCAATTATTAGAAATCAAATTCGTGAAGCTGCTCCTCTCTGTTGAAATCTTATGGAACATGATGTATGAATTAACAAGTGAATGAATTAATTTGCTATTGTTAATGCTCATCATCAAATCCTCTTGGCTTAGTAGACCACTCATTGAAATCACTTGTTACGGGTGAAAACTTAAAGAAGTCATTTTCTGTTGTAGAGTAATTTCACTTTAGGACATAGTGGATAATCTACTTTTAGGTTATGGCACACAGAACTGTGATCTATGTTCAACTATGGAGCTGCCTCATTGGTAACTGCCCACTCTTTTTATTATTTATTGATCTGCTACAATTATACAGTGGGTCTGGTGTAGAGTCATGAACGGTGCTGGTTTCATCCTGTCCAGCCCATGTTTCGCAGCCTGACCAGTATGGGCCATGGGCTGGTCCACTAGGCTGGTGAGCTGAGCACAGAGTACACGGCCAGAACCAGTGAGCTGACACGGACCGGTGGCCCGCTGGACTACACACACAGCGGCTACTTGCAGTGCAACCTGCTCCTTTATAACTCTGTCGTGTTACACTCTTAGACAGCATGGCCACCAACATGGAGTGACAAACAATGTGATGCTTTCAGTAATGGGAATAACCAAATGCAAATCAATTCTGTCAGTTGTTGGAAAACAATGGACTCATTCACTTCTAGGTTGAGGTTGAATCAAAATCATTTATTCTTTTGACTGAAACTTGTCTTTTGGAGCAATTCAATGACACCATCGCCACTCTCTGTTACAGTTTCTAATATTGACTGAATTACTCATTCCTTATTTTCAAGTGAAACCAGTCTGTAGTATTTCTGTCGTTTGGAACATGTTTCTGTTCTTTCAATTGAAATGGTTTTATTTGACTCAGCACTCATTCTTCACTGTAAAACCAGTCTTTACTACTCTCCTTACAGGTGAGTACAGATAATTCCATGATGATGATTGTATCTGACTTAATGATCTAAGTGTTTTGTTTTGATTTGTTTTGTTTTGATTTGTTTTGTTTTGTTTTGCTTTAGGGTGCAAAAAACAACTGGGGTCATACGCACCCAAGTCAAAACTAGAGAATATGAACACAGAGAGGAGTTAAAAGAGTATATGTCAGTCCCAATTGACAGAATAGAAGACAGCTAAAAACAGGCATGTGGAAAAGGGCTAAAACAGGCACCATACAGAAATGGAGGTCAAAAACTAAAAATTAAATGGTCTTCACCTTATTGCTTCAGCAGATAAAAAGTAAAATGCTGTCAACAGCCAACGCGCATCACATAAAAGACGTAGTAGTACAGGAAAGAGGGAAGGAATTTAAAAACTGGGAGGATTTCATGGCAGCAGGGAAAAGAAAACTGATACAAAGTCATCTGAAGACAGAAAAAATAAACATGGTGAAATAGTGAAGGATTACTGGAAAAGAAATACACTCCTGGAAATGGAAAAAAGAACACATTGACACCGGTGTGTCAGACCCACCATACTTGCTCCGGACACTGCGAGAGGGCTGTACAAGCAATGATCACACGCACGGCACAGCGGACACACCAGGAACCGCGGTGTTGGCCGTCGAATGGCGCTAGCTGCGCAGCATTTGTGCACCGCCGCCGTCAGTGTCAGCCAGTTTGCCGTGGCATACGGAGCTCCATCGCAGTCTTTAACACTGGTAGCATGCCGCGACAGCGTGGACGTGAACCGTATGTGCAGTTGACGGACTTTGAGCGAGGGCGTATAGTGGGCATGCAGGAGGCCGGGTGGACGTACCGCCGAATTGCTCAACACGTGGGGCGTGAGGTCTCCGCAGTACATCGATGTTGTCGCCAGTGGTCGGCGGAAGGTGCACGTGCCCGTCGACCTGGGACCGGACCGCAGTGACGCACGGATGCACGCCAAGACCGTAGGATCCTACGCAGTGCCGTAGGGGACCGCACCGCCACTTCCCAGCAAATTAGGGACAATTTTGCTCCTGGGGTATCGGCGAGGACCATTCGCAACCGTCTCCATGAAGCTGGGCTACGGTCCCGCACACCGTTAGGCCGTCTTCCGCTCACGCCCCAACATCGTGCAGCCCGCCTCCAGTGGTGTCGCGACAGGCGTGAATGGAGGGACGAATGGAGACGTGTCGTCTTCAGCGATGAGAGTCGCTTCTGCCTTGGTGCCAATGATGGTCGTATGCGTGTTTGGCGCCGTGCAGGTGAGCGCCACAATCAGGACTGCATACGACCGAGGCACACAGGGCCAACACCCGGCATCATGGTGTGGGGAGCGATCTCCTACACTGGCAGTACACCACTGGTGATCGTCGAGGGGACACTGAATAGTGCACGGTACATGCAAACCGTCATCGAACCCATCTTTCTACCATTCCTAGACCGGCAAGGGAACTTGCTGTTCCAACAGGACAATGCACGTCCGCATGTATCCCGTGCCACCCAACGTGCTCTAGAAGGTGTAAGTCAACTACCCTGGCCAGCAAGATCTCCAGATCTGTCCCCCATTGAGCATGTTTGGGACTGGATGAAGCGTCGTCTCACGCGGTCTGCACGTCCAGCACGAACGCTGGTCCAACTGAGGCGCCAGGTGTAAATGGCATAGCAAGCCGTTCCACAGGACTACATCTAGCATCTCTACGATCATCTCCATGGGAGAATAGCAGCCTGCATTGCTGCGAAAGGTGGATATACACTGTACTAGTGCCGACATTGTGCATGCTCTGTTGCCTGTGTCTATGTGCCTGTGGTTCTGTCAGTGTGATCATGTGATGTATCTGACCCCAGGAATGTGTCAATAAAGTTTCCCATTCCTGGGACAATGAATTCACGGTGTTCTTATTTCAATTTCCAGGAGTGTAACTACAAAGGATTCAAAATTGAAATTGCAACATAGTCCCCAATACTTCGGAATTCCTCTTTGCCTTGCGTATCTTCTCTGCTGTCCTTTGCCATAGTCCTTTCCCTTTACCCTTTCACCCATACAATTGAGCTTTAAGCTTGATACGCGAATGGAAAGAATAGGGGAAAGACAAAAACACACACTGTTTTAGAACCCATTTCAATTTGCTGCATTGTCATAGTGTTAACTTCTTTGAGTTGTGGGTTTGTTTTGAAACTGCTTACTTTGCCTTTCTGTCCTCTGGTTTTATGTTAATAAGTGACCAGATTATGGATCTAAAGGTCTTGAATTTGATCCCAGTTCAGTCCTACGATTTTTATCTGACATTTATCAGCTCTTTCATACCCGGAAATGTAAAAAACGCCGAGTTGCATCATGGTTTGGATTCCACAAATTTTTGGTCTCCCAATAATTGAGCAACTCAGTTCAAGATGGAGGAGGACAATGGCATACTAACTCCAATAGGACCATGCTTAGTAAAGCCCTGTGGCATCAAGAGTAAGGGAAGTAACGTAAGAAGTGCAAGAAATTATGGTGTATCAGTAATACAAACAAAGCAGCAAAAAGTATCATGGCTGAAAGCAAAGTAAATTACTTTACTACAGTGAGAGGATCATGTTGCCACCCTAATGACATCACCGTCACCATATTCAAAATGTGATAGCTCAAGATGCTGGGTTCTTGTTGAGAGCAAATGGCACTATTAAACATAGAGGGATAATATTCCACTTTCATGTTCCGAAAGTGTAAACTGAGTACTTAATCTGTAAGGAAATGTTAATCATATTTTGATTTTGGTTTTTCCTGTTGACGAACTGATTGTATTGTCGAAATTATATTTTTTAAGCAGGAACTAGTGGTACTAATGAGTTATTTTACATAATTAACAGTTTAGTTAGAGAGCTAATGTAACAGTCTTTAAGGTTTCCTATGTAAGAATCATTAGCCATCTCAACACCACGTATCAAGTAAATCTACATTTAGCACCAAACTGCAATACATAATGATTATATTAAGTATGGAGAGAGTATAAAAGGTACCGATTATATAAAGCATGACAATTATATTAATGAATTACTCCAATTGCTTCATTTAGATCCATAACATTTTTCCTCGCGAACAGGGAAAATGCCAAACATATTCTGAAAAAGAAAATTTTTGCATAATTTGCCAAGCTAGTATTTCAACAAAATTCGCTGTATTCATAGGTATAAATCTTTATGTAGATAAAAATGCAAACTAAAAAATGTCACTGGTTTAATAAAAATTTATTTTGAAAAAAATAAATATTTGAACACCTGTACTGCTTATGCATTAACATTAAACAATACTGATTTGCGTTCTTATCAGAAAATACAATTTAATAAGTAGCAACAAACATTTCTTACACACAGACACATACAAAGCTTATAGTGTCCCACAGGGACAGAGCAACATTCGCTGAAAATCTGCTCTCTGAACAAGTCAGATGCAAATCATAACTGCATTTATGTAACACCAGTGCAAAGTAGAGCCACTGTTGTTGACACAATAAAATACTGACGAAAACAATAAACCTAAGCAATATTAATTATTTACTAGGCCATTCATGACCTAGTGAAATGATAGTCTGAATACTGGAGCACATAGTGCCATCTAGTTTAAACACCTGATAGTAGTTCACATAATATGCACACTGAAGAGACATGTGCTAAACTCTCATCAGGTTATTCAGTAGAGACAGAATAAATATTTTCCATTGTCTTGCTTCTTCTCAAACTCAATCAATGCCAAAAACATCACCGCGTTTTCTGTAGTCTGCATTTGCAAATATATACTCCGCTTCTTTTGCTATTGCACAAATTATTGATCCTCTACTCTTATAGCGATCCGTAAGATGACCAAGCTTTTCCAATCCTTTTATCACTTGCTGGAAGAAGAAAAAGAACAATAATAATAATAAGAATAATAGTAAGAATAATACTAACAATAACAATAACAAAAAACCTGCTACTACCATACAGTAAAAAACCTTATTGCTACAGCAAGTATTAGTCAATGGGAAGAGAAACTGCTTGGGCATGTAAAGGCACTTCAACAAAGGAAATGAATAATGTGGGGCTTCAGGAGTTATTTTCTCAGATCATACATAGATCAACATTTGTCCCATTACTTATCAACTAATAACAGGGAATGCAATTTCCTGAAGCGAAGCAACCACAAGTGCTTCCATCAAAAGAAAAGGGGCTGAGAATTTTTACATTTCCTCTACAATCTATGTCCTGGGTCATTTGTTGCAAATGCTAATTTCATCACAATCTTCTGTGCTTGCTTCACAATGCGGACAAGAGGCTTTCCCATCACCATCCAAAACATATTACCTTTCCTCCAGAACCCAACACTTAATTACTTCTTTCTATGCCACTAACAAATGCTTAGTTCCTACCACCTACTTGGCCGCCATGAACCCATCTCCCAATGTTGTCAACTCCTCAATTCATTGTTTCGTTTCTTTTCTCCCTGTCATCATTTCATTCATCTATTTTACACTAATTGTCATCTATGTTCTTTTTCTTTTTAACATATCTACTTATGCTGGTTATTCTCTCTTTCTCCCTCCGACTTATCAGCTTTCCTATCTGCCAGCTATGAGATAACTTTTCTCATCTGATTCTTCATAAATCCCATTGTTCCATTTACTTTTTCTTCTTTCTCAAGAAAAAATTTAAACACAGACTCTGAGCTTTCACTTCAGTGTATGCACTCAAATCAATCCCCTACACCTACTCTTACTCCCGTCATTACCTGATAACAAAGCAATATTTTATTTTGTTTCTAGTTATTGTTTAATAACATATATGTGGATAATAATGACAAACAAACATTTTACATTTATTTGGGTTTCTACTGCTGCAAAATTGCAAGAATCATGATTAAACTTTCTGAGAAATAGATGAATTTTTTAAAAAATTTGTATTTTAAATTTTATTTTAATTCATTTTTACTTACATCAAGGACACCATATTCGTAACTCAGCTTCATTGGGTACAGCTGATGGTGAATTCTACTTGCATCTACAGCTTCCTTAATATTATCTCCAAACCAAAGATATCGCATGATAACCTGTTAATGAACCAAAAGATAGTATTTGTAATGATAGTAGTTGTTTTCAGTAATTTAATACTATGAAATAACTGGATATTTAAGAGCCTCCCTAGTTATTTCCTTTCTAAGTGTTGTTTTTTTGGGTAACTAGTTCTACTAATCAATATTAAAGACTAGCCCATGAGAGAGATGTTTGTTGAAGCAGGAATATTTTTTTAAAAAATGCTTTGAGTTTCTTTACAAGTAGAATCATCATCTTTACTAATTAGCAGGAAAGGTGCTACTCTTAGAATTATACTATTCAGCTGATGTTTACCTATTACTACAAGATTAGATACCTGCACTTTCAAATCGCTGCTGAAAGAAATTTTTGTATTGAAGTAATAGAAATGTGTTTACAATAAACATATTGCTTCCTATAATGTTGATACATTTCTGGTAACAGACTCCAGATAATTTATAGAATTTATCAATAATGTACTTTAAATTTAATTCTGTGCAAACTCCAGAAAAGAAAATACTACTGCAGATGACTGAGAATGGCACACTGGCACACATGAGGACTGTATAATCCCACTAGTTTTTGAACTTTTGCTCTTCTGGCTTTAAGATGAGTGACACGAATGCTGAAGACCAAAATGGAGGGAAATCTAGGAGGCGGCTTTTATCCAGTACTTTATTTCAAACCACTTCTGACAACGGTAATTCCTCAATTTGTATTGTGTTTGTCCCGGAATTTCCATTATTGTAATAGTATGTTACTTTTGAATTTCTGAGAGACTGCCAATATCTTGCCCATGAACTAGACAAAGATTTTTTTTCATCAGAATAAAGAACGCTGCTTTACCATGTGCCATTCATAGGGATCTAAAAATCAATGAGATCTTTTCTTTCACACATTTGGATTAATTACTCATTTGCTATGAATATATAAGAATCTTTATCAGTCTTTCAGCAAGTTTCCCCTCATAACCAGCTTCATCAGTGGAAGTTATACATTTACATACATACACTTGCACACAAACACACACGTTCACAAGTAATTCTCTTTGTACATCTCCCTACACATATGAGAAAGTTATATACAAGGTTGACTTGATGGTATTAGTTACAGTTATTTGATTCCACACAATTACACCTGGTGCACAAATCATTTTAATAAGCATTATTTATGTTTGTCAGTTATATTAACTTCACAATGCTACCTGGTGAACATAAAATTGTTTCCTACAATAATTTGTGTACTAGGATAATCATATGGAATCAAATAATTGTAACTGAGTGGATCTTCTGATTTTACAATGTACCTACCTCCATATACCTCACCACATCCAGTCCTTACCTGCTTCTCTCTTTTTTGATCTTGCCACAATTACAGAATGACCCTCACAATGCTCTGAACTACTATAAAGAACTGTACCATCTGACGGTGAGTTACCAGGCAACTTGAAACCCATAATGGGAAAAATAATAATTATATCACCACAAAAGGTAAATGGTCAGTCATTTCTGAAATCAGTTATCACAGCTGCAGTGATCCACATCCATAATGGCTAAAATTTGGATAATTTGTTGTTTTTTATGATTTTTTTTCCTTCTGATGAAGACTGACAAATCTTACAAATAAGACTGTGGCTTAAATTTATATACTTTCAATATTCATTTATTCTCCAGGGGATTAAAGCTACATATCAGTACTTTATGTTATTTCATCTGCAAGTCATTCCACTACACATAAATGTACACTTCACCAAGTTCTTTACTTACAGTTGCCACAGCAGTTGTAATTTTTGTTCCACCAGAAGCTCCAATGACAAGTTTCACATTTTTGTTTTCATCAACAATAACTGATGGGGACATGGATGACAGTGGCCTCTTCCATGGTTTAACTGCATTAGCAGGGGAACCTGGTAGTCCAAAATAGTTTTTATACTTGCTAAATGAAAAATCATCCATTACACTGTTCAGTATAATTCCAGTTTGTTTTGAAACTACGCCAGCACCAAAACTGAAAGAAAGAAATAAGGCAAAATTATTTTACTCACTCACACACTCACTCATTTGTTCACATTGTCAATATGAACAAATATTTTGTAAGAATCATTTTTCTTTTTGTCCTATAACTTGCAGCAGACAGCTATTTCTGTTTGTATCTCAAATGGTTCAAATGGCTCTAAGCACTATGGGACTTAACATCTGAGGTCATCAGTCCCCTAGACTCAGAACTACTCAAATCTAACTAACCTAAGGACATCACACACATCCATGCCCGAGGCAGGATTCGAACCTGCGACCGTAGCAGCCGTGTGGTTCCAGACTGAGTTCCAGACTGAAGCGCCTATAACCGCTTGACCACAACAGCCGGCTGTTTGTATCTCAAATGTGAAGCAATAAACACTACAGTTTAAGATCAACTGAAATGTTCCTATAGGACTGAAGTACTATTTAGAATTTATACAACGAACACTGCTACTGCTACTGCTACTACTACTACTACTACTACTACTACTACAGTTCCACCACAGGATAAATATTGCAGCCTTTCATTAGGGGGAGACAGCCGGACAATGTCACATCATACAGATATGCATGCAAATATAAAATGGAACCATTACACTGGATCATACTAGATCAGCCAAATGGTAAGTTTACTTTTACCACTAGCACAAACTGCACATACTAAACAGAGTCTTCACAAATGCTCAATTAAGTGCATTACTTCTTGCATTTGTTTAGCAGCGGACAATGAGAATATGTTAACCAGGGTATCACAAGAACTTTGGACATATGCAAAAGATGCAGACTAAATGATCAGTTTCACTGAAACAAGAGTGTTTCACAAAACTGACAAAATCTGAAGACCATGATTATGAGTCTTTTAAACACATTCAATAGGCATAACACAGATACACAATATTTCACACAGATTAGTTCGTGAATTTTCTTCTAGATGTTGTAGGACTAGGTTAATACAGTCCACTTCGCCAAAATGAGAAAGAAGAAGGAAATGTATTAATACTATGTCTTCCCAACAGAATTATACACCACATACTCCCTCAATAATCCACTTTTGTATGTGCCAGATAGTATGACGACAAGCCTAATTCCTTACAAATTGTTTCCCTCTACACACAAAACAGTAAATTTCTAGGAGTCCTGACCATTTTCTAATCCTATTAAGTGAAGAACTTGATATGACATTTTTTTTCAGAATGCCTGAGAACTCTAATGTTTCTCACTATTCAGAAGTCTTGATGTCTCTTCTATATTCAGAGAGAGTGTTGGAATCAAATGTAGGAATCCCATGTTGATGTACTGGTCAAGTTCCTAGAGCAGATGGTAAAGATGTCATTGAACTTTCTGCAATAAACTATAACTGAGACAGAAAGTATATTATAACTGTAGGTATACACAGACCTTCAGGTACAAGCATGGATATTTTTGTCACTACCCTGTATCAACTGCTTGCAGTGACAGACAAATACTCTGCAAAAATGTCTGTCTTCATACTTGCTATTCTTGGCCATCAGGCTGTGCAATTTCAATGTCTATCATTTCAAATAAACATAATCTAATGTTTGAAAATCAGAATCATTATTAAAAAACAAATTGCCACACAGTTTATTGATCAGGTAATAACTGCTATAAAGAATAAAGAATATAACATAGGCATATTATTTGATCTTTAAGGCATCTGACTGTTTCAAAATGACAGTACTCTCAGGGGAAAAAAAAAAGGTACCAGAGGCATTGTTCATAATCTAATAAAACTTTGCGTAACTAATGGAAACCAATTTGAATTACCAAAATGGCGATAGGCATACAGGTTATATCAAATATGGGGTACCACATTGCTTGGTGCTGGGACCCCTCTTATTTTTTTATTTATGTAAATGATGCAAATACTGCTCCCTAAATTTAAAGACCATTTTGAATGCTGATGATACATCTGTTTCATACAAGCTTAAACATTATGACCACTGTATTACAAATGAACACACTACATCTGTGTGTGCATCTACATCTGTACTCTGCAAACCAATGCAGCAGAGGGTACGTCCTCGTATATCAGTTATTAGCGTTTCTTTCTGTTCCATTCATGTATGGATTGCAAGAAGAATGACTGACTGAATGGCTCTGTGCATGCAGTAATTATTCTAATCTTATCCTCACAGTCCCTATGTGAGCGATACGTAGAGGGTTGTAGTATATTCCTGCAATCGTCATTTAAAGCTGGTTTCTGAGACTTTTGTAACAGACTTTTTCGGGATAGTTTCCTCCTATCTTCAAGAGTCTTCCAGTTCAGCTTCTTCAGTTTCTCTGAGACACTCTCCCATGGATTAAACAAACCTGTGACCATTGGTTCTGCCCTTCTCTGTATACATTCAATACCCTGATAAGTCCTATCTGGTACAGGTCCCACACACTTGAGCAATCTTCTACAACTGGTTGTATGAGTTATTTGTAAGCAATCTCCTTTCTAGACTGACTGCACTTCTCCAGAATTCTGCCAATAAACTGAAGTCTATTTTTCTCATGACTGAACCTATGAGATCATTTCATTTCATATCCCTACAAACAGCTACACCCAGATATTTGTACGAGTTGGTCATTTTCAACAGTGACACATTGATATCATAGTCATAGGATACTACATTTTTTCATTTTGTGATGTGCAAAATTTTATATTTCTGAACATTTAGACCAAGTTGCCAATCTGTGTACCATTTCAAAATTTTATCAAGATCTGACTGAATATTTATGCAACTTCTTTCAGACAGTACATTATAGTTTGCATCATCATCTGTTGCTATTAGTATTGTTTGCAAGGTCATTAATACACAATATCAACAGCAAGAGTCTCAACACACTTCCCTGGGCCACACCCGAAGTTACTTCTACATCTGACAATGACTCTCCATCCAAGATAACATGCTATGTTCTCCCTAAAGATAACAAGCTGCATCCTCCCTACCAAAAAGTCTTCAATACACTCAAATTTCACTTGATACCCCACATGATCATACTTTTGACAATAAGCATAATTGCAGCACTGAGTTCGGTTTCACACACTGAGGAGGTCACTCTGTTCAAGATACCTCATTAGGTTTGAGGTCAGTCTAAGTTTTAAGATTCTACAACAAATTGACAACAAAGGTATTGGATGGTAGTTTTGTGGATAACTTCTACCGCCCTTCTAGTAGATGGGTGTGACCTATGCTTTTTCCACGAACTGGGAACCGTGGTTTCTCCCCCCCCCCCCCCCCCCAGGGTATCTATGATAGATTATAGTTAGAACAAGGGCTAACCCAGCTGCAAATTCAGTATAGAATCTGACAGGGATTCCTTCAGACCCTGGAGCTTTGTTTAATTTTAATGATATCACCTGTTTCTCAACACCACTGACACTAACACTTATTTCATTCCTC
Source organism: Schistocerca cancellata (assembly GCF_023864275.1). NCBI lineage: Eukaryota > Metazoa > Arthropoda > Insecta > Orthoptera > Acrididae > Schistocerca > Schistocerca cancellata. Next base: position 1,191,778,305 of record NC_064626.1, on the reverse strand, counting down.
TTTTCATTGGTAAGAACATTACATTGGGACAATTCTCGTGTCTTTTTCTGTGTAAAGGAACACTTGAAAATAGAGTTAATTTCAGCTTTAGTGTTGCTATCCTCAGTTTCAGATCTTGTCTCATTCACTAGGGACTGGACACTAACTTTGGTGCCACTAACAGTCTTTACACATGACCAGAATTTCTCTTGGTTTTGTGAAAGATCACTTGGCAATATTCTGTTAATGGCAGTCACTGAAAGCATCACACACTGCTCTCTTGACAGCCGAACATGTTTCATTCAACATCTCTCTATCTACAGCCCTATGCTTTGTTTTATGCTTATTATGCAATAATTTCTGTTTCTTTAGAGTGACTGTATACTGTGGAGGTTCCCTCTCATTATGAGCTGTTATACTTGGTACATATCTATCTAGTGCATGGTCAAGTATTATTTTCAACTTGAGCCATAGTTCCTCTACATGCTCCTGCACTGCGCTCAAAGTTTCAAGTTCCTACGCTCAAAGTTTCAAGTTCCTCACTGAGATATGACAGTACTGATTTTTTATCTAGTTTACCGAGTTAATATATCTTTCTGCTTGTTTTATTTGATATTTCTGCTTGTTTTATTACCACAACCATGACATGGTCACCGACACTGGTTTCAATGTGGACATTCTCAAAGAGATCAGGTATATCTACTGCCATTAGATCCAACACATTTCTATCACGATTGGAGTTCCTATCTGTTCTAGGTAGTCTTCAGCGAAGGCATTTAGTGAAGTTTCACAGTATGTCTTATCATGCACACCACTAACAAAATTGTAATTTTTCCAACTGATTGCTGCATGATTTAAGTCTCCACCAATGATTACAGTATGACTGGGGAACTTAGGCACAAGTGAACTGAGGTTCTCTCTGAAAGTTTTTGATTAGGAAAAGACAGAGTCCTATCTACCATAAAGATGATACATTAATTGCAGACAGGCACAATTAAAAGACACTTTTGAATATTCTTTGACAAACAGCCTTCATCAGAAAAAGAAATAAATGCACACATGACCGCCAACTCCTGTAGCTCAGGTCAGCAAAAGAAGTTGGCGGTCATGTGTGAATGAATGGTGTGTGTTTCTCTTTCTTTTATGATGAAGGCTGTGGCTGAAAACTTTTGCTTCAGTGTCTTAATTGCATCTCTCTGCAACTTAGCATGTCATTTTTATGGTAAGTAGCAATCTATCTTTTCTTACAATCGCTGATATTCCAACGTGTAATCTCCCTGACCAGAGGCAACAGTGAAGGACGTTGCAGTTCCGAACAGAGACACCGGAGGCATGCAGCAATTGCAAACCCAATTCCGAGTCACTGCTATGGGAGGGTGAGACCAAAGACCCCACAGCCGCTGCTAGGCCATTGATGGCCACCAGAAAGAGTAGTAGTTCAGTACAAAGCCCTGCGGAGCCCCATTCTCTTGGGTATGTGGGGTACACTTTAACTTGGAACATTGGTGTGACAGAAAGTTGACCAAAACTGGGGGTGGACCCCAGATACTTCTCTCATGTAATGTGGTAAGCCTTCTGCAGGCCGAAAGAGAGAGAGGTGAGGTGCTGACAATGTGCAAAGGCCATCCAGATGGTGGACTCAGGTGAACCAAATTATCAGCAGAGGAGCAGCCTTTAAGAAAACAGCCCTTAGATGCTGCCAAAAGGCCCCAAGACTTAAGGAGCCAACACAGCTGCTTGCTCACCACGCATTCGAGCAACTTGCAGAGAACGACTGTAAGGGTGATGGGGCAATAACTGTCCATATCAAGGGGGTTGTTACCCAGTTTTGGAACTGGAACTATCGCACATTCTTGCCACTAAGTTGGGATCTCACCCTTGCTCCAGATCCAATTAAAGAGGGCAAAGATGTGTTGTTGACAACCCATTGAGAGATGAAACTTCCTGGCAGATTAAAACTGTGTGCCAGACCGAGATTCGAACTCGGGACCTTTGTCTTTTGCGGGCAAGTGCTCTACCAACTGAACTACCCAAGCATGACTCATGACCCATCCTCGCAGGACGACTTCTGTGAAGTTTGGAAGGTAGGAGAGAAGGTACCGGCGGAAGTAAAATTGTGAGGACAGGTCATGAATCGTGCTTGGGTAGCTCAGTTGGTAGAGCACTTGCCCCTGAAAGGCAAAGGTCCCAAGTTCAAGTCTTGGTCCTGCACACAGTTTTAATCTGCCAGGAAGTTTCAAAACCAGTGTACACTCCACTGCAGAGTGAAAATTTCATTCATTGAAAGATGTTTCAGCATTTGGGTGAGGATGAGCCCTGGGACCGTAACAGGGCAATAGGCTAGGGCAATGGAGAGTTCCCATTAACTGAATGGAGCATTATATGGCTCCAGTAGACAGGTAGTAAAAGATAAGCACGTTTGCTCCGCCCGCTGTTTTATGAAGCAAAAGGCGGGGTGGTAGCTCTCAGACACAAAAGTGCGACAGCATCTGGATCACTAGAATGGCATCATGCAGGGGACTGGAAGCTGTAGAGGTGTCTGAACTTTGCCCATACCTATGACAGAGAGATATGTGATCCAATGGTGGAAATGTACCATTCCCAGGAGTCTTGCTTTTGTTGTCTTATGAGGTAGCAGACATGGCATGGAGCCGTTTAAAGGCAATGAGGTGCAAAGTGTGCTTCTTATGGCGTTGAAGAGCCAGCCTACGATCTTCAATGGCTGCAGGGATCTCTAGTGTCTAACAGGAAACCCATCCTCTGACAGGGAGACCCCGGGGAAGAGGGGATGGCTTGGTTGGCTGCCAAAAGAATGTCTGCCATTGTATACTGCTGCACAGCCACATTGATACTGCTTTGTGATGGGAAGCTAAGTACAACAGCAGAGGTGAACCCATCCTAGTCAGCATCATGGAAAACCGATCTGAATGGGCGTCCAGGGGAGCAATGCTGACGGAGCATCAGGAAGATCGGGAAGTGGTCACTACCACACAGGTCATTGTGGACCATCCAGCAGTTAGATGGTATGAGGCCAGGACTGCAAAGGAGAGATCAATGGCCAAATAAATCCCACATGCCACACTGAAGTGTGGAGGCACCAGAGTTCAAGAGATGAAGATCGAGCTGTGCCAGTAAAGTTTCGATGTCTTTACCATGGCCAGTGATCATTGTTCCACCCCACAAAGTGTTATGGGCATTGAAGTCACCAGAGACTAGGAAAGGTGGGAGACAGGACAGCCTGAGAGACAACATCATTGGAAGGAGATAAATATCATAGATGATAAAAACCTGATGTGCCCATACCCGAACAGCCACAGTCTCCAATGCTGTATCAGGAGGCAAAGGTCACTCACTGTATATAGAATCCAGCACATACATACAAACTCCACCTGATACCCTCTTATAGGTGGTACATAACCACGAAAGGCAAGCTTCCAAGTTCCTGGAAACCATGTTTCCTGGATGGCAATACAGAATGCAATGTATATGCTTAAAGGCTGCCGTAGCTCAGCCAGGTAGTGGAAAAATCTGATACGATTCCACAGGAGGATAAGACTGAATACTGTGGTAGTGTGAAGTGACCAGGGGGCAGCAGGTTATGACCCAGTGTCATGTACTGCCACTGGTTGAGACATAAGGGGATCCACTGACACAGGTTCTGTGGCACATTGCCTGGGGAGATTTGGTGCCTCAGGGGCCACCAGGATCTCCACCTTGGGCACAGAAAGAGTACATGTCGAGTCCAGTGACATGGGGGCCACCAGAATTTCCTTCATCTTAGAGGACTTCTTTTTGTCCTCCTTGTCCTCCTCCATAGAAGACAAGGATCGAGAAAGTGTCCCTGAATTGGTTTCAGGGATAGAGGGGAACACAAGAAGTCTGACAACCAGCAGCCAGTGGTTCCTTCAGCCACCGGCTGGCGTCTTGCTGTGGACCAGCAGGACCTTTTCCTAGCTAGAGAAGCTGGAGGAGGACGAGGTGCCTCCGGCTAGGGGATGAGGATCGATGTCTCTGGCGCATGGGGAGCCAATGCTCCTGAAGTGGGTGCAGTGGAAGCACCAGAAGGGGCCCCAACCATCTGGGGAGCACCCACAGTAAGGGGCACAAAAGAGAAAGGCACCACTGACAGAAAACATGACATTGCTGCTGCAGCTTAAGATTGTATCAGTTGTACAAGATTAAGATCTTCATACTTTTTTCTAGCCTCTTGATATGTGAGCTTGTCCTGGATCTTCTTCTCACACTTGAAAATGGAGCAATCTGTTGAGCAGGGAGAGTGGACCTTGCCGTAGTTTCACAGATGGGGTACGGGCACAAGGAACGTTCACGTGCAGCAGACATCCACAATCCCTGCACACAAGTGCAGCAGAGCAAGGTGAAGACTTATGTCTGAACTTCATGCACCTGAAGTATCTTGTAGGAGGAGTAACATAGGATTTCACAACACACCAGTACACCATCACCTTGACCTTCTCAGGCAACGTATCAGAAGCCAAGATGAAGCCCCTGGCATCAACTTTGTTTTCCCTTGGTCCGTTATGGGCATGAAAAATGAAGTGCACACCCCATTGCTCTACATTGGCCTGCACTTTATCAGATTGCAAATGACTGCGGTAAAAAATTATGCCCTGGGCCATACTGAGACACTTGTGCGAGGCGACAGATACAGGAATGTCATCCACAAGAAGCACCTGTGACTGGGCGGGAGAGGACTTTTTAATGAGGAGGAAACCCTCTTCATCTTAGAGATGGCTGCAGCTTCCCTGTATTTACCTCGAATGTTTTTCACAAAAACAAAGGCTTTGTGGCCAAATAGGTGTCCCTGTTGGTCCTGGTACAGATCATGTATTGGGGGAGGGGGAATTTTGCTCCTTGTCTAGACCTGCTTTCCTCCCATGGTGTGGCAAGGGAAGAAAACACATTAGGATCGTATCTCATTGCATCATACGAGGCCTCTCCATTTGTGGAGACTGCTGGCTGTGAGACCACCAGCAGGAGAAAGTTTAAGTCACTTCACGTGCAAGCCATCTACCATGGTGCCACCCACTCCAAACAGGGGCTCTCCCCATGTATGCCACCAAGCCACAGCAACAGCTACTTTGCCAGTAATCTGTTGCCTGAAGTCCCTGTGCCCCAGTGATGATGGAGACATACTCCATGGCATACATGGGGAGTGTGCAGTGCAGGCACCAATAGTGCAGTCCCTACATGATCGAGGGCTACCATTGCACAGGTACTTCACGACCCCTCCCTCCCCCAATAACAGGATGGCTACTGAGCTGGGTACTGGTTGTACTATGACAACAGGAAGGAAGGATGCCAGGATGGAAGGGTGGAAGGACACAAAGGCAGAGCACACAACACAGTGGATGACCTTCCCTGCACGGCATGCACTTCCATAAAATTTGGAATAGCTGGCAGGTCAAACCCAATAATGGGGGACCATATAATTGTTAATGGAAAGGGAATATAACACTGAAAGTGAAACTAGAAATCAAGACCAAAATGGTGAACAATATCCAAGCAGAGTCTGCACCAAAAGGACCATTCGACGGAAAGTGAGGAAGTAAGAGAGAGTGCAGGTGTAGATTTGCTGCACAGAAAGAGGAAGCAATGCTGGAAAGGCTAGGGCCCCATGGTACCCAAGCAGGTACTCACCAAAGTGTGGTGAGCCCCTGGGAGGCCGCAACCAGGATTCAAAATATTCACATTTCATGTCTGAGACCATTGCACTACAAAGTTACATTAGCAACATGAGCTTCAGCAGGAAGGATGGTTCTCATTAATACAAATTGAAATTTAAGGCTTCATCTAGTTTCATTTCAATCTTGAATAGATTCAAAACTATCCAAGTGTAGCTGCAGGGCACCACTGTCAGTCTCATGAAACCTTCCACTTATCATCACTAAGTTTCATATTCATTACAATCTTAACATTACTTTTATGTGACTGGAGGGGGTGGGGTGGGGGCAGCAGTCTTATTGACAACTGAAGTGTGAAGTGTAAGGGTTAAAGGTAAGGGATACAGCAACAATCCCTGTGGCTGCCCAACAACATGTCTGAATGCTTCTGACCAATATGTCTGCAGTAAATATGACAACCTGTTTCAATTTCATCTGGTTCTCTTCCAGAATGCCAACTTACTGGATATTGGTCTTCGCCTCTACAGTACCTCCATAAAAACCTCTGCATATTAACCCCCCAAGTCATCAACAATACCTTCATTTTTATAGCTGCCATGCCTTCCACTCTAAGAAGTCTCCCCTTATTGGAAGGCCATTGTGGATGGTACATCTGTAGTGATTACCCTTTCTCCTGCAGCTGAAGGTCTTGCTAAGGCCTTCACAGCCAAACACTACCTTTCGAACACTGTCTCCAAACAGATCTCAACTGCCATACCACCCCCTTCAGTACTCATTTTCAACCATGATTGGAGTAACTGTACCACAGCCTTGGCCAACTCTGTAACTACCTACCATCATACCCAGAAATGAGAAAATTCCACCCACAATCCTTCCTATTCTTCCTAAAGTACTGTTCAACCAATCTACAAAATATGCTGGTGCAATCCTATGTCACACCTATTACCATCCCCTTGTGGAAGGCCTAGGTGCAAGTCATCCTGTAAATGTTTGTTTAAAGAAATATTCATGATTTGCTAGACATGCAATGCATGCAATAGTGAAATTTTCTATGAGCAACGAGTTATTTGTTTGTAGATTGGTGTATCTCATTTAAAATCCCTCATTCTCCTCTTTTTAACAAATATCCTAATGTTTCCAAAAGCTGTGAGTGCCAAAAGTTATTCATATTCAAAATTTTCATGTTCCAGAATGTTTGACTCTTAAAATGTACTTATTTCCAAAACACAGCACAATAGTTTTATAGGCCCGGGTTTTCTCTTTACAAAAGTGTGCTATTTCACTACAGTAACTTGTTAATTCATTACTTCCCCCACTTACAGAATTTCACTTTCTTTTAACTCTTAGTTGGGGTTTGGGGATCTCTTTGTACATTACAATACCCCACATGGAACAGTACCTAAAACTTTACCATTTTCTAGTTATACCAATCTTAAACTAACGTCTTTGCCCTATTATATCTTTGCATCTTTTAATTTTGCTGTCTTTAGTTAACTAAAACAAAACAGTCCGGTATTTTGTCAGTTCATAGTTTTCTACATTACATGTCTCTAAGTAAGTGTGGTGCAAAATGCCTAAATCTTTCAGATGATAACATTCGTTATGTATGAACATTGTAGTAAGTATTGAGTTACAGTGTATATTTACTTTTCATCATCCTGTGCCTGACAATAGAAATGATTACTGCTACAATGTCAAGGGAGTCTGAAGCAAGCAGTCATTACACAATCACTGTAGCCTATGTCTCATTACATAATTTTCAGTTCAGTTTACACCATGCACTCTGGGTCTACTAGTGAAATTATAATTGTCATTTATTTCTCAGTCAGTCAGCATCAGACTGTTAAAATGTGAAGCCCTGTTTTCAGCAGAATCATTTAAAAGAAACAATAGGTTGGTTTTCAATCTGCGAACTTTGTGAATGTTTCTTAATTAGTGCTACTTACTGATCTATGTCACACATTCTTGCTTCTGCAGGTTTCACAACTGATCATCAAAAAGAGAACATATATGCCAAAACTGAAGAAACAGAAAATCATCTGCTGCTATGTTGTGTTTTTTCGCTAACAACTATCCATCAAGTCCATTAATATAAGGACAACACTTGAAGTCAGGTTATGAGACTTCCAAGGTGCTGTTTCAGGTCAGTAATGCTACACAATGGCTTAACCTTTCACGTATCTTGTAGGTATGGTAACCTCTTTGGGAGGGCATGTCAGACAGTTTAAGTTTCTACTTGTATAACTTAACCTTGTAAGGTAGTAAGAGATTCAGAGCATTGGCAGCCTGTAAAGCAACAGGATATTCTTCAGACTGCCAATGACATTAACTTTTTCCCTGTATGATTGACAAATGAAGCAAAAATTGCTATTCTATTTGAAGGACTTTAAAAAGTAATAACAAAACAATTTGAATAAATTAAATTCTCAAAGCTGAGGATGTGAACAAATATGTGCACCATCGAAACACTATTCTATAAATGTAATGATAAATATTACAAGCAGTTTCAGCACACAGCTTTCCCTCTTTACATTACATTTAACTTCTTTTGGGTAAATACTATATATGTATGTATGTAGTAATAAGTGTTCTGAGCAGAAAGCTTAAAAAGATGGTCAATATTGCACTTAAATACATGTGAAAACACATGTAACCACTTGCTTACTCTTCATCTCACCATTGTTTCACCACCCATTTGAGTGACAATGTATGAACAATTCTTTCAATATGTTCTCCTCATGTCTAATTTTGGTAATGAGCAATGTGGTAATTTTTATTCATTTTAATATATGGCACATGTGAATGTATTTATTCACTCTAAGTCATCAGTTGTGTCCTTTAGACCTAACTTCATTTGTTCAAGAATAATTATTAAATACATTCCAGACAATGGAAACTCCAGGTTGGAATATCAACAATATAAGGAAAAGAGATTGTTACTCACCATAAAGATGATATGTTGAGTTGCAGACATGTACAACGGAAAGACACTTGGAAATCAGCTTTTGGCTAAAGCCTTCTTCAGAACAGAGCATGTGTGTGTGGCCACACACACACACACACACACACACACACACACACACACACACACACACACAAACCACCTTCAGCAGTTTGTACTGGAATGCAACTGTCAACTGGAACGAAAGCAGTAATCTGGAGGGGGTGGGGAAGGGGACGGAACACTACTGTACCAAGTGGAGTGTGAGAAGAGCACTGTCTGGCAGAGAGTGCAGGGACTCAACTGTCAACAGGCACAGTGTCGGGATGCTGTGAGGTAGGGTGGCGGGAAAGGTTGGGGAGGTGGGGAAGGGGGGAGGATTACAGGGAGCAAAAAAACGAGGATTGGGGAAAGACGGGCAGGTGCATTGCAGAGGGCAACGCACAAACACGGTGATGGGACGAGAATGGGAAGATGGTGATAGGGAAGAGGAAGTTTAAATTGTTGGGTGGATGGTATGGGGACAGTATGTTACCGTAGGTTGAGGTTGGGGTAATTTCAAGAGTGGAGAATGTGTTTTAAGGATAACTCCAATTTGTGCAGTTCAGAAAAGCTGGTGGTGGAGGGAGAGTCCAGATGTCTCGGGTAGTGATGCAGCCATTGAAATCAAGCAAGTTATCTGAGCTGCATGTTGTGCCACAGGGTGGTCTACTTTGCTCTCTGCCACCGTTTGGCAGTGACCATTCATGCTGGTGGGCAGTTGGTTAGTGATCATATCAATATAAAAAGCTGGTGTACGACAGCTGCTTTCACATATGGCCCTGTTTCTGATAGTGTAGAGTAAGATTGTGACAAGACTGGAATAGGAAGTGCTGGGGTGGGGTGGGGTGGACAGGTCTTGCACGTGGGTCTTCACAGGGGTATGATCCCTGTGGCAAGGTGTTGGGATTGAGAGTGGCTTTGAGATGGACTAGAACATTGTGGAAGTTGGGTGGGTGACAGAACACCACTGTATGAGGGGTGGGAAGGATCTTTGGTAAGATGTCCCTCATTTCAGGGCATCATGATAGGTAATCACAACCCTGATGAAGGATGTGGTTCAGTTGCTTGAGTCCATTACATCACTGGGAGACAAAGAGAGCACTACTTTGTACCTGGTTCCTGGGAGTGGTGAGAGGATTGTAAGAGAGGAGTGGAATATCTGTTTGTCGACTAGGTCTGGGGGTTAGTGTCTGTATGTAGAGGCCTTGGTGAGGCTCACAGCATACTGGGCAATGGAGTTCTTGTGTCTGCAAATAGGCCATTACCATGTAACCAGGCTGTGTGGGAGGGGTTTTTGGTTTGGAGGGATGGCAGCTGTTGAAACGCAAGTACTGTTGGTGATTGGTTGGTTTAATGTGGACAGAGGTGCGGATGGAGCCATCATATAGGAGGAAGTCAATGTCCAGGAAAGTGACACACTGGTTTGAGGAGGACCAGGTGAAGCGAAAGAGAGAAAGTGTTGAGGTTGTGAACGAATGAGGGTAGAGAGTGTTGGCTCTGAGTTCAGATCATGAGGATATCGTGAATGTACCTGAACCAGAGTAGAGGAGACCATCCTAGCCTCCTAAAATGCCAAATCACTAGTCTGCTTCAGGTTCATTGATTTCTTCTTGTGCTGGACTCAGGGCCAACACATCCTCACCTCATTCCTTCACAGCCTAAACACCAATCCAGTGTGCCACATTCCTGGATGTTTATCTCCTCCTCTGTGGTGACTATCCACACCTCTGCCACATTAAACTCACCAACCACCAAAAGTACCTGCTTTCTGACAGCTGTCATCTCTTTCACACAAAATCCTTTCCATAAAGCCCAACCACCTGGGCACGGCGTACCTGCAATGATGAGAACCCTCTTCCTCAGTATGCTGAAGGTCTCACCAAGGCCTTCACAGGCAGGCACTATCACCCTAGTCCACAAAACATCTCCCATGCCAACCCCCCCCCCCCCCCCCACACACACACACACACACACACACCCAACCCCCAGTCCTCACACCACTCCCAAGAAACAACCACAAAGAAGTGCCTCCTCCATCACCCAGTACCACTATGGATTCTAACTACTAACCACATCATTCATCAGGGCTTTTATTACCTATCCATCATGCCCTGAAGTAAGGAACATCATATCAAGATCCTTCCCTCCCCTTCAAGTGGTATTCTATCACCCACACAACCTCTACAACATCCTAGCCACTTCAAATCCCAAACCTTTGCCACAGGGTTCATATCCCTGGTGAAGACCATGTGCAAGATCTGCCCAATCCACCCACTAACACTTCCTATTCCAGAATTCACAGGCTTATCCTGTCCCATCGGAAGTCACCTGTGAAAGCAGCCATATCTTATACCAACTCTGCTGTACCTGGTGGCAGTTTAGTCCTTGCAGACTGCATCAGACATGCTCTTCTCAGCCCCCACCTGTACACTGCTATCCCATCCCTTCCCCACCTGCTCCAGATTGCTGCTTCCAGTCTAAGTGACAGCTGCATTGGGTTATAAACTGCCAGAGATGTCAGTCCTGGGTGTGTGAGGTGTGCTTGCTCATGTGTGTGAATGTGTATGTGTGTGTTTTGTTTTGTTTTCTGAAGAGGTCTTTGGCTGAAAGCTAATGAGTAAGTATCTTTTCATTATGCCTGTGCACAACTGATCGTGTCATCTTACAGTGAGTAGCAATCTACCTTTTTTATATTGTTTGCATTCAGTACATTTCTTAATTCCTGTAAGCACATGCAGCTAACACCCCAGAGTCTAGATAACTATTGTACACCTTATCGATCCTCTTATCAGTTTCCCCATTCCCTCATAACACAACACCTGCTAAACAACTCACTCCCCTTCATTGTACATGTGTCTATGATCCCACCCATATTCCCGTCCTCGTTTTTAATTGTTATACAACTAAACATTTTGTGGAAAGTGGTGTTTGAGGTTTGTCACGGTAGTGAAGTACAGTGTTGTTCATTTTCTTTGACTGTTTTTGTTTGTACACCTAAAAATGAGTGATGCAACAAAGAAAAGGAAATTTGTGCCTTTTAATGTTAAGTCAGAAGCATTGAAACAAGTTGACAAACGGGAAACAATTAGAAAACTTGCCCCCTAAATGGTGTCAGCATCATCATTATCAGTGGCCGGTGAAGAAACAGAAAAAAAAAGCTCACTGCAAAGAAATATTCTGAAGAACTACTTAACTGAGAAACTATAAAGAAATTGGAGTTTGGAAATGAAAAAAAGTGAGACATTATTCAAGTGGTTTTTGCAATGAAGACAAAAGGGGGCTCTGATTTCTGGTCCAGGCTTGCAGAAGAAACCTTTGTTTTTAGAAACTGGCTGCAAGAGGGAGATGACAGTTTCACCACTAGTATGGGCTGGCTCAACATGAGGAAGAAGAATGAAATTACAATTAAATCCAGACCTTTAGCTAGTAACAGATGTTGATAAATATTAATGGGGACAGTTGAAAATGTGTACCCCAACCACGACTGGAACCCGCGATGATCTGCTTACATGGCAGACACACTGAGCCATCGAGAACACACATTATAGTGCAACTGCAGGGACTTTTCTCTGTCACACTCCCCGTGAGCCCCACATTTCAAACTTACTGTCCACACACTATAATTGTAGTGCCCCTGCCCACTATACTCATTACTCGCAGTAGTCAATCTACCAATACCAGTAAGAGTTTGGGCCATGTGAGTGCATCTGCACTGAAGGAGATCATTGGCCAGTAAGCCTTATCTATATGAAGATGGTATCTGTTCCTTCAGACATGTCCAAAATAACAGATACCATCTTCATATAGATAAGGCTTGCTGGCCATTGATCTTCTTCAGTGTGGATGCACTCACATTGCCCGAACTCTTACGGGAATCAGTAGATTGACTGCCGCGAGTACTGAGTATAGTGCGCAGGGGCACTACAATTATAGTGTGTGGACAGTAAGTTGGAGATGTGGGTCTCACGGGGAGCATGCCAGAGGTAAGTCCCTGCAATCACACTATCCTCTGTGTCCTCGGTGGCTCAGATGGATAGAGCATCTGTCATGTAAGCAGGAGATCCTGGGTGCGAGTTCCGGTCAGGGCACACATTTTAAACTGTCTCCATTGATATTTATCAATGACTGTAAGCAACTAAAGGTCTGGATTTCAATGTAATTTTATTCTTTGAGAGCTACAAGATCACCAATGGTACCTGTTCTTTAAGACATGTCTGGTGATACTGTGGCCGTTTTGTAGTGGGAAGGATGCCAAGCCAAGAGTATTCAAGAATGTTACCATGTCAGCTCTTCCAGTTATCTACACACATCAAAATAATGCCTGGAAGAACCAAGGAATCTTTATGAACTGGTTTTTTTAACTCATTTTTACTGCAGTACAAAAAGTTTTTAAGATGAAAGGGACTGCCATGCACAGCTATTTTGACAACGGGTAGTGCATCCTCGCATCCAAATTAAGAAGAAGTGCAGTACAACGGGATTCATGCCATTTCTTCCATCAGACATTACCAGTTTGGTTCAGTTAATTGATCAGGGTATTCTGGAATGGAATGGAAGGAACAGTATTGTTGGTGATAGCTACAACCAATCTTGCATTTGGGATACAATGAAAACATTGCAGAAGCTTTAAAGTAAGTTACTGGAGAACATTGTAGAATGTATCAGCAAGTCTTTTAGCAAGGTAAAGTCAAATACAGTTTCTAAGTCAAGAGAGAAATTCTACTGGAAAGTAGGCCTAACATAAACAGAAAATTTTGACGATGAAGTGATCACCTGTTGTGTCATTTAATCAGATGGTTGCCAGACTGTGAAGAGACAAAATTTGGAAATAACTGACTGATTAAATGGTTGGAAGTGACCCAGACTTCTATAATTGACATGGTTAACACCCCAACACAGTGAGAGAGTGGTGATGACCATGAGACCGAGGCTGTGACATGTCCCACCCATGGCTATGCTGCACTTAAGGCCGCCATGAACAGCAGCCTGAGGGAACAGCAACCATAAACTGTTCTGCAGACACTGGCATGATATTGTTGCATGGCATCATTCCTGCTACATCAAACCAAGGATGCTACACCTTTATTTCATAAAGTAGATTATCATCATATTCAAGTTAAAACCTTTATTCTACCAATGTAAATACCTACATAAGCACTTTGTTTTAATAAAGTTCATATTTTGACACCTGTATTCTTTTCAACTTCACTTTATTTGTTCTCCCCATAAATTTCAATAGGCTGAGTTTTCAATAATTCAGTGTTGTCCCAGTCCCATTCAACTTTAACTATCAAGACTAAACACACACACACACACACACACACACACACACACACACACAAATATACTTACTAGATGTTCACAGTGCTTGTAACAGAGACAGCATCCCCATTAGGTCCTATTATTGATATATGTGCCGTTCCGTGATCATCCTTGTTGTAATAGACAGCACCATAGTGTTTTGGATCTTGGTAAGTTTGTGTATCATTAATCTTCCTTCTAACTGCCTCTGCATATTCCTTTGACTGCAGCATGTTGACAACCTGTAATTATTGCACGTTTGTATTTATTTTGATGAAATCTAGCATCTAGTAATGCAAAACACATAAATAAATCAAAAACATGTATTATATCAAACTATAGTATATGTGCAAAACATATAGTCCTTAACACTAACTGGCACATTTTCAGACACTTTGCCCTTTCCTCTTTCACATTTTAAAGTAATCTCCTGTTTTCATTGCAAGCAGTTCTCTTTAAAAAATAAATAAATAAATAAATAATATGAGCCACACATTAATTGTCTCAGTTGTGTCTATTTAATCACCATATTATTATTTGCTTTTTATTTCAACAGAGAACTCCAACACACAGTGGAAATATATACATGCATGTAAGCCATATGAAGATGGGCACAATCTTGAAACTGGTCATGTGTTAAATAAAATCACCTCCTATTACGACTGGCAGTGGTCGTTATTCTACACCCCATAAAATAACAGTCACGGAATTCACCTGCATCCATTATGGATAAAGTTCACTAAATATTGTACCCTTTTTAATTTTGATATTGGTACCGTCATAGTAAACAGTGAAGTTTAATTTTCAATGTGAGAAATTTTATGTTATGAAGATACAGTAATATTTAACATCAAATTCAGGCTCAATAAAAGGAGTATGCTGTGATAAACATTACAGCTGAATATTAGTCTTGTTAAGAAAACAGTGTGTTAATGCATAAAGGACAGTACTTTAATGACAACTGAGACATAACCACTGGTGTATTATGAAACACAGAGGGACTTCCAATAAATAAAATTAAATTTCCTAGTACTATACCTGTAAGATTTATAATGCAGCAGTATATACAGATATTTATATAAGAGACTGATGGAAAATGTAAAAGTCAATATGAATTCGCTTAAATTAACAAATACGTTACACATAGAAGCTGAACTTGTTGCAACATTATTTGTCCAAGCAGGGGGGGGGGGGGGGGGGGGGGGCGAATATATGTGGTGTTATATATCAATCTGGAAGAGTGATGTGGATCTCTACATATTTCTTTATCACTGAACAATATTCGCGAATGAAAGAATGATAAAACAAGTTATTATTTTAACAGTTGCCATCCTTTCCAAGTCAAGTGTTCCCTCCCATACAGTCTTGGCATTCGAGGCAAATGTATTAGTTTGGATATATACTCTTTGCAA